>NC_134706.1:62920915-63238071 GCF_043290135.1 Rhipicephalus microplus | reverse complement strand
AACTTCAACTGCTAAACCTAAGCTGGATATGTGGGTTTAAAAATAGTGATTAATGATTTAGAGCACTCGGTACTCTACTACGGGAAACTAGTAGAGTACCTAGTGGCCTCACACACCAACCCAGTGGCCTCACACATGATGAGGCCGAGTTGGCAAAAATTAAGGTGAGGGGCTAATTCCACAATACGATAAAAGCTGCACCCTAAATGGGTGAAGATCAACCTGTATGTGTTTAGGAAAAGTGGATAACGATTTAGAGCACTAGGTACTTTACTATGGGAGATCATAAAGCCGTACATGAGAAAGACATCATGTGAAAGAAGGCCAAGCCGAGATTAAGAAAGGGAAGTTTTATTGTAGGCTCAACTTGCATGTACATACACAAACGAAACATTGAAAACAAGCAAAAACAGTGTATGCATCTTACGAATGAGCACCAAAATGTAATTTATCACTGTGTAACCGAGTGTTATAAGTTGAAGAAAACTTAAAATGAGTCGAATTTCACAGAATACTACGAATGTATAGAAACAACGATTTAGAGTACTTGGTACTTTACTATAGGAGAGCACAAAGCTGTCCTGTATGCGTGTTAAGAAATGGCGGTTAATGACTTAGAGTACTGGGTACTCTACTATGGGAGAGCTGAAAACCGTCCCGTATGCAAGCGCTCAATTCAGTAATTTTACAGAGTGCATATGACGTAGTTCGTGAAAATGTTTCGAACGTCAGTATTCTAAATAGCCTTCGTCATTGACCTGGCCAACCTGCCACTTTCCATCTCGATTGCCGGTTGAAACTTTCAATTCGCTTAATAACGAAAGACAAATATCTTTAAAATGCATTAGACAAGCTTTATAATATTTAGTCAAAAATAGGAATGAAACTCAGTGCGCGCAAAAACACCAGCTATAAAAGGACGCCCTGGAGAGGTGACGAACATATTCAGAAAATGCGGCCGCATGCAAATCCAGCTTCCTGCGGACGTTTAGGCCAGTTTGGGCCAATCGGTAATTGGCTAAATCAAGGAGGATACTCAATCACGCACCGAGTAAGATGACCACCGAAGCTGCCAAAACTGACCTGGACTGTCATAAAGATTTCAAATGTAAAGCATTTCTTAACAAACTTCAGTGACTTTGCACGTATCTATCTATCTATCTATCTATCTATCTATCTATCTATCTATCTATCTATCTATCTATCTATCTATCTATCTATCTATCTATCTATCTATCTATCTATCTATCTATCTATCTATCTATCTATCTAGCCACCTACGACTCCCAACTTTCCTGGCCGTTTCGATAATGGTATCAATACCAAACCTGGTATGGCATAACATGACTTTATGAAGAACATATGTGACTAGTCATAACAGAAAAATTATGACATGTATGTCATGAACGTCATGATTAATATTTAGTAGTCCTGCAGCTCTTGCGGTGGTTTAGTTCCCATGGCATGTTGCAAAACTGGTATGGTATGACATGATTACATGAAGAACACAAGCGACAGACCCTAACATGAAAATCATACTTGATTCTCATGTAACAACATGACTACATGCCACTCTCATGATGCTCTCGTGGCCGTTTCACAAGCGTCACATATACCAAATTTGGTATTACAGTACGTGAATGGATGACGGAGGTATGTGACTGGCGCAAACCTGATAATCATGAGATGCCTGTCAAGTAACAACATGAATACATGCCGGGCTCATGATGCGCTAGTGACCGTTTAGCTAGCTTCACTAATACCGAATTTGGTATTATGAGGCGTGAATGGATGATGAAGGGCGTGATACAGGTGCAAACATGATAAACTTGAGATGCATGTCATGTAACAACGTGACTACGTGCTACGCTCATGATGCACTCGCGGCCGTTTCGCTAGCTTCACATGTAGCGAACTCGGTATTACGTGACGCGAATGGACAACATAGGTAAATGTCACATCCAAACATGGTTATCACGAAATGCGTGTCTTGTAACAACATAGCTACATGCCACACTTGTGATGCAGTTGCGGCCGTCTCGCTAGCTTCACATTTGCCAAATTTTGTATTACGTGACACCAATGGATGGCGAAGGCATGCGACTTTTACAAACATAAAAAACTCCCAAGCATTTCCCCGAGGGTGAACATGGTTAAGTGCGAATACACGGGGTGATGCTATGAGGGGTATTTATTAATTCGCACTATTATATTTATTAATCACACTATGGTGCCTTTATGGTGTAATGGTTCCTGGGAATCGCAATTTGATCACATGGGGGAGTTTACGTTAACTCACTGGCGAATGCCAACGGATTTTAACTTTACTCCCCCTCACGACCCGCTCTCGACGGGAGACTGAGAGAGAAGGCGGGCGCGCGAGAGAGAGGGGTGCGCGCGCAGCTGCAGCGAGCGAGGAGAGCGGAGGAGCGAGCGAAGGGGGAGGGGGTATAAGGCGCGTTACTGACACCGATATCAGCGTCGCGTCCGTGGCTTATTCGGTAGAGCGTCGCGCTGCGGCCCGCCAAGTCCTCTTTCTTTTAAAGATAGAGAGAAGACTGCGGACGCCGCCGACGGCGGTGGATGGTTTGGGGTCGCTTATAAAGTGTATTCACACTTAATAATCATGAGATGCTGTCATGTGAAAACATAACTACATGCCACAGTCAACGCGCCAATACATTTCGACGTGAGGCGGTGCACGTGCTCGCCGGCGTTGATTTCGCCGCGTCACACCGGCGTTGCCACGCCAGGCGCCGTTCCTGCCATATACTCGCAGGCGATGGCCGCGCTGTGTTGCTTTGACGCATGTGCGTTTCAGTGCATGTGGCGTCCCTCCGTCACGAAAAGAGCGTAGTGTTGCCTTTTTAACGCATCAACGTGATATACAGCTTGTCGCATTTCGCACCGGTTGCCGTTGGGCTGCGCTAACGGACGCTGGTCACACGTGGCGTCAGACTATAAATTTCTCGCGTTTGGCTAACGTAGCGTCGCTGTGGCCAGCGTGCGCCCGCGTCAACGCTACATAGTAGTATATTCAGTCCTTTATGATGCGCTCGCGGCCATTTTGCTAGCTTCACATGTACCAAACTGGGTGTAATGTGACGTGAAAGGACGACATAGGTAAATGATACATCCACACACGATAATCACGACATGCGTGTCATGTAACAACATGACTACATGACACACTCATGATGCACTCACGGCCGCTTCGCTAGCTTCACATGTGCCAAATATGGTATTACGTGATGACAATGGATGACAAAGATATGTGAATGGTGTAAACATGATATTCATGAGAGGCGTGTCATGTGAGAACATGACTACATGCCACAGTCAAGGCGCAATACATTTAGACGAGACGCGGTGCGCGTGCTCGCCGGCGTTCATTTCGTCGCGACACGTCGCCGTTGCCATGCCAGGCGCCGGTCCTGCCATATACTCGCAGGCGTGTGCCGCGCTGCGTTGCTTTGACCAACGCCTCCTCTAGAAATATGCCTGCCGCATCAAAAAAAAAAAAAAACAGCTGCCACACCCTTTCCCTCCTTCATTTTGAAAATGTTCTCGGTCGCTAGCGTCACCTGTGGCGGACGGTGCAACAACGCAACACTTTGCATAGCCTCCGAAACAGTGGTGCACAGTTGCAGGTCTCGAACAACTCTCGACTGACGCGCCCCTTATGGGCCCCAGATGAAAAACGCTTAGCTGGTACCGCCCGTCGCTGTAATGATAGTGTCGGTCGCGAGCTCCGCCGCGCGGAGCTTGTTTAAAACTGAACGCAGGCCAACTCCGCTGGGAGCGCGAGCCATTCCTCTGGCATCTTTCTAGAGTAGGCGTTGCTTTGACGCATGCGCGTTTCAGCGCGTCCGGCGTCCCTACGTCCCGAAAAGAGGTAGACGCAGTATCAGAGAGTTTTAGTACTGCGTACGCTGCGTACGTGACGGCATTGCGTACGTAAGGACGCCACGTTCTGCGTAGTGCGCATGTGCAGACCGCAACGTGCACGTATCGCGTTACGTACGCAGCCGCTACGTACGCACGCATGAGATGCGTGCGTGCGTACGTAGGAGCTGATCGCGCCGCTCTCGAACAAGTTCGCGACAGCGCGAGACTTCGTTTTGCAAAATGGCGGCAATTGTCTGGGTAACGCATAGGTGCGAAAAGCAGCGTGTAGTATTGCGTGCCGGTTGCCATCGGGCCGCGCCGACGGATGCTGATCGCGCCTGGCGTCAGACTATAGAGTGCTCGCGTTTTGCTAACGTAGCGTCGCTGTGCCCAGCGTGCTTGCGTGTCAGCGCTACATTAGAATATATTGGGCCCTCCATGATGCGCTCGCGGCCAATTCGCTAGCTCCGCATATACGAAATTTCGTGTTACGTTACGTCAATGGATTACGAAATATATGACTGGTGCAAACTTGATAATCCTGACACGCGTGTCAAGTAGGCACATGACATTATACCATGCTCATAGCATGCTCGCGGCCGTTTCGCTAGCTCTACATATACTGAATTCGGTATCACTTGACGCTAATTAATAACGAAGGTAAACGACACATCCAAACATAATAATCATGACACAGAAGTCATGTACGGCATCATATACTTCCACCTCGTAACGTTGTGCTGATTTAAAGTGACATCAACATTTCTCAGTCGTGCTTCACATATCATCGATTCCCACTGTACGTGAGATCTGAATTTTTTCAATCCTCCTTCGGCTGAATGCGGTGCGAAAGAAATTGCTGCGTCTTCATCGCCAACTGATGCAGTTGTTTAAATTTTTAGATGTGAAGCACCCTATATTTTATCTCTGTCGGCGTCTGCTGTTGCTGTAGCCGGCTCGTAGTCCATGTCATCCTTTGTCTGGGTAAACCAAGAATCAAGTATGAAGGCCCGTTCATTCAGAAAACGATTGTCATCAATACGTACGTAAGAGACCACACCTCCTGCGCAGCCCCGAGTGGTACAGTAAAATCTATTTTTCCAATGAACGTTTTCTGTAATTAGCGCTTGACGCTCTCCGCTGCGCCATAGGAGGCAATGACGATACGCTGTCCTTTCATTGATTTCGATGTGTTGCTATGGGAAGCAGCACCATCTGGGCCATCCCAAAGTCCACCTTAGTGGAGCTGTTCTTGCCTAGGTATATGGTCTCCACTGTCTGGGATCAGATCCGCTTCCTGAAGTTCAACTTCGACGCTCTCTTTTCACTGCGACAACCTGTTTCGATAGAAACGTCATTGTGTTTTAACAGTGGAACCTGTGCATTCAAAGGCGAAAAGTGAATCCATCTGTTGGGACGATTTAGGAGGTTGCAGACATAGTTTCCTAAAATTAACTAGAGGGGACTCTGTCGCTGCGATCGCTCAGCGACGATGGGAATGATGGGTAGTACACAGATTTGCCCAGTGTTTGTACTTGCGGGTGGCAAATCGCACTTGCGACTTCGCTTATTGCTGATTGCGGTTTCGTCTTTGAAAAAAAAAGAACGTGTTATTTTTAATTGAATGACCCGGTTCGATATGGTAAGCCTAAAAAATAAGGTGGTGAACCGCAACCGCTGAACATTTGTTGATTTTTGTTCCGTGAGAAAAAAGCTTTAAGCCACACGAAGACACACACGGAGCCAGAAGCAGAGCAGAAGTACGAAGATTAGGCAAGTCTGTGTACTTCCTATGATTCCCATGCTCGCTGAAGTACCGTGTGTTTCAACTTCCATAGACACTAGTTCTACAGTTCCCTATAGTGTATATTAGGAAACTCTATGGTTGTAGAGACGTCCTTATACTGGTCAAACCTAACTGTATGTGACACTGCCTTTGACATATGTATGTGCCACTGCCTTTGTCATATTCAAGCATACATGCAAGGGTATGCCTTCATGAGGTGGCGAGCAGGAGGAGTCCATGCGGGCGGAGCAGTGTCAACGTGGCTATGACGTGAACGTGTTTCTTGGGGCTAATACTTGCCTTGGGCGGCATTTTGCGAGTGGGTACTTCAGGTGTGAGGGTTGCTGCTTTTGCCGAGGAAGACAAACAAACCTCACGTCGGCACCGCTCTCTTTAGACAAGGTCAAAACGTTTTTAGAAATTCACCCCAGTATTTTTGCAGCATCGGACCCAGCATGCGTCCCGAAGCCAGCACATATAAATTTTCAGGGCGGGAGTCTCTTTTTGGACAGTATACGAAAATGATGCGCCGTTTTAACGCGATAGCTTTAGAGAGCTCGAGTCGCGGAAATTCCGCCGTCGTCGTCGGCACCGTTGCTTGTGAGCGAAACATCGTCAGTGAGTGAAAATCGAAAAAGCATCATCATTAAGGATAACATTCTCGGTCCCATTAGGTTCGAACCGCGGTCGATCGCGTAGCAAGCAGGTGTCCTACCGCAAAGCTATGACGTTACTTGCAGCTGCCTGGGGAAAAAAAAATCCTACATAAATGCTATGCAGTGGAAGGAGTCTCCTTAACGCATTTTGTTCGACAGGTGGCACGACGAAATTGAGCCGTTTTGGCGATTTGTAGGCACACTAGGCAGGCTATCAACTTACGTCAAAATAGGCAGGGATAGTGCAGCCATCGCCGCTAAATACACACAGGAACTTTCAACACGCTCTAAAAGTGCAAAACTATGTCCATCAAGCGGATAACATGCCATGCCTTTCCAGAGGCGTTGATCAAGCAAACAGTAACGCTAGATAATGTGTTGCCATCTGTGAGAAATTCTGAAACTATTTATAGCCTGAAAGATGGCGAGCCCCCGGCATGTATTGCGGAGGCCATGCGACTCTTGCTTCAGAGCAAGAACCTGTATGTGCTATCAGCGTAAAATGAAACCCGAACAGCGGCAAGCCTTCGCGCTAGCATAGTGCGTGCCTTCCACATATCACTACGAACAGGCACGCATATATGCGCAAAGTGCCGAATAGGATGCGCGTCTGTCAATGGTGATAATTGAACGGCACGCACTAGACTATCGCAAAGGCTTGCAACTGTTCGGGTTTCATTTGACGCTGATAGTACCATTCGCGCAAGCGCGCGCACGTGCGTGTGTGTCTATGTGCTGTTTGTGAGACATTGTGAAAAACGTATCTCAGCTACAGAAAAGCGCCGTTTTATAGCAGAGGGAAGTGGACATGTACACTGCACAGTCACTGCATTACTATAGATACGGCACTCTTACGCGCGCACCACATGGTTGTGGGCATGTGTGTGTGTGTGTGTGTGTGTGTGTGTGTGTGTGTGTGTGTGTGTGTGTGTGTGTGTGCGTGTGTAACAAAACATTTTAATAAGTATGCACTTAGCGGCTGAAGGACGCACTAGGGGCCAAATTTCACTAACGCGTTCAACACTTACCGGTGAAGCTTAAGGGTTTCTTCCCCCTCCTTTTTTTTGCCGCTGTAGAGCGTTTCTATCTATTTCTATTTTTCGAAAGCACGAGCGCTCAATTCAGCTTGCAGCTCCTGGTGGTGGTGGTGGTAGAAACACTTATTGCCTCTTTAGAGCGCGGGGGCCGAGCCCCCTCATAGCACGTGGTTGTTCCCTCACGGTGAGAAGGCACCCTTACAAAGCAAAGGAAAGCCCTTGAAGTGCGATCCTCTTCATGGCGCACGAGATGATCCGGCGCTGATCGAACGCAGAAGTGCTGGTCATGATGTTCTCCCAGTATGACACTAGCACAGCCGGAGGAGGGGGATGTGGGAAGGTGGGACATGCGAGGAGTACGTCGAGGAAGTCTCCTGGTTTGCCGCAAAGTTTGCTCGAAGAGGGGAACTGGCCTGGCCAACGGGCGCTTAGTAATACGGGGTATGGAGCAGTCCGACTTTGTAGGTGTCGCCAATTTGCGGCCTGCGCTATATTTAGGGATGGGGCTGGGGGTGTGTATATTCTTCGTTGATTCCGGTAATACGATAGAATATCACGAAAAGAGAGCAAGTGCTCCTCGACCTGTGGAGGGGACTCCATATCTCCTGCCCAGAATGTGAGACCTCGGGAAAGAGAATGAGCCTCTTCGTGGCCAAGGAGGCCGGCATGTGGTGGTGTCCAGATGAGGGTTGTGGAACGCTGAGGCTGCCAGAAGCGTAGCAAGCGAGCAGCGGTACGGGATATTAAGCCATTGGCATAGTTAAGAATAGCTGATTCCTAGTCCTGGTGCACACGGTTCCGAAAAGCTTTAAACAGCCGTAGTATCAGGCTTGTTGAAACACATTCTTATAGATCCTGATGGTAGTATTAACTGATTGCTTCCTAATTTCTTTGTCTATTATACATCGCAAGTGACATTATAGTGAAAATGTTTCAGCACGCAAAGCAATATGTCTGCTTAAGGATTGTCGGGAATTTCGACCTTAGTTACACGAATAAAAAAATGAATCAACTGGAAGCCACCGGTGGTATTCACGAAGGAAGTGGAGTTCTTCTGGTGGATCTTTACAACCCCACTCGGCTCCATCGTTCATTGTGGCGGTAGATTTGATTGATATGGCGGGTTTAACGTCCCAAAAAACACCGTATGAGAACGAGAGACGCCGTAGTGGAGGGCTCCGGAAATTTCGACCACCTGCGGTTCTTTAACGTGCACACAAATGTGAGCACAAGGGCCTACAACACTTCCGCCTCCATCGGAAACGCAGCTGCCGCAGCCGGGATTCGATCCCACGACCGGCGGGCCGGCAGCCGAGTACCTTAGCCACTAGACCACCGCGGCGGGGCGGCGGCAGTAGATCGGCAGCGCACTTTGACAATCGAGGAAACGAGCACCGCAGAGCTCTACGCAACAGACAAATAAGCGGTGCTGATAACGAAGTAGAAAGTGGCCAGTGACGTCACTGGTATTCGTGGTCACCTGATACTACTTACTCGCGAATCGGCCGAGTAAAAGGAACTTGAGAGTGCTCAAATCGAAACTGCCTCCCATCGTAACATATTTGCATGCAATCGAACATTCGTTTCAAGCTGCCACAAATCCACTGGTGTGCCTCTATTAACAATTCAGTAAACACTAATGAAGAGCCAAAAACAGATGCTCCTATATTTTCTGTCACCACTGAATTAAAAATTGTTGCTTGTGGACAGAGTTTCCTTGTGGCGCAATCTGCGCCAAAAAAGCTTCCATGTACTAATTCTATAGCCGCTATTCTAAGACGCGCCCCGCCGCGGTGGTCTAGTAGATAAGGTACTCGGCTGCTCACCCGCAGGTCGCGGGATTGTATCCCGGCTGCGGCGGCCGCATTTTCGATCGAGGCGGAAACGCTGTAGGCTGATGTGCTGAGATTGGGGGGCACGGTAAAGAACCCCAAGAGGTTGAAATTTCCGGAGCTCTCTGCTACGGCGTCAGTCATAATAATGCGGTGGTTTCGGGACGTTGAATCCCAAATACCAAATTAAAGCAATTCTAAGACGCGTTCTGAAGAGACCTTGATGGTGGACCGAAGTGAGAACGAGCATGCGTGCTGTGCGTTAATAGTATGGAACATTATGAAATGAGTTAAACTATTAGTCAGGAATGGATCTTCTTCCTTGTACTCGTCCGCATGATGTTTCTTGTAATCGTTTGCCTAAAATACTAATTTCCTTCTTTCTTCGATCTCGTTTAGAACTCTTGTTGTGTGCCTATGGCTGATGAGGCTAGCTCAGTCACATAAGTGCATTGAGATATTGAGACACAAAGCAGATCATACTCAGCACTTGAGTGTGTGTGTTGTACTTTTTTCCTTAAGAATGTATTTGGCGTTCCGGCTGCAACATTTATCTCAGTACGCGTAGCGGACGAAAAGAACGTGAGCCGCTGCATTTCGAAAGCATTGTTTGTTAGTGACTAATGAAGTTTCTCTTCACTTCAAGTGCTCCCCTGTTAAATCGATTTCAAAGAGCGAAGTGATGTTCAGCTTTTTCAAAGTCATACAGAGCAAGGTGGCCTCACTTGTTTACGTTAAATAATTTGATCCATTTTGCCCGCATGATACAGATTTCATCCAATATCAGGGATGTAAAAGTCGCAGAGTTAAAATGGAAAGTTAATGCAAACCAAAAAATACCTGCTGTGCAGTGCTACGGGCTTGTAGCGACCAGATCTCGGCTAAAAAGTACATCTTCCTGGCAAATTGAGTAACAGGATCCAATCGAGTATTATTCAAGACAACGTGATCAGGGTGTGTGAGAGCGAAGGAAAATATCGTGTGAACTAAAATTTAGTTCGTACCTTAGCGCCTTCGGTTAGTGACAGCTATAAGAATTGATTACCTACGGGAAGTCTAAAAAGTACAGTTCTAGGAAGTAATAATCTTAGGGTCTGGGGTTATTTTCTCCAATTACATGAGGTCCATGCAATATATTAGATTACATCCGGTACATCAGTTTTCCTTAGTTTTCCTTGAAACCTTAAGAAGTTGAGCAAACTTTATAAAGAACCAGCAGTTTGCGTAAAAGTCTAAGTTTCCCAAGTCCAATTCATTAGCCTTAATGGTACTTAAAGGGGCTCTAAAGCAAATACCAAGCTGCCATTGATGGCTTTGTTGGTTTCCGAGAAGCCTCGTAGAGCTTGTTCGAGGCTTAAAAAAATTGAGATCCTAAAAAAAATGCGATTGAATGATTAGTGCACCGCTTATTGCCCGCCTGGAGAGTTCTTCTCACGTAAGAAGTGTTTTCACCAACGTCGCCCGCTTTCTTTGCCCGGAAGCCGGCATGGCAGATTACCGCGCATGCAGCATGACAGTAGCCAACAGAATCAGGGCGGAGGTTGGCTTGCCTTAGCCACCGGCTGCACCTCAGTAGCAGCAATGAGAAAATGCACAATGCCGCAGCTGCAACAACGCCATATAAATCTTGTGGCAATGTGTATGGAGGCACGGCAACCAGCCAGTTTGAGCGTAGCACTTCATTTTGTGGAGTCCAGTGCGAAATGTACGTAGAACGATGAGACATCCACCTCAAGGCGCGGGCGCGACAATTTGTGACGCTTCGTATTAGCGGAACTACCGTAAGTGCGCAGGGCACACGCAGCAGTAGATAATTATTAAACAATATATGATACGCAATTTATTGAACGGAGCGAAAAGCAGCAAAAAAAAAAACGGTACTTTTGGACAATCCGTGATAACACCAATGAGTGACTTTTATCATTTATGAATGAAACAGAAATTAACTACAATTTTTTGTTTACGTCTGTTTCATTTGTTTTTGAAGTTTTTGTTGCCTCTTCTTTGTTTTTTTTCTTTGTTTTCTTTCTCTGTTTCTTCTTCTTATATGAGCAGGCGGACATTTCCTTTCAAGTGGCTTGTATATTTTGTCAGTTTTCCCTTCCTATTTAAAATGTATCCGTGTTTTTGTATATACTAGCAAAGTAAATAAATAAATAAATAAATAAACGGACAAGTATCTTGTTACATTCTCTATTGAACGGAAGTTTATTGTTTATAGTAAGTGCACTGAGTAGTAATGAATAATGCTGCCCAGTACGTGACTTAATGGGGCTGATTCCAAAATGTTTGACTCGTGGCGATAATGCGTCAATAACTTTACCTTAACTTATCTTATAGCAGAGCACTGCTGATGGTTAAACTAACGGTTTCTCAAACACTTGCATCTCACCGTGACATGAATTATTTGCTTCTAGTGTCTTTTTAAGCAAGCAGCACACAAAATCCAAAAGCGGCATATATTTTTCAATTTAGCGACTACCATTAGCAATTTGTCATGATAACTGTGTCATGTGGCTGTAAATCTGGCCGCTAAAGCAGTGTGGGGTCTAGCGCAAGTTCTCGAGTAAAAATTACCTCGATATCTCCGAAGTTCAAACGCCGGAAATAAAAATACGAGAACTACTTCGTCTTAAACTTCTGCTTTTACCCCGTTAATACTTATTGTAGATGATCTATTAACGATGTATCCTGCAAAAGATTTAAAGAAGAGCCATTTTAAAAGCCATTTAGGCACAAAAGGGCTGCCATGGGGAGCTGAATGTCCTCCCTTGGTGGGTAATATTTAACATTTAAAAAACGTAGACAGCTGCGAACCCCCCCCCCCCCACACCTTTTTTTTTTACTTTCCAAAATATTCAACGTGAAGCACGACCACAATTTATTACCTTCAATTTGGGATCTAGAAAATTGTAGAGCCGGTGATTACGCGAAATCCACTCTCATTTGTCAAAGACTTCGGATGACGACAGCGCAGTAATGCCACCCCACTGTGTTGGCCACGAAGATGATAATGGTGATATATATTACATAATAGAACGTACCTAACTCAGGGGCGGGGGAACAAAACAGGTCGACTAAGAAATGGTAATGCCAATATGGGACAAACCGAAAAGGGAAACACGAAAGAAGTTTTAAGCATGCAAACATTCTTTTTTTTATTTCATTATCTCGACGCTACAACCAGATGAACTTAAAACCTGCCCCGGTGGCGCTGTAGTTATGAATTTTGGCTGCTGATCCGAAAGTGGTGGACTTGATGCCATCCGGTACCATCGCATTTTGATGGAGCATTAATGCTGGAAGCACGTGTTCTTTGCGATATGAATGGATGTTATTTAACGTCACAGAAATTAAATTTTGAGACGCTTCACTACACCAGGCTTCATAATCGTATTTAGTTTGGCACGCAAGACCCCCCCCCCCCCCTTCCCATATTGTTATAGTAATATTAGCAGCTACTTACATAACGATTGTAAATGAATAGTAGTGGGAGCTCGCAGTGCGTTGGTAGAAATGTATTACATGATGTGTTGGTTTTATTGCTAACATTGTTTGCTAATCTGTTCACCACGGCGGAGCGATGGCTATGGTGGTTGGCGGCTGACGCAAGCGTTGCTCGTTTCTATGCTGACGAAGTGACAGAGGCCAGTGTGGCATGAGGGCACGTTAAAGGACAACTTATTGTAGGAATTTTCGGAGCCATACGGCTTCGGTCATATTCATATCGAGGTCTTGCAATGTAAACTCGAAGAAGCGACCAGCAAGGAAACTCTCTTTTTTAGCCTTATGCTTATTAATTATCACTACATTCGCATTCACCTTGGAATTCACTCACCCCACTCTAGAGCCGTTTAAAAATAACATCCGTAATTGGTGACAGTCTTTCAGAAAAGTACTGTGTGGCGAAAAAAAAAAAGCATGCAGGATCATATTTTTCTCCACGCTTTTGTACTCTTCGGCGGCAGAAGAAATTCATCGCAGTGCAAATGCGAAACCGCCGTCACTTGTTCACGAAGACGGAAGACCACCTCTACAAAAATGTAGTCGAAAAAAGCCGTTGGGACTCAAACCTATTGCGTAATTGTGGAAATTTTCTTGAATTGCACAATGTGTGTTACAGAAACACAATGAATGCTTTTCAGGTTCTTCAAGAAGAGAGTACAATTTTACCAAAGCCCTATCTTTGAGCGTTGCGTGCACGATCAATTCAGAAAACGCATTCGCTGAACGAATCTCTGTAGCTGTGAATGCTGGTCTCGATGCAGGTGTGTCAGGTAGGTAAATGCATTACCGAGTGATATGATATCCTGTGAATGACCACCGTTGCGTATAAAACGGCAAGCACAAGCAACGTGATATAATTATTTTTTATCTAAATGTCTTTATATTGAATTAGGTTTCGCACTGACGGCAGTAGGGAAGTAGGAGGAGAAAGCGGACTTGTGGACCAAGTGCGAAGATAACCATCAATGCGGCTATTCAAAAACCATTCTGGTCTTTAAAACACAAACTTGTAAATATAGAAGCTGAAATGTAAAGATGTTGAACTCAACTTTATTGATGTATAAAGTTGAATTATATTGGGAGCACCACAGGGTTTATATTGAACCTAAACCTTGAACGTCCCGTCGATTTTTCAGAATTTGTGAATTTTCTGTTGTAAATTTTTATGTGGCAGTGGTTTGAAAATATTTTGATTGTAAATTATACCTTCTTTAAAGCAAGTATTCATTATTCAAATAATCATCGAGAGTGTAAATGTGCAAAGTGAAAGAAGCAAACAAAGAGGCTTTTGGAAAAATATTTCTCAAAGAGCGCATGACAGAAATATGCATTAGCATTATCGAACTCGAACACCATAGAAAGACGCATTTTCTTGGTATTTAATCAAAAGTTGGAATTGACTTAAAGAAAGATACTTTTGCAACTGCGATGGGTTTCTGGGATAAGATACTCAGCAATATTATGCGTAATTAGGCAGGCTCCCACGTAAAAAAACGCCAGGCCTGCGCGGAAGGCGCTGTACAGTCACAGCGAAAGCTAAAAAAGTGGCCTTGCAGAGCCATTGGAAACACTCATTGGTAAATATACTGCAAGCACGCTTGCTTGATACTCCCCAGGGCATTGTTGATAAAATTGTTTTGGGGCTGGCATTTGTTATGCTATTTTTTGTCATTCTTCTGTGAATCCTGGTATCCGCCTAACACTTGCAAGGAATTTGGTGCCAAGGGTTCATGCCGTGGCTGATGACGATGGGGAATCATGCCTGAAGTGGGTATGTGCCACCGTTATTAGGGGCACAAGAACAAGCTTTTGTAATGGCTTGGAGAATCGGACAATCCACTCGTTATGCTGTTGGAGCATTCCTGGTTGTTCTTTCGCTGTTTTAAAACCTTTTATAAGTTGTAATAACGCGATTGCTTTCCCGACACCAAGCCTGCCTAAGGCAAGTTTGCGAACAAGTCCTAAGCACTGGTGTGCTCAGTTGTAGAATAGTGAGCAGGCACCCAGCGGACTCGGGTTCAAGCCCCACTGTGTCATTTGTGCAGTTAATTTTTCTGATATCGCTCGATGTGGTTATGGACACCGGCGGCGGCGGCGGCGGACAACTGCGCGTGACCCGAATTGTGATCTCGTAACAGCTTTCGCTGTAAAACAACTTTTCTCGGATGTGCTACAGCAGTTCACTCTTTTCAATGCAAGAAATCAGCACCATTTTGTCAAGTAGACTTCAGATGGTGGTCGAAATGATAAAACATTCCGCGAGGAATGACCCATTTGCAATATTCGCATTGGGCTTTTAATCGCATCGAAAGGTTCTAAGATTATCTCAATTATTCTGGGTCTTTCGGTGTGGTTTGCGCTCGGCAGCACTTTCAGTAGAATGGATCAATCACAAAACTTGATGGACTGTGGCATTATGTATGTTGCTAACCATTTGACAACTATTTGCGTTGAAAATTGAGCAAAGGTAGCCAGCATAACGATACAAGAGTACCACAATGATATTTGAGATATACTTTTGAGCATCTCTACCTGCCCCACCGCGGTGGTCTAGTGGCTAAGGTACTCGGCTGCTGACGCGCAGGGTGCGGGATTGAATCCCAGCTGGGGCAGCTGCGTTTTCGATGGAGCCGGAAATGCTGTAGGCCCATGTGCTCAGATTTTGGTGCACGTTAAAGAACTTCAGCTTGTCGATATTTCCAGACCCCTTTACTACGGTGTCTCTCATAATTATATGGTGGTTTTGGGACGTTACACCACACATATCAATCAATCATTATCGGTACTTCTGTATCTAGATACACGTGGTATGTATTTATATCTTAGTAGCGGCGTGCTTTTAAGATTTATCGATTATTTGACGTTACTACCCAGGCTGTGCATATTTCGTAGCATTTTCATTGGCATTCAGCCTCCCCGTTTTCAAAAAGGAAGAAAGGATTTTCTGTGCTAAGCAGTGAAATGGGCGCCTTAGTCGGTGACACGAGATAGGGTGCGAAAGGTGTCCCATTTACAAAGAATAACCCGTATGGTTAAGTGCCCAACCGCACTAGCAATAGGATCGATGAGGGAGTGTTATTGTCGGCCTACTTCTACGAAGTTTACTGTGTCTCAAAACGAGCGCAGCAGCACATTTTTTTTTTCATTGGCGTGGCGAGGCATTTCAGCAGTTCGCGAGTATAGTGTTGAAGTTGAACCGACGTTACTAGTAGTTGTTGATTAAGCACAGCTACAGCAGCATTTCCAGCAAACCTGATATTGTGCGTCAAGTAAATACTTTTCATATTTCAATTAGATGGTGTGTGCTAGTTACATAAGTGACATAAGTTCGCTTACTAATTTCGCAAGGCGAGATTTTCCAGCAACCTGCAGCTTCCTTAATGCTATGAAAGTTATGGCGTACCTAACAATGTTCTTGCGCAGCACGATCCTTCCCCTCCCCCTCCCCCCCCGAAATATTTTGGTATTCGCATTTCTGTACTTGTATTTCGGAATAGTTTTGCTGCCCTAATACTGAAGCATAGACGAAGGATCCCATTACGTTTTCAAATAATGCATCTCAGTACTTTATTTCAGGCTTCGAATGCATGTTTATTTTTCAATTTTATCCCGAAACTATTTTCTGCACAGCTCTGCCGAGGCCCGCAAATGAAAGCGAAGATTCTTGGCACGTTCCATACCCTGCGAGTGCTACAAGTTGAGTGGGTTCAGAGAGATGTTGATTCAGAATGAAAAACGCTTTGTGGACAGAGATGAGCAAGTAAATTGTGGAAGCGGTTACCATAAACATTGAAACCAACTGATTTTCAATGTGTATGTCAATATACGCAAACATTACCAAAGAGATTTCACACAAACAAAAATGCTATGGTGAAGTAGAGACCGAAGTAATATTTAGACATTACTTTGCAGCACGATGTTTTCAACAGGAAATCTTTGTTATCTTTATGCAGTTGTAAACCACCGTGAACATGTTTACCTAGCTCAATTATTTTAATCATGATGCACCAACTTTGGGCCAGTCAGCGGGGTCAGAAAGTCACCCATTCCCAAGGTTTCGTGGCCCAGTGCTATATATCTGGTCCTCCTTGGCCTGGTCACCTTGAACTAACTTCGCACGACTCCACATACTGTTGTTTTATGCAGATACACAAAGTGCTGACTCACACACCTAGCATCATGCCTCTGAATAACGGAAACTTCGGATAGCTCTAGTGATAGGTATTCTTTTCGATGAGATTAAACGATGAGATATTCTTTTCGATAAGCCTATTGCATCTCTAAGCAATAGGCTCGCTGCCACACATATAACAATACAAAAAAGTGCAATTCTAGGCCGCATACCTTTCAACGTACAATGGTCTTTTATGCTACCGAATTTTGACACATGAAACAGTTTCTCTACGTACAACCTTGCAAAAGGTAAAGGTATCTGGTAGGCCCCAGGAAAATTGCAACCCAGACTGACGCACGAAATCACCGACAAACTGTGTGCATGTTAAAAAAAAAAAACAAGGCACTTTAAAAGTTCTACTTCAGAGGAGAGGAACCCAGTTAAGGAATATACATTGGACACTCCTTTAGCACGCAAGTTTCGTTTAGCTCCCTACAGACTTTCATTAGACAGCTTCTTCGTAAGTACGAACACATCTCCGGTGTTTTACTTCTACGAGGCTGGTGTTGGTGTAAAGTAGGAAAGCAAACTTTGTTTCATCTCTTATCGAAGCCTTGTTATTCTTGTTTTTTAAATGTTCATGGCTTTTATATTGTTGTACAGCGAAGCGGCGATTCATTTTATCAAGCGAAAATTTTCTGCCGTGCCAACATTGAATTGCATATTGGCTCGAAGAGTTCATAGATTTTGCTGCTTCCTCGTGCCTTGTTCTTTTTTGTGTTTTCTTTTGCCTCCTTTACTGAGACTGTGGAATCCACCGGAATCCTTAAGCCCCACGGAGGTGTACCATTGCAGTGTTCACACTAAAGAGACATCTTCATCCAGAGTACTCTGTAGAAATTCATGTTTTGGTTGAAAGAATAAACTCCAGGAGCACAAAGCAAATCTTCCAGGTGCAAACAACATGGCCATTTCTGTTTTTTCTTCTCTTTTTTCGTTTTTTATGAAAGGGCGTACACATCCCAAAGCAAAAGTACAATACTCCAAAAAAGCTGAGAAATGTTACTTCGTTGCAGCCACCTCCTCTTTTTATATTTTCACTGGGCGAAAACAAAGCAAGCTTTCAGACGACCACAAATAATTGGATTTATTGAATCGATGATGATGATGTCTGATGATTTGTGGCGCAAGGGCTATTCAATGGCCAAAGAGCACCAGGTCATGGGACTAGAGAAATGAACTCTGATTATGATAAGTGGCTGTATAGGAGCCTTAAAATTCCTCCCGTTATGGCGGGCAAAATATAGAAGTAGTAAAATCATGACCATGACGTGGAATGTGGGTAGTGTGATAGGTGAAAGTTCATGATAACAAAACCGTGGTGGATATGTATGGCATTACTACAAATGCCTCGATCGCCCACGTCCTTGTGTCCAAAGGCCGCGAGACAAGTGCTTTGTTCAGTATAGTCATTGCAGCAAAGACCGCTTCTCAGAGAGGTCGTGCTGCTGGGATGCCTAGAAGTATGACATGAAAAGTATATACATCTTTTAAGACTGCGAACAATGATTGACAACTAAAAAGCGGTTCTCCACCTATGAACACTGATGGGTCCAAGAGAATTTGATGGCGGAAGGGCAATGAAAAGTGTTTTCTTCTAATTACATCCAGTTCTTTACATTGTATTAAAACATGAAGCACGGTGAGAGGTTCTCCGCACATTTCACAGAGGTGTGGATAGCCACAGGACAAAAGGTGTGAGTGTGTCCTATGTGTACGTCCTATTTTTAACCTGGTGAGTGTTACTTCTGTGTAGCGCGACTTCAATTTGGTGGCCAGTTTGCAATAGGTGGCTTGATAAGGTGTATATTTTTTTTGTTTGCCTATCTCATAAATGCTGCCAATAGTCCCTGAGCTTTCGTTTAATAAAGGGTTTGAGGTCAAGTGCAGGAAAAATATAGATGTATTTATTGTGGCATTCTCGTGGGCGGAAACAGCGAGTTGATCCGCTAACACGTTTCCTTCAATCTAGCATTGCCCTGGCACCCAGCAGACCATGACATACTGCTGCTGTGCACAGGTCATGCATAGTAGTGAATAGACAGAGACCAGGATAGGGTTCGTATTTTTAAGGGATATCAGAGTTGTCACCACGCTTAGAGAGTCAGTACATCTCACAGCTTTTGAGAGTTTCAGTTCTTTGATATGTTTGATGACCAATATTATCGCGTATGCTTCTGTAGTCAAGATGCTCGTATAGAGGAGCAGAACACCTACATCTGAAAAAGATAGACCAACCGCTGCGTAGGACACAGAGGTGAGAGTCTTTAAGGCATCGCCAAAATTTCCGGACATGAATATTTATGGTGCAGTTCAAGGAAGTGTGCATAATTATGTGCATTGGGCTCGCTCTAGTTACTTTTAGGGTGGTGTTTACAAAGTGGCACACCAATTTTTCGGCTAATCTCCTAACACGAAGTGCGTAGGGCTGTCTCATGGCAGGACGATTTTGACATAGAACGGAAATGGACAAGTCGTTGATGGTGAGGTGTACAAGGTGTTCGGTTTTTCGTTTATTTTAAGAAAGTATAGAAAGGACAGGTAGCATCTGTGGAGATGTAGTGACCGCTTGGTCGGTTCAACCTACAAGCTTTCTACAAGGCTAGTACAAAAAGCACCCGTAGAAAGACGAATTCCAAGATAGTGAACAGGGCCGAGCATCATTGGGGCAGTTGGTGTTGTAGACTGGTATATTCTTACTCCCTAGTTTAGGCGTGTACATAACAGGCTTTTGTATACATTCATGAGGCACTTCTTGTCACTACCCCATGAAGTGCGGTAAATTACTTCCAAATATTCATGGTTTTCAAACACTTGTTTTTAGGGACCTATTATTTGAAGGATGTGGAAGTGGTTGGCAAGGTACGTTGCCGTGACCATAGAATGGTACGGTCTTGAATTCGCCCAGACTTGAAGAAGGAATGACAGAAACTGATACGCAAGAAGCCAATCAATGAGCTAGCACTGAGAGGGAAAGTACAGGAATTGAGATTCTCGCTTCAGATCAGGTACTCGGCTCTTATTGAGGAAACCAACCTTAGCGTAGACACAATGAATGATAATCTGACGAGTGTCATTACGGAGTGTGCAGTGGAAGTTGGAGGCAGGTAGTTAGACTACCTGCCTCCTGGCAAGCTTTCCCAGGAAACGAACAATCTCAATAATAAGCGTCAAAGCATGAAAGTCTAAAGTACAACAGACAAAGAAGAACTGTCAGAGCTTTGAAGTTGCATAATAAGCGTAAGAAATCCGATGTAAGAAAGTATAACATGAAGAGAATTGAACATGCTCTGAAAAACGGAGGAAACGTCAAAGCAGTGAAGAGGAAACTTGGGATAGGGAAAAATCATATGTATGCACTGAGGGACCAAGAAGGCAAAATAACTGCCAATATGGATAGGATAGTTCAAATAGCGAAGGAGTTTTACAGAGATCTGTACAGTAGCCGGGACAACCACGACTTAAATACTATAAGAACTAGCAGTAACCCAGATGACATCCCACCAGTAATGATAGAAGTCAGAAAAGCCTTGGAGAGGATGCAAAAAGGCAAAGCTGCTGGTGAGGATCCGGTAACATCAGATCTGCTGAAAGATGGAGGACAGATTGTGTTAGAAAAACTAGCCACCCTATTTACGAGGGGTCTTCTTACGGGAAGAGTAGCAGAGTCTTGGAAGAATGCTAACATCATCTTAATACATAAGAAAGGAGATGACAAGGACTCGAAGAATTACAGGCCGATCAGCTTGCTCTCTTTAGTATGCAAGCTATTTACCAAAGTAATTGCTAACCGAGTTAGGAAAACATTCGAATTCAATCAACCAAAGGAACAAGCAGGATTTAGAATAGGCTACAAAACAATCGACCACATTCATGATGTCAATTAGGTAATAGCGAATTGTTCAGAAAATAACCGACCGGTATACATAGCTTTCATAGATTACGAGAAGGCGTTTGAATCAGTAGAATTATCAGCAGACATGCAGACACTGCGGAATCAGGGCACCGGAGAAGTATATATAAACATCCTGGAAGAAATCTACAGGGGATCAACTGCTATCATAGTGCTTCATAAAGAAAGCAATAGAATACCAATCAAGAAGGGTGTAAGGCAGGGGGACACAATCTCCCCAATGCTATTTACCGCGTGCTTACAGGAGGTTTTCAGAAGCCTAGAATGGGAACAGTTAGGGATAAGAGTTAATGGAAAGTACCTTAGTAACCTGCGCTTCGCCGATGACATTGCATTGCTGAGTAACTCAGGGGACGAATTGCAACTCATGATTACAGAGTAAGACAAGGAGAGCAGAAAATGAATCTGCAGAAAACGAAAGTAATGTACAACAACCTCGAAAAAGAGCAGCGCTCCGAGATAGGTAATGGTGCACTAATAGTGCATTTATGTTTTTTTATTCAGCAAATGCTATTATAGAATCAAAACACGGGACAGGTGCGGTGCCGTAGTTGTCCTCCGCCACAGCCCCTGGTGTCCGTAACCAGTATCGAACATAAAAAACTCGGTAAATTAGAAAATACCACAGCACATCTATGAAGCGAACGATGATGAATGGACCAAAGCGCCTGTCAGTTCGTCCACGCTTTCATCCGTCCGTTCGTTCTTGCTTCCGTCCATCCGTGCATTCATCCGTGCATTCATCCGTGCGTCTATCCGTGCGTCCATCCATGCGTCCGTTCATGCGCTAGTCCCTGCGTTCGTCCGTGCGTTCGGCTGTGCGTCCATCCATCCGTCCACCTGCTTGTCTGTTTGTCCATCGGTACGTCCATCCATCCGTCCATCTAGTGAACACTCCAAGTACCACCATCTCACATCTTTTCATCGCGATGGTCGTCGCGCGATCGTTTCTGCCCTTCCGCGGTGGCACATACCCATCTATCCTCTGTGGCACATACCATCTCTTTCGGGTATGTGCCACCAGTGGTTACGCCCAACGACAACGGGGGATACACAAGATACGCCATAAGGAACTTCGCTCCTAAAAACACCGATGACACAATTGGACTCCGTCCCAGGTCCGCTGCGTGCCTGCCTAGTATCTACCACTGAGCCACGCCATTGCTTTGAAATCGGTAAATAAAAAACATTAACACAATAGTATTCAAACCCGGTTCCGCTGCCTCCCAGTCCAATATTCTACCACTGAGCCAAGCCAGAGCTTAGAATTCGTTCCTAAACTGGTCTTAGGCAAGCTTGATGTGGGGAAATGAATCGCGTTATTATCAGTTATAAAGCGTTTTAGACCATAAAAAACAGCCAGGCGTTACACAATGTGAAATGCGTCACGATCTAGTGTGTCGTCTAATGTTCCAACATAATATAAAACCAGCCCTTGATTGCCTATTAACTGTGGCTCATGCCCACTTCACGCATAATTCTTCATCGTCGTCAGCGACTGCATAAAAAAAATTCGCACAAACTTTCCAAAAAAATTCGCAAAAGTGTGTAGCGGATACCAAGCTTCTCCATAGAATGTCAAATGATAGTATAGTGAATACTGGCCTACTACTCGGAATTCATGACTATTTAGGGCGCATTGGGTACGCAGCAGTGTGCTTGTAGCATCCCAAAGAGTATTCGGAAAAAGCTCTGAGAGGCCACTCTTTTAGCGTGTTTTTTATTTCTCTCCCTCACTATAATTTCTTACTTTTGTTTCCATCTCTTTCCCTCAATATATTTCTTCCATCCTTTTTCTATATACCTCTCGCTCCTTTTGGCAAAGCGTGGGATTGGGCCAGTTCGTATTCTACTGTTACATTTCTCAGCAAAAATGTAGACACGGCACAATTAGAGCTGACGACGACGAAAGGAGGCTTTCAGCTTATTGTTTATTACAAGAAAACTCAAAAGTATGATCTGCTTAAAAGATGATGCCCCATGCTTACCCAGGAGTCAAGTGAAAGAAGAAACTGTGAAAGAAACAAAGAAATTGACTAGGAACCCCACGTGGCAAAGAATTAAAATAGGCACGTTCTTTTTATTCAACAATGTTATGAACGTTTTACTGACAACACTTCCTCGAGCTATTACTGCAGCCAAAATTAAGATTCTAGTGCCTCCGTTAGGGTACGCCCTAACAACTGTTGTTTTTTCAAACAGGAGATGACATCCCCATTCGTAAAAATAAGAGGGCGACGAAACCGCTCTTCCCAAGTTCCTTATACTTCTTACCAAGCCTTACAATAAGAGATTTGCCCAACGTTCTGTGTTTAAAATAAATTGTGAGCGCACACGAGCACTATGTGCACTCTATTCTGGGAGAACCATAAGCCGTCCCGGTAATGAATTGTATGTTTAGAACAAGTGGTTATCAATTTATTGAACGTGGTACTCTACAATGCGAGAGCATAGAACCATCCCGTGGGTCTCACACTTGATGAAGCTCTGAAGAAGTGTGCATAAAACAAGTCTTTTTAGTAGTATCTGGTACTCTAGTATAGGAGAACAGAATGTCGTCCAAGAGCAACTGAATATAAGGAAGGTACTTAGAAAAAAAGTTGTAATGATTATTAGTACGAGGTACTCGACTATAGGAGAGCATAATGGCGTCCCGTGGGCCTCACACTTGATGAGACGTGGCGACAAAAATTACGCCGTGAACTAGCTCTCGACGAGACCATAGAGAAAGGAAAAGACAAGAGAGGACACTCCGCGAAACCTGGCCTCAGGAAGTGCGTCACGACTACGTAACGAACTAGTGCTCTCACCAAACGTCAGAGGGCGCAAGCGCAAAAAAAAACAGTTATAATCAATGCAACAGAATTGTTTTCACAAAATAATAATTATACGCCCAAATCTGGTATGTTCTTTATACATAAAAACAATTTATTCAACACACCTTACGCGATTATTTTTCTTCAGCCGTACTGTCATAAACACCATCCATCCAGCGACAAGCCCATGCATGACTGACATGCTTTCGTCAACGTCGGCTGCGTCGGCGCTTTCGTGCTTGAGATAACAGGTGAGGCACGTTTTCAAGCGAAGCTTGTTGAATGACATGTTGTTGGGCTTGTTGGGTCATTTTTTCAGAAAACAGTTACACCTGCGCGAATAAGACACCATGCAACAAACGTAGAAAGATGCACACACACACACGTTGCGCTTCGTGTGTGCGAGTTTGTTTCTTACGTGGCGTCTCATTCACGCAGTTGTAACCTTTTTCTGAAGCTTGTAAGGACTGGGAGGTTCGCTAAAAAGAAAGTTTGTGGCTCTAGGCGGCGGCTAGACGGGAACATTGTGCAACGTATGCAGTATAGCAAAGGCAGCACGGCGTCAAGCCGAGGCGACGCGTGCTGCGTCTGCCATGGACGCGAGCGTCTGTGCGCTGAGCATAGCTGGCCAGCTAGGTCATAGGCTCGATGGCTCGGTGCAAAATATTGAGAAGCGTTCGCTGGGCCTCGCATGCTTCACGACGCGTTTCCCGAAGGCTCGGAACACGAATAATTCTTGGTGCGCCGGAGGCAAATCTGGACTAGCCAAGTGGCCATCATCTTCGTTTCTTCGCTAGCCTTGTGCCACTAGTGCAAGCTGCCCACAATTTTTTTTGACGTTTCCAATATAAGTTTACCGCACAAATTTCAACTACGATTTTTCTTCCCAATTTACTGCTGATACTGCGTACGCGCGAAAGTGTTCTAAAGTTCCCAGGCCGCGATATCATTGCATTACAAGGGATAGCGGCCTGGAAACTTCTGAAGATCTTTGTACGTGGTCTTGACGTCTATCTTTGTAAGTCAGAGTTTTATGGGTCAGAGATGTATCACTGGTTTTGTATTGTGCATCGATTAGCTAATCATTCAAAGGGGTTTGTTGGTACACTTATGACGTGCACATATCTTTTTCGTAATTTGACAGCGAAGCATCCACTTACTAACATTTTCAGACCGCGCTGATGCCATGCCGTCCGGCGGTCCAAGCTACGGCAGCTACTGCTGTGTATCGTGGTGCTTCAACAATGGCAGAACCCACAAGAAGCCTGGGACGAGCTTCTTCCGCATACCACGGGACGGCAGGTGTGTTAAAGCTTTTGTATTGTTTGCATGTCTTTAGGCTTACTGTTCGTACTTGCTCAGTGAGGGTAACAATAAAAAATCACTATTCAAGCACTTCCCCTTTCAGCTGATAGTTCATTGCCAATGCAGGATGAAAGCATGGATGCAGTATGCTGGACGCGATGATCTCCTGAGTAAGCCGGCCAGCCTATTGTGCGCAACGTACAGGGTTTGTAGCGACCATTTTACTGCTCAAAGTTTCATGGACCCTGGGCACACAAGGCTTACAAGAATGGCTGTTCCCAGTGTGCAACCAGCTGCACCATGTAAGTGATTGACGGAAACTCAAATATGTGCAATAGCAGCCACTTGTATTGAATCAGTGGCGACAGTTAACCGCGAAGATCTTTGTAGCCGATGGAGAAACCTCACTATAGAAGTATCACTTGGAAAGTCTTAAATTTTGTGAATTGTGGGCTATTACCTTCCTAACAGCAGCTTTACATTTCTGTCGTTTTTTTGATGCTCTTGACCTGCGCAACTTGTTTTGAAAGACTTTAAAGGGCTATTTCACGTTATCTTCAAGCCTGAATGCACATGTACATATACCTTTCATCGGTGAAAGCTGGCACTGTTGATAATTCCAAAAATCACAAATTACTTGTTTTTTAGTTGGTGCCTTCTCTTTTCTTCCACGTTCGACCAATTTATGCGTTTGAAAGAGCTGTTTAAGTTTCCCCATGCTACAAGCTTTGTAACTTGTACCAACTGCACATATATGCACGTTCTCTGAGCGTCGCTTCAATTAGTGACTGTGACATGACTGCAGAAGGTGCACTGCAAGGTGCGGATGAGCTTCAGTTTGTGTTATTTTAAGCCTCTTACTGACACATTGTCGTAATTTCATTTCTTCAGGACTTGCGATGGAGGCTTCAAAAAGCGGCTCCCACACATTGAGGTGCCCCGATGAACAGGGTGCGTTCAGTGTCGCGATTTCTTTTTTTTTACCCAAATTGACTGTTGACCAAACCTCTGCAGGTGGCAGCTCCCTTTTAGCTGGTGAAATAACTTCTGCTGACTTCGTCTTGCTGGAGAAAACCTTAACCAGTTGTTCAGCTGTCACAAAAGGAACTTGTGTGACCGGTAAGTTGTGTGTTCACTTCAACACCAGAGTGGATTGATATAGAGACTTCCGCAGGCCGCTCGCAAGATTGTTCCGACAGCACTGTCCGAGGCACTGAACAAGCTTCACAAGACCCTCCAGAAGACGTCTCCGCCAACAGCTCCACGCCTGAGCGCCCTAGAGAAAACGGTGACTATGCTTTTATTGCAGCTGTTTTTAATGTGCTATTTTATGTTTAGGACATTCTGAGGAAACTATCCTCAAAAGGACACTACGTGTGCACTTACAAAATGTAAGGGTAGGCTCTCAGTGATTTTCATTTTTTTTTGTGCATTGTCAACATTGTGAATGGTTTGTTTTTAGGTAGTGCAATCGAAAACTTTGCACCACAGAAAGTTGTGCAGCTTGGGTCTGAAAGAGCGAGGAAAGTGCTCGTAAGGTATTAGTTGTTCTTCGCTTTTACATACATTTTTTGTTTATTGCAGTGCGTTCCTGTGTGCCAGCGACAATGTCTCCATCAATGAAGTACAAGCAAACCATTAAACATCTGCAAGCCAAAGTAGCAGCACAGCGGACCCACCAGTATTTCACAATGCTCAAAGCATACCACGTCCCCAGCAAACTTTATGGAAATTTCACTGTGCCATCAGAAGGAGCTTTTGCATACGTACAACAACTTGAATCTCACTTTCTTGCTATGATTGAGGCCACTGCACATCACCTGAAAGTGTGCGATGTTTTGTATCACCATCTGTCAAGTGATGGCGATTTTCATTTCTGCTCTGCTGGGTGTCGCGCGAAGTTTCTGAAAATGTTTTGCCGGGTTCGTTAATGTTGGCATGTGCGTTTTGTGAACCGAAACTTAGATAGGGTTAGGTTCCAGTCTTCAATCTCAGGCATACAGCTTGACAAGTTCAAAGGTTAGCAATTAGCGGCGGGTTTACACTAAAGTATTCGAGTTGAGCCAAATCCTGCAGTAGCTTTGTTATGTTATTACTTTGTTACAGCAGACTTCATTATGGTCTTATATGCTTATATTCAGTTCAACTGGACTAACCACTCCTTCGTTGCATACATTGTTTTGGTTACCCGCTATGAGGAGTAGGGACACTGTTCATTCGCTCGAAGTGATTTGCATAACCTTAAAAAGAATGTCGGGTATCCTGTCTGTATTTTTGTAGCAAATGCGGGCGAACTGTACACTTTACTGTGGGTCGCTTTTGTGCTATGTACCAACTAGACCCAACGCAAGTTTTACTGTGGGTCGCTTGGTCACTGTGTATGCTTTATCTCTACAGCTCAAGTAATATATCGATAACAAAACCGCTTGTTGAAATGTCTTCGAGCGGGTAAGGAACACAGTATGAAGTGGGCACGGTTCACGTTATCACGCTTTTCGTATTTTTGCTTCTCATCAACCTCCTCATCTCGTCCATCAAAATTTTCAAAAGAATACCCAAGCTTGTAGCGTTTGATGTGGCTGCGAACACTGCCATTTTATTTTTATATAGCTTGTGAGTGATAACGTACGATGTAGAGCCTTTTTGAAAAATAATGAGCCAAAGTGATTTCCTTCTGCTATTTATTAGCCCTGTAATACCGCTCTCGTAACACCAATTAGGGTCCACAATTCTGGATAAGTGATGACTACAATCTATTTTAGCTCGCAAGCGTCACAGCAACACCCAGACGCAAATCACTTGGGATCTTAAGTTTTTGATGAAGGCGACGCATAAAAAAAGCCACAAGACCTGCCAGTGTTGTAGCATAAAGTTTGTCTTTCACGTAGTGAGCAAGCTGCAAAGCCCTACCTTTCTGAGGACAAGAAGGCATCAAGTCTGCTTTTTTTAATTTTGGGCTAGCTGTTCTTAAGCACAGCCAGCACACTGCACCTTTGCCTTTCTGCTATATTGTGTCGTGTGGTTTCTGTGAGCTCCTTTTTTTCTATGCATTATTTCGGTTAACCCCAGGCGTGATTCGCGACTTCATTGCTGTTGTTGTTGTTGTTGCCCCTTCGCACTGGCACATACCCACTATGGGGGATTGGCCATGAAATCTAGAAGTATCCTATATGAGATATATTAAAAGGTTTATCCTTAATGAAAAAACTAATGATGTAATAGAAAATAATAATTAACTAAAAAGGAATATTAAACTAAACAAATAATTGAAGATTGAATCAAGAAGAGAAAAGGTGAGGTAATACTACAGTGGAAGACAGAAATTTTGAGTAGACCAGACAATCGAGCTTATCTCACCCGGTCACAATCAAATGAATATGCAAATTTCATTCAAAATTAGACAAGTGTCTTCAGAAATATATTTAAGCAGGCATTATTATGACATGCGCTTTGATTCTCGAATGAAATTGCATACAGCATCGAATACGCTCCTGTGACAATGTCCCAAGCTAAAGGCACCGAAACTTAGAACATTATCTGCAGTTAAATTTAAACCTACTGCTTGAAACGGAACAATTAAAAGTCTTTTCCTAATTAATGAATAGTTTTTACATGTTATAAAGTAATGCTCTATTGTTTCCGTATCTTCACAGAATGGACACAGGGGGGATATCGCCAGACCAGCTCTGTGCAAGTAAAAGTTTAATGGAGGGACACGACATCGAAATTTGGTTAAAATAACTTCTAACTTTTTAGATTGACTCCACTGAGGTTTCCAGGGGTATGTTAGGTGCTGATAGTCCGTATATTTAGTAATATTTTCCATAATATCCGTATAAATAGCCCATTTTCTATATCTGATCGACACTATGTGTTCCGATTCTGGTAGTACCGAGATCACAGGGCCATCAAGTGTGGCTCGAGATAGTGAATCGGCTATTTCATTCAACCGTATGCCACAGTGTCCCGGGACCCAGACTAACTTCAGGAACTTCACATGAGGTGGAACTAATGTTTGTAATGTCGCTAGAGCTCTTGATTGTTCTGAAGCTGTGAGAGTAGTACACAGCGAAAGAGAATCAGTAATTATCATTGCACTCTCTTCGTTTGAAGGAAGTTTTCGTAGCGCTAAAATAATAGCCAGGAGCTCAGCTTCGAAAACCGGAGTGAAGTCTGGTAGTCTTACCGAGAATGACCAACCGAGGTAATCTGAGACGATTCCTACTGCTGCCTTTTCTTTATTCACAGAAGCGTCTGTGGCTATTATGTTCTTTATTTCCGCATGAGCTATGTAGTCTTCTAACCTGTCATTTAAGTAACTCGAAGATTGAAACTTAGATAGTGGGGGAAAAATTTCATCACATTCTATCGTAATATTGTAATTTAATGCTTTGGTTCCAATTACCGATCTGATATCCACCTTTATGCTTTCAAGTTTCTTTTGTACAAAAATAATCTGGGGAGTACGAAAGCGTGGCCAGTGAGCGAGGAAGAAGGCGTCGGGGTCACTAATAAAGGCATATGCAGATCGTCTCGCTGATAAGCCGTAAAATTTCAAGTATGTTTGTACTGTTAAGATACGGAATCGGCAAAGAATAGTTGGTATGCGAGCTTCCTGATATAGTACATTAATAGCGACATACCTGGGGAGTCGCAAACACAACCGTAACGCTTCTCGCTCTAATAGAACTAACGGTTTAATTTTGTACGTAGGGCCACCCGAAAATAATATACACCCAAATTCGAGTATTGGGCGCATGTACATTTTATATATCATTAATAAGGTGTGTCTACGTAACCCATATTTTCTGTTGCTCAACCTTCGCAATAAGCCTGAAGCTCGTAGTGCCTTTGCCACGTTATAGTCTATGTGAGGGCTCCAGTTAAGTTTCTCGTTATAAATAATGCCCAAATATTTGATAGACTCTACTTGTGGAATCGGTTCCTGATTATAAAGTACTGAAATTTGAATAGAATCTGCTATAGGGAACACCAGGAGCGCACTTTTACTGATGTTTAGAGACAATGAAATTGAATGCAGCCAAATTTCAAGAGAATACATGTACTTTTGCAATTTTTGATGCAAAGAATAAATGTCACTGTCTGCAACGAAAAATGCAATGTCGTCTGCATAAATGTAGACAGTGATATCTCGTTCAATGGGAATTGAGCTCATCAACACATTGAATAACAGCGGAGATAGGACCGCCCCTTGAGGTACTCCACGTTGCTGTTTGAATTTAGATGAGTGACATCCATCCTTTGCACAATAAAATTCTCTCGATTTTAGAAACTCTGCTACCCAATCAACAATATATCGCGGAAAGTCACATTCGTGTAAAGAATTCAATAAAATTGAGTGCTCAACGCTATCATAAGCTTTAGCTATGTCTAGTGTAACTAGTACCGCGTATTGTCGTCTTTTTCGGGCAAGCTGTATTCGGCTCTCTAAGTCGGCATGAGCACACCAAATTGAGCATTCGCTACGAAAACCTATTTGAAATGGTTTCAATATTAGCTTGTCAGCCATCCAAACTTTTATTCTATTATTAAGAACTCTCTCTATAATTTTGATCAGGTGAGATGTTAGAGAGATTGGTCTGATGTTGTCAATGTTAAAACCTGACCCTTGTTTTTTTAATATGGGAATCACTCTAGCTATTTTCCAGTCATGTGGTATCCAGGCATTGCTTAAGGAATAGTTTATAAGGTTGAGGACGTCGCCGGGTGATATCTGGAATAAAATTTTAATCATAGGAACTGTTATACCGTCAGGACCAGGAGCCGAAGAGGGTAAGTTTCTAATTACGCTTGACATTTCGGACAATGTCACTTTTTCGTAGTCAGTCTTTATAGAGGACTTTTGCCAGTTGATTGTCAAAGTCGACGAAAATCTGTTAGCTAAACCTCTTCCGATTGCCTCTAACGAATTAGTCATTTCTTCCGTCGATAACCTGTCATAATCAGAGTTAGCTAGAGACGGCAGAATTTTGCGCGATCTCATATATCGGAATAACGCTTTCTTATTTCTAGGTTTGGAAAGAAAGTCGAAATGTTTTTTGTCATAGTCTTCTTTAGCTTTAGCCACGGTGCGCTTAAATGTAGCAGCAATAAACTTGTAATCTGCCCAATTTTTGGGGGACTGATTATGAATTAGCTGCTTCCAAGCCGCTTGTCGTCGTCTATGATCACGAGAGCACTCAGAATTCCACCACTGACTACAAGGCTTTCTCGTATCAGACTCAATAGAAAATTCTGCTTTTTTGAACGTTCTTTTAATTACCGCACTTAATTTCATGGCTTTATTTTCATCGTTGTCTTCAGTGGTGGTAGTCAAAGCAACTTCTAGGTCATTTTTAAATTTGGAATAATTGATAAAGGTTCGAGCTTGGGAGTAAGATGGAATAATGGGGCAAGAAATTTCAAACAGTACTGGTAAGTGGTCACTGTTGGTGGCGCAGTCTAGAGTAGTCCAAGATACGCTAGAAATACCCGAGCTTATAAAACTCAAATCTAAGGCAGAGCGGGATCGGTCTCGGATAAATGTGGGAGTTCTAGCGTTGAGGCATGATAAATTATGGTCTATAGACCAGTCCCACAAGCGTTGTCCACATTGATCAGTCCTAAAACCCCAACTAGTGTGGTGAGAATTAAAATCTCCAACCATAATTTTTTCTGTGCACCACGAACTAACAGCCATGTCTAAACATCGCGTGTCTTGTACACCCAGAGGAAAGTAAAGATTTACCAGAGAGAAGGGAGAGCATCCAGGCAAGGTGATGTCTAAAGCGAAAATTTCACATTCGGGGGATATACTTTTGTACGAAGTTTTGATCTTTGAACTAATTTTATTATTGACAAAGAACGCTAAACCTCCACCTTTGGATGGGCGATCCAGGCGAAAAGACCGGAAATTAGGTAGGTAAAACGAATTATGTGCTGACAGCCACGTTTCTTGCAGTGCAATAATGTCTGGATTGAATTTACAAGATAAATACAATAAATCTGTACTAGCTGAATGAATAGATCGGCAGTTCCAATGAAGAATTTTGATAGAACCTATCATTTTGACAGAATTGTTTCGGCAACTACCTTATCTAAAATGCTGTCTTTAAGAAAATCGCTCTTAGATAGGTTCTCCTTCTGGTATTTTTTGTTTTTTGAATGTTTTGAAGAGCCAGTATTTTTGGAGACAGGGGATCGAGTGCGCTTTAGGGATTTGATGTCCATGTCCATATCATCATAATCCTGATCATCCTCTAGTATGTCTTCACCTATCCTCTGGTTGTCTGTACAAGAGGGCCCTGCAGCCTGTACCCCTGAAGGAGATGACTCTGCGTCTGCTTCACTTGGTGGGAGAGTTACGTTGTCTTGGGAAGTATCCTTCATATCTCTTGGTGTCCCATATATTTGCGTCAACTGAGTGGCTACAATATGAGATAAGGAGTCACAAAGGGTGGTGGCCAGGCGATCTATAGCTTTCTCCATCGCTTTTTCAATCATGTCTGCAATGGACACTGAAAGAGAAGCTTCTAAAGTTGCATTATGTCGGGCTGCAACACCAGCATATCCCTGGGTTCTTGCCTGAATTTCAGCGATGGCGTCTTTTCGTGAACAGCGTCTGCGATCAACAATTTCCATAATTTGAGTCTCCCGCGCTTTGGCTGAGCAATTAGCGTTATCTGCGCAGTGCTGCTCATGACAAAGACAACACTTTTCTTCAGTACAATTGCATTCATTTGCAGTATGTGCCTCACCACATTTTCGGCATCTGGGAGCTGACCTACATCCTTTTAAAGTGTGTCCATAGCGCCAACATTTCTGACACTGGAGGGGACGAGGTGACAGTTGTTCGACTCTGAATATTAAAGGCCACGCCTTGATTTCAGTGGGGCGAATCGACCCGGCAAATGTGACAATTACAGACTCAGTAGGGATCTTTGTCTGTTCTACAACTCGTGAGCATCTATAAACTGCAATAGCACCTGCCTCAGAGAACATCTCTAGGACCTCAGCTGGAGTCATGTTGATGTCTACGCCTCGGACAATACCTCTGACGCATGCTAGGTGAGGAGGAATGAAGGCGCTCACCGGATTGGTAGCGAACATCGAGCATTTAAGTAAGTCTTTGACACAGAGCTGGTCAGGAGAAAAGCAGACAATGCCTCCCTTGCCAAACTGCCGGACCTCTGTGATGGTGTGATAGTGAGTTGTCGCTGCTTTGAGTTCCGACTGGATCACTTTAGGGTTTTTCATCTTAATGACTCCGTCGTTGCTTGGGACTAGGGCCACAGGAACGGAAGCGACGCCATTGCGTAGGAACTGGTCCACTGGTAGCTCCTGCGGTGAAAGAGAAGCAGACCAGAGATAAGTCCCTGGTCCAGGCGAAGAAAGCGGCATCTGTCTGGATTGACTAGCCAGAAGGGTACTAGCTAATCAATGCTAAGGCTTTAGATACGCCTATCCAAGAAGAAATTCAGTAGAGGCTACTCAGATTTCAGCCAAACCCCCAGAGCAAGCAAGCGTGCGAGCGCACAAGCGACGAAGAGCGACGCACAAGCGGCGAGCGCCTGCTTCTTCTGTCTTCTCCTTCTTCGTGTATATGTCACTGTGTATATGTCACTTCTTCCTTCTTCATCAGCATTGTGCGCTGTGTTTTTGCCATAGATCCTTACTTACCCACTGGCCCAATGTGTCATACTTCACCAGCTTCTCGGCTTCTGCCAACTCTAGCGATGTGTGTGTTGCCTGTGTTCTCTCTGTATTTGTTACAATATTTGTTACAATTTATTTGTAAGGCGAGATGCATTTGTTGTCTACCTCTGTCATATTGTGCTTTTTATATTCTCAGACTCTACCATGCCTTTGAATAAAACATTGCGGATACTCTGTCTCTTTGACTGATATATACATTGATCACTTGTTCAAAAAAAAAAAAACACAAGCGCGATGAATGAAACCGTAGTGAATTATCATTACCTGCATCTCTTTTTATTAAACTTAATCGAAATAAAGATTACGTCACGACCAATTCGCACGAACCACTGAACAACACAAAACATGGAATCGCTAAATCAAAACGACCTACAAAAACTATCCATTTGGGCGATGAAAAGTGGTGTAAAATCATGAACTTTCGTCATAGCCAAACGTCGGTTACGCAAAGTAATTCAAAATTTGCGCCAGAGAAACCGAAACAGGAAGCGCGCGCCACTTGCTCTCACCAACCACCAGGTGTGCTAGGGTCGATTGGGCCGCTGGGGTCTACGGGAGTGTCCACTCTTAGCCTTTCTTTATTTCTCTATGACGAGACTCCGCTCTGAGGGAAGAAGACCTTCACGGTTCACGCTTACTTCTGCTGGACACTGGTGCAACTCACGAAACGTGCAAAGATGTGTTTAGAAAAAGTTTATTGTATTGTGGGACTTAACAATCTTGTGCAACCAGTGTCTATACAACAAGCACAATAACAAAATGACAAAGCACAACACACATAACACATTTAACCAAAAGTGTCCAAGTCCGTCACATGTAACTAATGACTACACACACCATGAACGACGCCTTTAAACACTAGACAGTATTCTTATAGTGCTTAAATTCGCGTTAGCTCGCAGGTCTTCTGAAGGTATTTCTTTGCAACTTTAACTGACGCCATGTATTAGATGCTTAAAAAAAACATCAAAATACACGCCACTTCTCACCAACCTCACAATCTTTATGTAAGTATCTCAAAGTTCTTTCACACAGGCCTGACATAAGCCTAAAAAACATGAAACAAAAAGCAAGTGAATTGGTGGGTTTTTTCCCGCACTGAATAAATCGTCTCAATTACGCGTTTCAATTATAGACGTCTAGGAGGACCCGCGAGCCACAAAAAAATTAAGCAGTATAAAAATCGGCAGATCCTACGAAGCGTGAGAATTGATGATACGCGAAGCACGAAGAAGAAATGTTGATATGTCACTTAAAAATCAGCACAACGTTACTAGGTGGAGGTAAATGATCCCGTACATGACTTCCGTGTCATGATTATCATGTTTCAATGTGTCATTTACCTTCGCCATCTATAGACGTCACGTGATGCCAAATTTAGTAGGAGCTAGCGAAACGGCCGCAAGCACGCTATGAGCGTGGTATGTTGTGATGTTCTTACATAACACGTGTATCAGGATTATCATTGATTGATATGTGGGGTTTAACGTCCCAGAACCACCATATGATTATGAGAGACGCCGTAGTGGAGGGCTCCGGAAATTTTGACCAGCTGGGGTTCTTTAACGTGCACTTAAATCTGAGCACACGGGCCTACAACAATTCCGCCTCCGTCGGAAATGCAGCCGCAGCAGCCGGGATCCGATCCCGCGACCTGCAGGTCAGCAGCCGAGTACCTTAGTCACTAGACCACCGCGGCGGGGCAATCAGGATTATCATGTTTGCACCAGTCAGTCTATTTCAAACCTAAATAACGCAGGTAATCACATATAACATTCTGCTTCGCGCGACGACACGCGTTCAACATCTAACGAAATTGGCCAACTATCCTGAGGGTACAAGGAGGGGCACAAAATAAGTACTCGTGCCAATAAATTTAATTGTGTGATCATTCGGAAGATTCGGAGTGGCTGATAAACTCTGTGCCGGAGCACTCCAACCTGGCGAAGGACAACAGGATAAAGAGAGAGAGAGAAATAAATAAAAGGAAGGGACAGGGAGGTTAACCTATAGACGAACTGGTTTGCTACCCTGTACGGGGTGGGGAAAAGGGTTGGAAAGAGGATAGAAATAGAGGGATTTGAAATAACAGGATAACAGGATAACAACACGATAAAACCTACCAATGGAACACACAGGCTCTTTCTGCAGGAAATGGCAGGGTCAAAACATGCAACGCGATGCGCTCGTCTCTCTTCTTGCATGAGTGGGCACACTTGGCACAGCGATGTTACGATAGCAAAGAATGAGCTCCGACGCGAGGCGCAACCAACACGACCGGCGTCCGTTGGCGCCGTTTCAAGATACGGGGCGCTTGCAACTTCCGCTTCCATTCACCGATTTTCGCGATGTAGAGAATGTTGCTCCATGGAGTGGATCTCCCGACAGAGCTGCTCCAGGTCTGACAATGGAACATACGGGGGGAGCACTCTCAATCCACCAATGAAATATACTTGCTTCATACGGAGCAGAAAAAGTCTTAACGGAAGGGATCCGCATCAGCCAATGGATGACACCATAAGTGTGTATAATTTAACGTAAGATTGTGAAATTTAGCCTCATGTTTTACAACGTGGCGTGCCTCATAGTTATTTCGCGGTTTCGGCAAGCGGGAACCTTAATATTTGTTTAATTTTACGAAAGCGATTGAATGAATATATTCTAGCATTTTTTATCTAGGCATTGCAGCAATTATCATTTTTACCTTGTGTTTCGGCTTTGTTGAGGTGCATTATAAGATACCTACGAAGTTTTCTTACTTCGCTGAAGAAGCCAAAAAGTCTTGTTTTTATTTTCTCTTAGCATAAAGGTAGTTGACTTCACGGATAAAGTCAGCATAGGCGCGTTTCATATTTGTGTAACAGGCTTAAAGAACAAAACTGCCCATAAGGTTTTAACGTTTTGCCTTAATATGAAACCTGATATTTATTATGTATAAATACCTGCAATAGGGTACGGATCTTGGGCTGGTTGTTTCAAAATTTTGAGTGAAAAAAAAACAGCGCTAAGAAGATTGAACAATACAACCCATGATTGCATGGCATCGTGGTCCCATGCACTTTCTTGCATGTATTTATAGTGCTGTTTTTTCACTCGTTAGAATATGAATGTTTTTTTTTAAATTGCCTAACACTAGATTGCTTATGCGCGTTGCGCATCAGCAATCTCGTTCTTTATAAAGGCGAAGCTTCTTAAGCCGTGGTTCATGAGTCCTCGATGTATGAGTAGGTCACCACCTCTCGTTTAGTTCTTCTAATGTCCGCTTGATTGCAGTACTTGTATATGATAAATATGTGATACGAAAAGATGCTAGATGGTGGTACCTCAAGTGCTCACTAGATGCACGGACGGACGGACATGTGGACAGACGGGCAAACAGACAGATATACAGAGGCGGCTAGCGGATGATGGATGGACAGATGGACGGACGCATGCACACATGCACGGACGGATGGAGGAATGGACCCACGAATGGACGGATGAACAGATGCACAAACGGGCGCATAGACGGACGAATGGATGCTTTGCCCTACTTATCATCATTCGCTTCGTAGAGATGCTGCCATTTTTCGTAACTAATAAAGCTAACTGCTTTCTAGTGGCGTCTTTAACATTGGCCTGTGGTTTGATGTTTACCCCTTCACAGCAGTGTTAATCCCTGTCCACGGAAATGCGAATATAACTTTCCAACTTGAACGAATGACAACATCGTTGCACCTCTTGTAAATGAGAGCAGTGAAATACATACGTTGTACATGTACTATACAGGTACTGAAATAAAAGAATCAAATAAAAGAAGAAACTGTGAAAAAAAGAAAAATAGGTTACCAGGAACGCTGCTTGCTGAAAAAATTAAAATAGGCACGTTCTTTTTATTCAACAATATTATGAACGTTTTACTGACAACACTTCCTTCAGCTATTAATGCAGCCAAAATTACGATTCTAGAGCCTCCGTAAGGGTACGCTGCTAGAACTGTTGATTTTTAAAAAAATGGGACGACATCCCCATTCGTAAAAATAATAATGAAATGTATGTTCAGAACAAGTGGCTAACAATGCGAGAGCACAGAGCCCTCCCGTGGGTCTCACATTTGATGAGGCCGTGAAATAATATGTACAGAAAAAGTTTTTTTTGAAGAGCATTGGGTACTCTACTGTAGGGGAACAGAATGTCGTCCAAGAGTAACTGAATAGAAGGAAGGTGCTTAGAAAAAAAAGTTGTAATAGTTAAGAGTACGAGATACTCGACTATGGGAGAGCATAATGGCGTCCCGTCGACCTCACACTTGATGAGTCGGGGCGACAAAAATTACGCCGTGAACTTGCTCTCGACGAGACTCTGGTTTGACAGAAGAACTTCACGGTTCACGCCTACTTCTAACTCCCGAAACGTGGCAAGATTTGTTTAGAAAAAAATTATCCTATCGTGGGACATAACCAACCTATGAAACCATTGTCAATACAATAAGCACAATAACAAAATGACAAAGCACGACACACATGACACATTTAACCAAGAGTGTCCAAGGCCGTAGGGTGAGTTTAGAAAAGTGGGTAATGATTTAGAGTACTAGGTGCTCTACTAGGAGAGGATTTAAAGCCGTCCTGTGGGCCTCAAATACCCACATGTAACTAATGTCTACTGACATTATGCTCAACGCCTTTAAAAACTGGACAGTTATCTTATGGTGCGAAAATTCGCAATGGCTCGCAAGTCTTCTGAAGGCATTTCTTTGCAACTTTAACTGAGACCGTGTATTGGGTACCCAAAAAAAGTCGAAATGCGCGCCACTTCTCACCAACTTCAAAATCTTTATGTAAACATATCGAAGTTCTTTAACACAAGCCTCACATAACCCTAAAGAAACATTGAACTCTTGAGCAAGTGCATCGGTGGGTTTTTTGCCGCACTGAATAAATCGTTTCAGTTACGCGTTTGAGCCAGACGTGTTATAGGACCCGCGAGCCACTAGAAAATTCCGCAGTATAATAACTTTGTCGATTGAGCAACGCGAATCGGTCTTTTAAATGTGAAACATCTCTTTCATTCCTGTGTTGAACGACGTACGTACGTGGCTCCGTATTCTTAGAAAACGAAAAGATGGCCTCCGATATAGTAAGCGCACGGTGTGTGCGCTCCATCTCGGAGTCGTTAGTTTGTAGAATGCGATCCGATAGATAGGTGCCACCATCGTATTGTCTTTGCAAAGCGCACAGAAACACCCGCTTTTTCGTGCACAGTGTTGATATCGCGAAGCCTAATAAACGCTACGTTGCTTAGAATAACTTTTATAGTGAAAGCCTTTTATAGTAAAAACAAACACGCCAGGGGTATTGACGTGTTGTAGTTGTTCCTCAGATACGCGCAATATTTCCTTTAATCGAGAACACGCACAAGAGTGAATGTTGAATCTAGATCGATACTCGTGTGCTGCGGATGTGATCAGATTTTAGCGGTTTCGGGGGACACACGGACAGGTCGACAGACGCACAGGCTAGAATTTTGGTGTCAAAGTATCCCAAGAAAGACTATCGTCTTTAAAGAGCGACTTCCCGCAGCGTCTAACAAAGCACGCGCAGGCAGGGTCTGCAAACATCCATCCGTTTGTCAGTCTGTCCATATGACGGACACTTCAATTACCGCCATCTCACTTCTTTTTATCATATATTCATCGTATACAAGTACCGCCATCCAGCGGACAATCCAAGTACTAAACGAGAGTATGTACCACATTTCTGCTGTCAGCGCTTTGGTAACACTGAGAGCGTGATAATGACGCCGTGCTGCGTTTTTCGTAACTTGTGGCCATGCAGTTAGTGCACGAGGGCGGGTATGTACCACTGGGTGGCTACCTATTACTACTACAACTACATACATAGGAGGATATACAGACCCACACCTTAAGAAGCTTCGACCCTAAAAATTTACACCATCTCCGCGAAGGCGAAGATGGGTTGATGCGGAGTACCGTGGGAATTTCTAACACAACGTTCACGCGATGAATGTTAACGAATCAAGTTAGCAACGTAATAACACGCAAGGTTCACTTCAAAGGTAACGCAGAAAACAGGTAAACACGGTAAAGACACCATTTAAAACTCTCGCGATGCTCCGCATCACCCCATGGTCCCCTTCGGGTAGATGGTGTATTTTTTTTTTCATCTCTTAAGCCTCAGCATTACATGCCATTTCCCACTTGAGAAAAGAGTTCATGCTGGTGATCCCAATGAAGACACAAGAATCTTGATTGAAGCAGCAATAACTTGTAGCAAGGATCAATAAGCGCCACGTCACTGTTTGTACCTTTAGTGCGCATGCCTGGCGGCGGCAGTAGTTGTGTATATATACTCGTTCTTGTACCGGCAATAAAGTTGTTCATTGCCTGAAGCCGACTCGCACACATGGTGGCAGCGGATTCCCGTCACTATGTCGGGTCCGTCAACCCTGCTTCCCCCACCCAAGCCACTGGACCCGTCGACAGACGCATGGCTGGCATAGAAGACATGGAAAAGTGAGTTCACTTTGTTCTCCACCGCTACCCAGTTGAGAAAGCAGCCTGAAGAAGTACAAGCAGCAACGTTACTCGTAACAGTCGGCGAAGAAGGTAGGAAGGCTTACAACACCTTCAAATTCAAAGATGATGCAGACAAAAACAACGTCGAGACGTTGCTCGAAAAGTTTGAGGAATTCTACAAGCCAGTGACTAACCTGACGTTTAATGAATTCCGCTTCGGATCAAGGAACGAAAGGCCAGGGGAGTGTTTCACTGACTGGCTAACCGATCTCCGGCTTTTAGCGAAAAACTGCGAGTTCGGGGACCTAGAAGACCGTTTGCTTCGCAGCCGGATTATTCTGGGATTGAGAGATAAACGCTTGCAAGAAAAGCTTATCGCCAAGACTCCGTCGTACAGCAGGGCCATCGAAATGTGTCGCGCCCGAGAAATTGGGAAGGAGCAGTTTAAAGAAATTAATGAAGGCACAGAAGCAGCAAGCGCCGCAGTTATTCAGGCAGTCAGCACCCAAAAGCATCACTGTAGTCGGTGCGGTTATAGCGCGCACGGTAACGCAAGGTGCCCGGCTACAGGAAAAACCTGCAAAAATTGCGGGGGGCGTAATCATTTCGCTCAAGCATGTAGATCGTCGGTGCGGCGACAAAACAGAGGCGTGAAAAAAGAGCTGCACGAACTACAAATGGATGAAGAAAATTTTTTCTTGGAAGCTTTGACCGTATGCGCAGTCGCAGCGGGAGATAACTGGACTGCAGCAGTTGACATCGAAGGCTGCCAATTCACGTGCAAGCTATACACGGGTGCTAACTGCTGCGTAATTTTAAGCAAAGACCCAAAAAAGCTTAACAATGGGCCCCTGCAAACCTGCCACGCGACCCTGACCGCCTTCTTCGGCCATAAGACCCCAGCGACAGGAAAAATTCGGCTGCGCCTACGTGCTAACAGCAAAGAGCACGAAGAAACTTTTTTTGTGGTCGAACAAAATGTGCCTGTGACTCTAAGTGGATTAGTGGCGGAACGCCTAGGATTTATTTGCCGCGTGCAAAATGTTCACGTCCAACAGTTGTACCCAGCGGCTCAACCTTTCGCAGAAGTCTTCAGTGGACTGGGACAGCTGAAAGGCGAAGAGTACGCAATGAAGTTAAAGCCCGGAGCCATTGGAATCGTCGTGCCAGCCAGGCGAGTTCCCGTGGCCCTTCAGGAAAGAGTCAAGGAAGAACTCAAGCGTATTTAAGAACAAGGCGTGATAACTAAGGTAAGGCGTCCAACGGAATGGTCAAGTCACATGGTCACCGTCGTTAAGAAAGATGAAGTACGCATCTGCCTAGATCCGATCGAGCTCAACAAAGCACTTTTGCGGGAGAACTATCCTATGCCTACACTGGAAGACGTTGTGCCAAAGCTTGCTGGAGCCAAATTTTTTTCGATATTAGACGCAGCTTCAGGGTTTTGGCAGATAAAGCTGAATGACTATAGCTCCAAACTTTGCACAATGAGTACACCGTACGGACGCTACCGCTTTCTCCGCATGCCCTTCGGTATTGCCTCAGCACCAGAAATATTCCAAGCAGCGATGCATCGTGTCCTAGAAGGTCTCGCAAATGTAGCGGCAGTAATGGATGACATTCTAGTCTGGGGCAAAACAAAGCAAGAACATGACTACAATTTGCAGCTCCTTCTAGCACGCTGCCGCGAACAGAATCTTCGACTAAACCTAAAGAAGTGTTTCTTTTTGCAGACAGAGGTTCGCTATCTTGGGCACGTGCTCACTGCCGAAGGCTTGCGTGTGGGCCCACAACGTGTACAGGACATTTTGGAAATGCCGACACCAAAGAACTGTAAGGAGCTACAAGTCTTTTTGGGCACAGTGAACTTTGTACAGCGTTTTATTCCAAACATGTCTGAGGTCACAGCACCACTTCGTACTTTGCTGCGGAAAGACACTGCATGGGTCTGGACGGAGGTGCAGCAAGAAAGTTTTCTTAGACTGCGTGAGGCTCTGATACAAGCGCCAGTACTCCGGTATTTTGATTCCAGTAATCCGGTGACCTTATCGGTGGATGCGAGCCAGCTGGGGGTGGGCGCTGTCCTAATGCAGGATGCGCAGCCCGTCGCATTTTCGTCACGGACACTTACGGAAGCGCAGACAAGATACGCACAGATAGAGTAGGAAACACTTGCTATTGTACATGGCTGCACTAAATTTCATGACTACATATTCGGACAGCATGCAGCGACTGTGGAAAGTGACCACCGTCCCTTAGTAGCGATATTCAGTAAGCCGTTGTATCAGTGCCCACTACGGTTACAACGCATGCGCCTTACTCTACAACGTTACCCCATCCATGTGACTTACAAACCGGGCAAAAAACTATTCCTAGCTGATGCTTTGTCAAGGTTTCCGAGAAAAGCATGCATGCCAGAAGACGAGCAGTTTCAGGTCAATGTTCTTCAATGTATTTCAGCCTCTGCACGCGCGCTGCAAGACTTGCTTCAAGCCACCAAGGAGGACTCAACCCTGGGCAAGCTCCGCGAATACGCAAGTACAGCATGGCCGCTTCACAAGCAAGACGTCCCCGAGCCACTTCGGACGTACTGGGAGTACCGGGACGAGATACACGAACAGGACGGCCTCGTATTCCGGAGTAACAAGGTAATCATGCCACAATCGAAGACATCAGAAATGATGAGCACTCTTCACTCAGCGCATGTGGGAGTCGAAAAAATGAAGGCTAGGGCAAGGAACGTGATGTTTTGGCCGAATATGGCGGGCAACATCGAGCAGTTCTGCAAAGCTTGCAAAGTATGTCAAAAGCATAACCCTCAGAACCCTAAGATGCCACTTTTGAGTCACGAGGTACCCTCGCTACCATGGCAAGTTGTCGGCATAGATTTGTTCTGTTTCGAAGGCCGAGAGTTCGCCGTCATTGTCGACTTCTACTCGTTCTTCTTTGAACTACGAGAGTTTCGGACGACAACGGCGAGCTCGCTTAAAATATGGTGTTCAGAAATTTTTTCCGTCCATGGCTTGCCACTAAAGTTGTGCAGTGATAATGGCCCGCCTTTTAGCAGTCATGAGTTCAAGGAGTTTCTGGACACCTTGGGCATTGCTCACATAACTTCAAGCCCCTACCACCCGCGGTCAAACGGCATGACGGAAAGAGCGGTCCAGGAGGCAAAAAAGCTTTTAAAAAAGTGCTCATTGAAAATGCCCGTGTTTCAAATGGCTTTGCTTGAGTGGCGCAATACTCCACGTGATGATGTGCTCCAGTCCCCTGTGCAGAGGCTGATGGGACGCCAGACTAGAACTCTGCTACCGGTGCCTACCAGCCATTTGGAACCAAGGACCATCCCACCGAAAGTGGTACAGGGCCGCCTTCAAGAAATACGGCAACGACAGAGGACCTACTACAACCGCGGTAGCAGAACACTACCGCCTGTGAAGCCAGGCCAGCAGGTCACCGTATATGATACGAACCAGCGGACCTGGGCGCCTGCAGTCTTCATCAGACCGTTCGGGGAAACCCGCCCGGCCATCGTTAAAACAGAAGACGGCCGGGAACTTCGGCGCACAAGAGAGCATCTCCGCTTGCTAGAACCGCAACCAGAATCAAACCAGCCAGAAGCGAGCCTTGTTCCTCCAAACGGGGCGTCCTCAACGGCCCCTACAGAACTACGGCGAAGCACAAGGCAACGATGCGAGCCCTGTCGGTACCCTCTACCTGAGAGGCGCTAACCAGGTGTTAACTGCCCCGTAAAAAGGGAAGATGTATCAAGGCTCAATAAGCGCCACGTCACTGTTTGTACCTTTAGTGCGCATGCCTGGCGGCGGCACTAGTTGTGTATATATACTCGTTCTTGTTCCGGCAATAAAGTTGTTCATTGCCTGAAGCCGACTCGCACACATAACTTAAGGAAGTTGCATAGCAAACTCTCCCTACTTTTACGAGAAAAAGAAGTGGCTCACTTATATTCTTCTGCTCGTGGTGTTGCCTTGTGGTTACTCGCTTCTTTGCGGGCTTCCTTCTTCACTATTCGTTATTCGTTTGGTTCTTGAATAAGCATGTGGCGCTATCTTTTCTGTAGGCTATATATTTGTTGTTTAGAAGCTTGCTTATTTCGCACGGCGGTTTCCTCGTCGCTGCGACGGTGTTTACGCTAGTGCATGCTCCCAATAAAGGTGCAGCTGTGCCCTTCGTTTTTAGAGCGCTCACTCGATGACGCGCCGCCGTTCAGGCAACGCTCGCTGCACTCTCGGCGCGTTCTCTAGTTTGATAGGAGACCGATAGGTGGCCGCGCCTATATCCCTTTCAGTTACGGTGCGTACAAATGGAGACGGCAATTTCAATAGCACGTCACACACCACGTGCTCCATCAAATGGATTGAAATTTACTGTGCACATTCGTCCAAGCCTTCCAAGTGGAAAACAGGCAATTATTTAACTTTATTATACTGCATATTGCTGCAGAAGATAACTTTGCTGGATGCACTACCTTGTTCGACGATTGTTCGAAGTGACGCATCGAAGACCAACGTGAAAAGTATTTTTTTCTTCACTCGAAAGAAATACAACCAAAGAACAATCTGTTCATGCATTTTGGGCATTGAAGTGGATTCTTTTTATGCCAGTACTTAAGCAGACAGGTGGCAGAATAATTTGATAATCCATTACACTTCCCATTAGCTTTAATTATTCAAACTCACACGAAACAACGCCTTGCTCCATTTTCTTACTTGAAATGTAATACCGAGTGTTTTGGTATTATGCCTTGGTTTCTGACAGCGCATTCTCATTCGTGACTGAAGGGGATATATAGCACTCACTCTTGGTGCGTTTTCTTTCTTTCGCAGGACATCACTCAGTGCGTGTCAATACTGCTACCCACTATAAACATCGTAGAAGCCAAGGTGGTGGCGCGGTGGGTTCGTAATTTGGCTGCAGCGCGGACTCACCGTCAGGACCGTTGTCAATCTTCCCACTACATACTATAATTCAGTATCCTCTGGCTTTGCTCTTTACGAATCATAAAGCAGTTATAATAAAAGAAAATGTTCCTCCGAGCTTATGGGATCCGGAAGTAAGCTTTGGAACAAAATGTATATACTGCATGAGTATATAAATATTTATATATAATACACTGATATGTAAATAATAAACTTAGTGTATATAGCTTGTGGGTACAATCACTCCACAATCACTCTCCAGTCACGTCTTTATCTGATAATGATTGAGCATATGTCAGAGTATTCAAGGTTCAGCGGATTTAATCTCTGGAGCAAGCTCTTTCAACATCATGCATTTCGTGGATATGTGAAATATTTTCGTAATAAAACTCAGTTGTAAGAGCTTGCTGGTCATCGCCAACATATAGATGCTGTGTCTACTTACTGCGCGGAAGAGCTTAATTATCTCATCTATCTATTTGTTTCTATATTTTCTTTATTTCAATGCACTAATTCTCCCTGCTTTTGACTTGCTTTGCTTATTTTACTTCTTGTTTTCATTTGCTTTTTTTGTTTTCATGTCAATTTTATTACAATAGTATTTTGTGCCAAGGTCTACTACGGCTCTCTTGATGTACTTCTGTGACGAATATGATATTGTAAAATACATGCTAACAAATTTCAAACGAAAAAAAAACTTGAAATTATGGTTCTATTGCCAGGCGTCGAAACAGTGTCCTAACAGTCCTCAGTGCACTAGATCGTGTACCGTACGTGGTCAAGATTGCTAAATGGAAGCAGCTTATATACAACATACATCGTTTGGCAGCCCTCAGAGCTCCAATACTTCAGCGTGCTTTTGTCGTAAATAGCGAGATTGCGTGAAGGTGTCGTGTTGGGTAGCGTTGGACGCGCTAGGTCGTTGCCTATAGCGTTTTGACGAGCGGCGTCTCCACGCAGGGTGGTCTCTCGTGCGCACGCTTATTAAACTTGTGACCTGCGAAAGCACGAGGGTCGCTTCGCTCGCTGCCGCGGCCGCGTTTACTTAAGGAGCACGCCGCTCACACAAGAAGTAAGAATTGTGGCAGTTCGCAATTGTCCGGCGTATTGTGCATTCGTTTCGTGTGTCTATCTTTCTGTTTGCGCAGCACAGCTCAAGTCTCCAGCTGTGAGAGTAGTTGTAGCACACACGTCCCGTGTAGGTTCATTTCGTCCATGCTTGCTGCTTTTTGAGCTGATTTTGTTTCGAGCTTAAAGTTTCGAGCGTCTTGTTGTTCTTCGCGCGAATTTTCAATTTGATGCTGAAGTAGTCATTCAATTGCGCTTGTGGCAAAACAATGCACAACAAATGCTCAACATCCTCCGAGAAAACAAGCTCGACATTCATGCTATACCGACTTCTAGAAAAAAAGGTATCAGCCGCGTTTTTTCTTGTCTTTTTTTTAACATTCCTTCCTTCTCGATAAGTTTTTTCTCTTTTTATATCTTTTTGTCATCGTGCACTTGTCCTCTCACCAATCAGAGCTATTCAGATAAGAGAGCTCGTGCAGTTTGACCTTAAGTGTGTAAGCGCACTTGAGGAGTGAATCGGAAACGAAATCACCAGAGTGGCCGGAAAACCACAACCGCGCGAGATGAGAATGTACACATTCGTTCTACCCCTGACGCTGCCGCTGCCTTTGCCACCTTGAGAATTATTTCAATTTATGCTGCTTTTTGAGCACTACATTTCTTACTGAATTCCAGTTAGTCACGCAAAGTACTGAAATAAAATCGCTTGCGCCTTTCCAAACGTTGTTTCGGGAGTTAATCCAGCAGGAACCACACAAACGAACGCACCGGCAGCGGCGGCGGTGGATTCAGCTGCCTGTACATAACGCGAGACACGCTGGGGCATTTTGAGTCGCTGCCGCAGCGCCATCTAATTCCAGAATTCTCTGATATTCTGATCCAAAACAGCCGCTCGATGAACGTGTCCCCGTTGAGGCCGTCAAGCGTCGTCATGCTGCACGGCTAGTTTGCGATTTGAGCTGATGCGAGCCACCACTGACGCAATTGCTGCCATGTTGAATCTGTGGCCGGCTGGTTAGATCACGTGGTTTGATTTAGCACAGCTAAAGCCGCGAAGCGCGAACTATATCCACTTTCGTGGGGCGGGAAAAGCGGTCTCGAACTGATTTTGGCGCACTGGCTACGCGGCGTGGTTCTCCGACCGCTTGGGCGGTGAAACGAGCCAGTTACCGGAGAGTTGCGCCGCTTTCGCTCTCTTCGAAACCACCACATGTTTAAACGAGAGCGAAACCCATTTCGAAGCCCCACGCGCCCTAAGTTTTTTTCGCCATAAATTTTGATTGATGAATCATTAATTGATATGTGTGGTTTTACGTCCCCAAAACACCATATATTGATGAGAGATGCCGTAGTGGAGGGCTGCGGAAATTTAGACCTTATGAGGTTTTTTTAACATTCACCTAGATCTGAGCACATGGGCCTACAGCATTTTCGCCTCCATCAAAAATGCAGCCGCCGCAGCCGCGATTCCATCCCGTGACCTGTGGGTCAGCAGCCGTGCACCTTAGCCACTAGACCACCGCGGCAGGGCGACCATAAGTTTTGTATCACCATAGGTTTTGTTGGAAACAAATGGCACTTCAAGAAGCTTCAATAGATGCACTTCAAAAGTTCCATGTCGTAAATGTCCTTACTTTTAAATTCAATTCTGTTCAAGAGAGCGACAGTACCTTTTGAAGTGCCATGCAAAAACTGCGCTCTGCCTTCTTGTTTATGTCACACGAACCCTTTGCATGCTTTGAAAACATCAGTGCTGAGTGCTTACTTCGGCGTTAACATTTTTCCTGTAACATGAACAGTGTGCCCTGCTTACAGTGACTTGTAATTAGAAAAAATATAAGGATATATTTGCATTGCCTACTTTTTAACTAGTTAACGCAAAAATGCCCTCACTCAGATGTATAGAATGCGCAGTCTATTGCAATTTGCTATACCTGGAGACCGAGATTGATGGCTGGCGCAATACTTTCGTTTCTTGGCTCCATTTTTAAGCAGTTTTCTTTATTTTGAACGACAGACTTGCCGACGAAGATTGATGAGCACTAATATTATAATACTGAGTTGAAAAAAATAACGTCAGCTTACAAAGCATGATAAAAATATAGCTAGGGGATGGTATCGTAGAGTAACGTGCTTTGCGAGCCAGTCTGGAGATAACAGGGAAGATATATAAGCAAAGGATGGTGACTTCCTAAATTATGTTTCAAATGCATAAATATTATGATTACTTTAAAAAAGGAAGAAGCGCTGAATGAAGAACAGTGACTAAACTTCTTAAAGGGTCAGTGCAGACGCTGGCACTGTGTAGGTTGCCGTGACAGTACATGGGTGTCGAAGAATGTAGGTACACAGTAAGACTGATTGAGGGGGGCATAATCCAGCCTTTGAAGGGGAAAATTCTAGTTGCCTGTCAACCCATGCTTTCCTTTTATCATTCTCGAAGTCACACTCTTTTATTTAGCTAAAAAAGCTTTTCTTGGCGAATACAAGCAGCGTCACGGATCTCACTAAAGTTTAAATAAAAGTTGAAAAAAAGGAAAAAATCACTAAATTATACTCCAGCAGCGAAATTGACTGCGATAGTTGAAACGAAAATAGGGTAAAACATGACTGGAAGCTATCTCGCAGCTTGAGGAGTAATAAAGAAGCAAAAACTGACAGCGTCCCTCGTGCCTTCACCTAAGCTACCTTGATGACGACAACTATCTGCTTCCGTTTTTGTGTGCAATGTTGGTAGAAATCTTTCCAGCCTTCCCGCTGTCGCCTGCCCTTTAACAAGGAAGTTTTATATGCCTAACGCTGATATGCACTGCCTCCGGTATCGCAGACATTGCGAGCGTCCTGATTGATGATTGATTGATTCGTTGGGGTTTAACGTCCCAAAAGCACGATATGATTATGAGAGACGCCGTTACGGAGGGCTCCGGAAATTTCGACCTCCCGGAGTTCTTTAACGTGCACCCAAATCTGAGCACACGGGCCTACAACATTCTCGCCTCCACAGGAAATGCTGCGGCCGCAGCCGGGATTTGATCCCGCGACCTGCGGGTCAGCGGCAGAGTACCTTAGCCACTAGACCACTGCGGCGGTGCTTGCGAGTCTCCTGCACATCGCGAAGTTTCGCAGTAGCTCCAAGATCGGTGAACCTTTACGAAACGGCGGTAACTTGCTCAATTCTGGCTGCAGGTACTTTTATTGAGACGGGTGCCTGTCCAAGAGCCTAATGCTACCCCATCTCCGGGCTAACGTGAAATTGTCTTGAACTCCCAGTGCCTCTTACAACTGAAACTAGCAACTTATGACCTGGACATTTCTTAGACACATACTTCAGAATGCTGCCTTCCTTTTTCCGTAAAATTTATTACCAAGCCTTTGTAATGCTTCTTTTCTAATACCGCTTAACGTCTCAATGAGTACGTCGTAAGGTATGTAGTGCCCAAGGCGCCGGGTCTCATAAAAAGGGGTCGTGAAACAAAAATGAAGCGTGCGGTTAGTAATTGTCCCTGCTCCAACAAGACAGAGACATGTGAATTCCGAAGTCATTGCAATAAACACCCTAAACTTCACAACGCCAATTTGAAACCGTAGTTTTCTCAGGGTCCTAAATGACCATGGGGCCTCAACTGTCGCCATAGACACTAACATGGCACCTCAGTCAAACGTCATGGTGAGAGAAATTACAAAACGATCGTTCGCTTTTTTTTTGCTCCGAAGATGATATGTTTGCGAAAACCTAGAAAATAAAAAGAAGATAACAGCATTCGTTGCACGCTGATCTGCTTATACTGTGAATTCACCGACTGAGATCTGCTTGGTTGCGCTTTAAAGTGCGTCCGAGCTCCGTTTTGTGTTGCCTTCGCTTTTTCAGTGCAGTGTACCACTGTTTCTTTTTTTTTGTCTTTGACTGCTTGCGTTAGGTTGTGCTTTAGGGCGTGTTTTGGGTGACTTAGTACTCGCTATGCCTATCGTATATGTCGAGAGAGAGAGAGAGTGCCACGTAACTTATCAAAGTGGAAATGACGTTCATGACGACTTCACACCGCAGTTGTGAGGATATGATGCAACGAACCTCAGTTAACCATGCCTCAGCAAGTTTGACTGCGTAGCCATGTTTCGCCGATGACAGAAACTTTTGAAACGCTGACCTATAGTGGCGTGAGCTAAACATGTGAGGGAAACGTGGCCGGAGAATAATGCTTTATTAGCTAATAAACAAACTCGAATGCTAAAGTCGAGGTGTAGTCCTGAATGAGCCACCAGGATTCTGAATACGCACGTAGTCGTAAGTTTTGAAGAACGTTTCATGATCTCTTGAAAGGAAGCAACCAAGAACAGGATTCATCATGGTCGTCGTAGTGTAGCAAAGAAAAAAAAGAGAATGAGCGCCTTCAAGGGTGTTGAGTAACTTTTACCTCTTGAATTTGACCCATTCATAGGTTCTGGCCTTATACGGCAACAGTGCATTCTTGGACCAGCAACGCATTCTTTTGTGCACTTTTCAAATTTGTGTACAGTGTTCAGTACACACTACCAGCTTCGTGGCTTAAGAATCGCCAGGGTGCTAAGTACAAAGCCCACAATTGTTACGCCTCGGCGCACACAACAATGCGAGGGCAGCCTCATATCTCTATCTTTTTATAGACACTCATTCGTTATTTAAACCCGTACTAATGGTGGTCTTACGGCTAAGGCACTCGGTTTCAGAACCGTAGGTAACGAGATTGAGTCCTGGCAGCAGGAGTCACATCTTTGATGAAGGCTTGAATGCCGAAAGCTTGAAAGTAGCCGAATGGCTTCACCACTAGACCACCGTGGCAAATAGCTATCACAGAGTGAGCTAAAAATAAACATGAATATTGCTGAGCATGAATTGTGTAACGAAAAGCAAAGCAGAATAGCAATCAATAGACTTCAAAGGCAACGAAAAAATAAAGCAAACTTGCAAACGAGAATTAAACATACTTAGTAAATATTAGAACCATCAAACTTTTCAAATCCGCTCTTGACGTTAATTTATGTAAAGTGCGCCATTTACGTAATATAAATATCTAAATGTAAGTTAGTCATAACCATTTATATGAACAATACTCCTGCCGAAGACTATACCTTCAATGTTCTTCAGCGGTGAAAGTAAAAAGGAAGTGGTGCCTGCCTTGGCACGTTTTACTGTGTTGTTCAGATTTTTCTTGCGAAATTGAGGCTTGCCAACTCACTTCATCATTACTACTAAACCAGATATTCTGAAAAAATATGTATTCCAAAAAAAACAAAGGGGCACAACATTGTCATCAGTTAAAAAAATACTGGTTTGACCTTGTATTGCATCAGTGCCTCTTACTTAAAAGGATATCGCATGTCAGAATTCATTCGCAACGAAATGTTTGGCGTGTCTAAGTGCTCTCCATGACCTCAGCCACAAGTACTAGAGCCCCTGTGAAAGAAAGAAAGAACTTCACACATTACGCACGAGTGGCCATATTAAAAAAGTCGTCACGTCAAAACATTTTTGCAAGAAAATATTTCAGCCAACTTGAATGTGGGGCTTATTGGGAACTAAAAGCAGCGCAAAAATATAGACATGGACAGAGGAAGAGACGACACCGCGCTGATGTTTCGGCGTGGTGTCGTATCTTCTTCGGTCCTTGCCTATATTTTTGCGCTGTTTTACTTCCAAAGTATGAACCAACAACTAACCTCATTTTCGCTATTATGGGGCATAATAATATCAAGCTGGCTGAATAATAAAAAATCCAAATAACAAAAAAAAACATAAAGGACGATATTGCCCCCGATCACTGCTTTAGCCGTTATCCCGAGTTTAGTCTTATTGCTCTTTTTCTCAATATTTTTCTAAGAGAATAGCTCTCTTGGAGACTAACACGCGGATAATTTCCCTCGTTATGGCGGTAAACAAATCTGTTATGTATTATCAATAGTTTATTGCTGTACAATACACTTGTCGAGGAGGAGAAGGAGGAAAGTTTAAGCGGAAGGACAGGGAGGTTAGCCAGTTTGTAGACCGGCTCACTACCCTATGCAGGAGAAAGGGGTGAGGGGAATAAAAGATGTTAAAACTAAATGTTGTGAAAAAAAGAGAGAGAAATTACAAAAAAAACATTGACACCTGAAAGGCAACATCATAGAGTATAAGACACTTAAGTCTTTGTCTGAGGCCAGTTGTCCGCAAAAAGCGCAGTAAAGCTTTCAAAGCCTTCTCGGCTGAGAATGGGCTCGGCCAATGACCCAGAATCCTCTGTTCCGACAAAGGCCAATCATCCAGTCCATCCAGAGCGGCAGTCAGTTCTTGTTTTTGCGCATTGAAATGGGTGCACTCACATAGGTGCGCGATGGTTTCTTCGCAGCTGCAGTAAGTGCATGTAGAAGAGCTGGCCATGCCCATGAGATAAGAGTATGCATTCGTGAAGGCCACTCCAAGCCACAGGTGGCATAGAAGAGTCTCCTCAGCTCGAGATATCCCTGAGGGAAGACGAAGCTGCAGATCGGGATCCAAGTTATGCAGGTGCGTGTTTGTGAATTCTGGCGAGCTCCACTGTACCAGCGTGATAACATGTGCAAGTGAACGAAGTCTTGTAGCTGCGTCGGTTCTTGAGAACGAGCTGACTGTGTCTTGGGTACCATCGTGTGCAGATTCAGTGGCCTCAACTGCGTGGTCATTGCCATATATACCAAAATGACCTGGTATCCACTGATAGGAGAGGAAGACGAAGTGATTCGTTTACGGAACACATCTTGCTCGTCTTTGTGCTTTTCTGGTGTGTTCGCCGCAGTTGTGGGATCTATCGCCCCATATATTGCGGTGATGGATGTTCAACCTCATGGGGCACCGTCCGAGTGCGGTTCGACCGCGGGGACTGCTTCGGGGAAGCGAGGAAACGCGTCTAGTGACAGTGAGGACACTGAGCTGTACTCCGCATCAAGCGACGAGTCCTCGGACGACGGCTTCCAACCCGTCCTGTACCGCAAGGCTAAACGACGGATCGTCAATGCATCTTCGGCATCAAGCACGTCTATCGTGAAAACTGCCCCTCAGCGATGGCCTCACTCTATCTTGTTTGTGCCGCTGAAGGCTACCGACAGTCTACGCGGGCTGAACAGGCAAGTGCTCTCTGTGTATCTCGAGAATATTACGCCAAATCAGATCAAAGAAATACGTCTAAACGCAAGAAGAAACATCTTGGCAATCAATGTGCTGAACCCACGTGCGCTAAACGCGCTTCAGAAATTAACGCAACTGGGTAACATCAATGTCAAGTCTATAATACCAGCTGATAGCACCACTTCAACAGGAGTCATTTATGACATCGCCACTGAAATTCCAAACTCGGATTTCTCAGTGCTAATAGAACCAGCAAATGAAGATAACGTCATTGTGAATCTCAGCCGCCTTGGTAACACACATTGTGTGAGAATTACGTTCAAAGGGGACTGTCTCCCCTCCCATGTGAAGGTTGGCCACTTTCGCCACCAGGTCCGACCATTTATTCCGAAACCTATGCGATGTCATAAGTGCCAGAAGATCGGCCATGTGCAGGGAGCGTGCAGAAACTTCGAAGTGTGCCCCCGATGCTCAGAACCACACACCGAGGACAAATGCAGTGCAACCATACTAAAGTGCCCTAATTGTCAAGGTGCCCACAGTGCATCTTCCAAAGACTGTCCACGCATAAAGAAGGAGTTTACTATTTTTAGACAAATGGTGCGAGACAGCTCTACCCACAAAGAGGCCGCGGAAAATTCCGGCGAAGACGACGACGTCACCGTCGAAGATCTTCGCGAAGAACACAGTCAACTACAAGAAGTAAGTCAACGCATCTGGGAACGGCGCCCACTGCAGGGTACACCACGGCGAACGCAGACGATGGAAGACAGAAAACAGGTCGATCTCTCTCTACTGAAAAGTGGCCGCCACTTACGCGCACGCAACTTGTGGAAGAACCACATCAGAAGCCGCATTCATCAGAGCAAGCTGCGACAACAGAGGAGCAGCGGAACTTGGATAAGCAAGTGATTGCTCTTCTACGACCCGTAATTAATGTTATTCGCACGGTGTTAAACAACATGCGCACAACGTCAGCCAGAAGTGCACTTCAAGTACTGGACGCTCTGAGTCCAGGACTGGCGGATTTGAGTAGGTAAGGGCCCACCAGCCACTGTCTTTCAGAGAAAAGGTAAAAAAAGCAACAATTTTTTAGTGGAATGCACGAGGACTGAAATCACGCATTGCAGATTTCTGTCGGTTCGTTTCCACCAATATGTTTCCCATCATCGTCATCTGCTAGCCAAATTTATCGAGCGCTATTAGACTCTCCGGATACGAATCATTTATGTCGGCTTGTTATACAGGAAACAGCAAGGTTCTGCTGTTTATTCGACGTGACCTGACCTACAGTCTTCGGCCTGTACCACCTGACAACGATAACCAATTTAACAGTGAAGAAAAAGGGTGTAATTGTCACTGTTGTCGGTGCATACCTGTCGCCATCAAGTAGATTTGACCACAGAAGACTAGGACACATCCTATCGTCCACTCCTGGCCCATGGGTGATCATCGGAGACTTCAACGCCCACCATACGCTATGGGGGAGCCCGAAGATCGGTGCAAAGGGTAGAAGTCTGATAACGTTTGCTTCAGACAACGAGCTGTGCTTGTTAAATGATGGCAGCCCAACATTTTTACGTGGCCCTGGATACAGCAGTTGCCTTGACTTGGCTTTTGTTTCTCGAGGTCTCGTCAGATGTGCTGGATGGTTTGCGGACATAGAAACACATGGGAGCGACCACATTCCCACATATGTCAAGATCAGAGGATTATCACCTTGCAAGGTACGCCAAACTATACAAAGAGTGGACTGGACCACGTTTAAATCTCTCATGGAAGAACGCTGTCAAGAGAACACCTCATTTGACTTAGAAGAGGTGTTCATGTCCACAGTGCAAGACACAGTGTGCACCCTCACATGCTCTTCGAGAGTAACCGAATTTGATGTGGAATTAGAACAACTTCGGGCTCTCCGACGGCATGCGGAACGAAGGTACCGACGTACGAAAGCAATCGACGATTTACGAATCGCTAGACGTCTTCAGAAGAAGATATAACGCCGCATAGACAAGCTAGAGTCACAACGTAAGGCAGCTTTCTGCGCTTCGTTAGATCCTCGCAAGCCTTTATCACACTTGTGGAGCACAATAAGAGGGCTCCACACATCTCCCATTCAGCGGTCTCCATTCAAGGCTCTAGCCCTCTCTCAACAAAGATCGGAGGTCGACGTGGCAGAAAAGTTATGTGCCAACTTATCTGGTCAACTCGCAGATCCCAACATCTCCACGCTCTCACGTGGTGGCACGACATCACACGATCACCACATGGACCAATTTTTTTCTATTCATGAGCTTAAAGCAGCAATGGCTTTGTGTAGACGGACATCAGAACCCGGGCCTGATGGAATATCAAACAGAGCACTGTGTCACCTTGGTGAGTGTGCGAGGAGTGCCCTCCTCGAGACATACAACAATTCGTGGTGAGAGGGCACCCTCCCAGTTAACTGGAAGACCAGCCCTTTGGTTCCATTACTGAAGTCTGGTAAGTCACCATTGGTGCTCACATCATACCGCCCGATTTTACTGGCTAGTTGCTTGGGCAAAGTGATGGACAGGATGGTACTTGGACGGCTAGAATGGTTCCTGGAGCATCACAACATCTACCCGGACGCTATGACGGGATTTCGCCGTGGCCGGTCATCAATTGATAGCGTCATTGACCTGGTCAGCTACGTGCAACACGAAAAAGGCCGTAAGCGTCTCAGCGCTTTTTTATTTCTTGATGTTAAAGGGGAGTACGATAACGTCACACATGAAGCTGTCCTCACCGCTCTCAAGGAGGTAGGAGTGGGTGGACGGATGTTTCAGTGGCTACGCAGCTATCGCTCTGAGCGATCCTTTTTCGTGAGAACCGAAGATGGTGACACTTCGCTACATTACAGCCGCCGTGGTGTTCCCCAGGGTGGCATACTTAGCACTGTACTATTCAACCTGACGCTAATAGCTCTCAATGAGCATCTGCCAAGTACTGTCAGATTGTCAATGTACGCGGACGACATCTGCATTTGGACGTCTGCAGTAACACGTCTACAGCTGCGAGCGTGAATTCAGAGAGCTGCCACTCAAGTTGCTATTTACCTCCGTCAACGAGGTCTGGAAATTTCCTCTGAGAAATGTGCACTAGTGGCATTTACGCGCAAACCAATGCATAACTACAGCGTTCTGATAAACAGCGAAAGAATACGTCATCTTCGATCATACAAGTTCCTAGGTGTTATAATTGACAGAGACCTCTGATGGAGCTCACATGTGTCATACATGAAAAGCCGATTGACAGGCATCTGTCATTTGTTCAAGTTCTTCGCTGGAAAGAACTGGGGAATGTCCACAACTGCTATGTTGCGACTATACAGGATTCTTTTCCTTGGATTCCTTCGGTACAGCCTACCTGTGTTAACCAACGCAAGTAAAACAAGCATACGAATGCTTCAAAGTGTCCAGGCTCAAGCACTCCGGATATGTTTAGGCTTGCCCCAAAGTGCGTCAACAGCGGCAACTATCGCCATCACAAGGGACAACCTCATCAAGACCCACACATTTGTGGAAGTGCTGAGGACACATATACGACACCTTGCTGGAACCCCTCGACATCACCTAGCCTCTCTACCAGTGGTCTGACCATGCACATCTTACTGCAAAACAGTGACCGCACATGGTGAGTCGATCCCAACTTCGTTCTCTCCTGCCGCTAGACCTGTGACTCCGGCATGGGGCCTCGCTCAACCAATGAATAATATTAACATACCTGGCGTCTAGAAAAAGGCCAATTTGTCGTCACCGGCTCTTAAACAGCTGACACTACTTCTCTTGTATGAGAAATATCAAGACTCCACACATATCTACACTGACGAATCGGTTCAGCCAGACAGGAGCAGTAGTGATACTACAGGAGCAGTAGTGATACCAATGTTGGCCACGACAATTACATTCAAGACATCTCACGCAACAACATCAACGGCAGCAGAATTGGCAGCACTTCGTGCCGCGTTGCCATTTGTAGTTGATCAACCTACACGCAAGTGGACTATTTTCTGCGACTCGAAGGCGGCACTGCAGTCTCTACTATCAGCCTTACATCGTGGACCACACGAGCAGCTGGTACTAGAGATAGCAGCGGTTAAACACCACCTGACTGAGAAAGGGCACCAAATTACTTTTCAGTGGTTGCCCAGTCACTGCGGAATCATCGGCAATGAACGGGCCGATCAAGCTGCCCGCTCAGCCTACACAGAAGATCATAAACTGCGACTACCACTTTCTAGGACAGATGCTGCACGAAAGCTCCGCAGATTTGCTCGCCAGCAAACCACATCGCATATATCAGCCACACTTCAAGCATGCCCGACTGTACTCGCTTGACTCTACGCTAAGTCTTCAAGTCCCGTCGAGGCTTTGCCGAGCAGACCAGACCCTGTTATGTACGCTGTGGTTGGGCGTTGCGTTTACCAACACCTACGCTTTCCGCATTTGGATGGCCGACACCGCAGCCTGTGGCCACTGTGGCAAAGAGCAAACAATCCAACATATCCTTTGTGACTGCCTAGCGTATAGTAAACAACGACTATGCCTTCGCAAGGAACTCAACAAATTAGATGATCAACCTTTGTCGGAGCAGGGAATTCTGCAGTATCGTCAGGATGCGACTTCACAGAAGAGGGCCCTGAAAGCGCGACTACACTTTTTGCGATCGACCGGCCTTACTGAACGGTTGTAGCTAGGACGCCCTTCCTGTGTGTGTTTTCGTTTTTTCATGAGTGCGCGTGCGTTTTTTTTTCTTCATCTAACCCCTCTTTCTTGCCCCTATAGTTCCCCGCCCCCAGCGCTGGGTAGCAAACCAGATGCCAATATCTGGTTAACCTCCCGGCCTTATTTCAGCTACTAACTGTTCATTAGGTCCATGGCGAAAGGGTGACATAAGACATTGAAGAGCTGCTTTCGAGTCCGAGAAGACAGACCAATTTCACGAAGGTTATTAAACTATAAACTCAAAAGCTGCGCGTATGGCGGCGAGTTCTGCAGCTGTCGACGACGTCAAATGCGATGTCATGAATTTAATTGTGGTGTGCCTCGCGGAAATAACCACCGCCCCTGCCGAGCTTACTGAAGACACATAGCCATTCGTGTAAATGTGAAGGCGTCCGTTGTGCTTCTCTTGCAGGAAGAGTAATGTGGCCTATTTCAGGGCTAGATGTGATGACGTTTTCTTATTTTGGATGTCAGGAATTGTAAGAAGGGCTTTGGGTGGGGGTAGGCATTACAATCATAACGGTGGCTATGCTACATGCGTGGAGTGCAATGGAAGAGCTGCGCAATGCTGAGCTACAGTTGCGCTGAACGCTGAGTGGGGCCTAGAAGTTCGATGTGAGGCAAGGTGATGAAATGGAAGCCGAGTGAAATGTCTTAGGTGCATTCTCAAAGTGTCTACGTGGAAGTATGCATTGACAGGATAATCACGCGCAATGATGACTGTCACTGCTGTAGACGCGCATCTCGGGAGACCAAGGCATATTCGCAGTACTTGGGCTTGCTCCGACTGGAGGACGCGCAAGTTTGTTTTTCGGGTCCCGCAAAGCACGGTGAGCTGTAGCGCATATGATTAAGGAACAGAACAGTGTAAGGTTGAAGCATTGCTCGTGCCGATGCACCCCACGTTTTTCCAGCAAGAAACCTCAGCACGTGGGTAATCATGGTGAGTTTCGTTTTCATGTGGGCGATGTGAGGGCTCCAGGAGAGGTCGCGATCAACTATGACTCCATGGAATCGGTGACTTTTCACGTAGTTGATCGTGTGTCCGTTGATTTTAATAACATATGGGTTCATCGCCTTATGCGCGAATGCTATAAGCGAGCACTTCTCTGAAGACGGCTCTAGTCCCCGTTCTTCCAGCTACTTTGTCGTTAGTGTAGCCGCTCTCTGTAGCCGGGCACGGAAATGAAGGCGTGTTACGCCTGAAGCCCAGATGCATATGTCATCTCCATATATTGATAGATGGACTGATTCTGCAAGTGCGTCACCCAGGCCAGGAGCGCTAGATTGAAAACTGTGGGCCTAAGAACGTTCACCACCCTGAGGCACACCACGACAGATGCAATGATGCGTTGTTGTACCATTCTCCTTCTGTACAAAGAAAGTTCTGCCTTTCAAATAGCTTGTCGAGTGTTTTAGGGGCGAAGCTCCTTAAGGCGTGGGCTGTGCGTCCCCTGTATGTAGCCACCTCTCGTTCAGTTCTTGCAGTGTTCACTAGATGGCGGTACTTGTAGCTGACGGCATTAAGTATTGCGCTAGCCACCGCCCGATCTAAAGAGTACAGCCATATCCATCCGTCCATCCGTCCATCCGTCCATCGTCCATCCATCCATCCATCCATCCATCCATCCATCCATCCATCCATCCATCCATCCGTTCATCCATCCATCCATCCGTCCGTCCGTCCGTCCGTCCGTCCGTCCATCCATCCATCCATCCATCCAAAAGATGCAAGATGTTATAAACTAGACGGCGGTACGTGTAGTTGATTATGAAAGATGCGAGGTGTTATAAAATAGGAATGGTGCCACATATGGCGCGTGTCATCGTTCGATATAGTGCGGCGACGTACGCTAGGGGGAGCGTTGCAATAAAATCGAGTGGGCAAAATGTACGGAGGATTCATGGTTTACCAAGTTTACCTCCGGAGCTTCGCCCACTCATCATCATTCACTTCGTGGATGTGGCGGCACTTTTTTTAAGTGACACTGCTGCTGCTGCCTTTTAGTAAAAGAGCACGCACTTCTTGCACTCTTCGCTTTATAGATGTAACGCAGAAAATGCTTTTATGCATATTTCATGTGCGGCGACCATACTGCATGTAATCAGTGACGCCAGAGGCAAGATACACTTTTCAGGGTGATAAGAATTAAGGGAGTTAGATAGCTAGCTGTTCGTGATCCTTGGTTTTGGAACAACCAGCGCTTCTTATAGTTTCAACTACAAAATTAAAGAAAAAAGAAACTAGCCTAGGGTGATCTCTAGTTTTTTTTTTCAATAATGCACTGCGCCTACTTCAGAATTATACATTTGAGGCGTTTTGAGATAGCTGGAAGAAGGGGGGTGGGACTCAATATTTTGGCTGGTCTTTCCGTGAAATATAATTCATAATACGTAGCGATGCCAAACGGGAGGCCATGGATTTTCGTAACTTGGTTAGTTCTACGTCAAGAGAACTACTTGTTATGTACTTCGTGTGCTGTCACAGTTTCGCGCATCTGTGGATAAATTCTTCAGGAGATATTTAAGGAACTACGCCACGAAAAATGAATATGAAAAGTTATTCAAGAAGTGTACGCCTTATGTTTCCTCCCTCATGCATTAGTGTTTATATATATATATATATATATATATATATATATATATATATATATATATATATATATATATATATATATATTTACATATATATATAGTCAAGTAGATCCTCCGTGAGCGGGGTCACAACGTGGTTTATTTCGACGTTTCGGCCTAGAGTCTGGCCTTCATCAGGATTGAAGGTACAGTTTGTTGGTGCTCTGGTTTTATACAATCTCAAATAAGAAGGAAAGAGAGAAAAACACTGAAAAAAAGAGAAACAGAAACAAAAAAGGGAAAAAAAGAAAAGAAAGAAGGAAAAAAAGAATATAAGGTGGACTCCCCCCAGGCGCCCCTCTTCCACTCTTCCTTCCACTTCCCCCTCCATCTCTCTCCCTTTTCTCCCCTTCACCTTTCTGAAGTCAGCGGTCTGTGTATGCTTCCTTTCACTAACGCATTCTTCCCGACCAGACGGCGCCTCCTGGCTGTGGCGGTTTGGTGTGGGGTAAAAAGAGCTTTTTCAAGAAGGTTAAGCCTTTCACTACTCAGCGCCCTGTCAACATTTCGTCGTAGAAAGAGGGTTCCCGCGTATTGCGGCAGAAGCTGGTAAGCGGGCGCAATGCGAATTCCTTGCCCGCTTCTGGATTACGCGTGCAGTGGGGGCCTCCCGACTGTGCAGAGGGTTGCTGTTGGGCATGTCATGCTTGGCACAATTGATTGGGTAGTGAAAAAACAAAAAAAAACAAAAAACAGACGGCAGCTGTACTTAGGAAGAGTAGCCTCAATTGAAATTGTTTTGGGTTGTCCAGTACCCTTCGCAGCTGCAGTGCCGTGAGCTCACTTACTTTTTAGGAGCGAAGCTCCTTAAGGCGTGGGCTGTGCGTCCCCTGTATGTAGCCACCTCTCGTTCAGTTCTAAGTATTACGCTAGCCACCGCCCGATCTAAAGGGTACAGCCATATCCATCCGTCCATCCGTCCATCCGTCCGTCCATCCATCCATCCATCCATCCATCCATCCATCCATCCATCCATCCATCCATCCATCCATCCGTCCGTCCGTCCGTCCGTCCGTCCGTCCGTCCGTCCGTCCATCCGTCCATCCATCCGTCCGTCCATCCGTTCGTCCGTCCGTCCGTCCGTCCATCCATCCATCCGTCCATCCATCCGTCCGTCCGTCCGTCCGTCCATCCATCCATCCATCCGTCCATCCGTCCGTCCGTCCGTCCGTCCATCCATTCATCCGTCCATCCGTCCATCCGTCCATCCGTCCGTCCGTCCGTCCAAAAGATGCAAGATGTTATAAACTAGACGGCAGTACGTGTAGTTGATTATGAAAGATGCGAAGTGTTATAAAATAGGAATGATGCCACATATGGCGCGTGTCATCGTTCGATATAGTGCGGCGACGTACGCTAGAGGGAGCGTTGCAATAAAATCGAGTGGGCAAAATGTACGGAGGATTCATGGTTTACCAGGTTTACCTCCGGAGCTTCGCCCACTCATCATCATTCACTTCGTGGATATGGCGGCATTTTTTCTTTATTGCCGTCATTGTTTTCTAATGCTTTCATTGCTGCAAGTGTACCAGGATTCTCATTTATTGCTCTATCGAGGGTATTAAATCGGTGGATAAGGTATGACTCTCGTTGTTCACGTTCTCGGTTTGATATAAATCCAGTCTCTAAGAGCGTTACTGATAGTTTGTCGAATGCATGATCGGGAAGATTAAGATGTTTTGATGGGGGTAGATTTGGGGCTGATTTCGCATGGGCTCTGTGATTATTGAAGCGAATCCTAAATGGTGTTTCTGTTTGTCCGATGTACTGCATACTACACACGTTGCATTCCAGTAGGTATACCACATTAGAGGAATCGCATGTTAGGTTTCCTCGTATGTTAATCGAAAACTTGGATTGCGTGCTGGTTGCTTTGTGTGTTTCTCGCATCGCCTTACATACAAGACATCGTGTCTTTAAAGAAGGTCGGCATCAATTATTGGGGGGTGATGTGTTAATTTGAGAGTGGACAAGTGTGTCTTTGAGGTTACGTGGTCGTCGGTAAACGATGCCTGGAGCGGATGGGAATGCACGTTTGAGACGTTTACTTTGTTCCAGAATGTTGTAATGTCGTTTAAGGCACGAATATATATATATGTATATATTTGTGTGTGTGTGTGTGTGTCTGTGTGTAAGTTTATTGGTCTTGAAAACTTACATTCCTGGCAGCATTCAGGCTTTTCGCACCTTAGAAACCTTAAGCATGTTTACAGACAGATTTTGCGAGGAGCTTAGAACAGGTTTCGAAGGATGGGAGTGCAATAATCTGTGCAGTAGGTAAAATTTTAATGGCAAAAAAAACGGGGGGGGGGGTTAGAAAACAGTGGGTAACAATTCAAAGTACATGGTACTCTACTATGAGAGAGCTTAACTGTTTAGAAAAATTTTATTTACAGTATGTACAGAACACAAAGGCTTCATAACATTCCAGTAGCAGGGCACGTACAGTTTGGAGCATCTATGTATCACGACTAACATCACCACGTTGCAGGGAAGACATTTGCTATAATATACACGACAATGTTGGCATACATGTACACAAGAACTAAATGCGATATCATGATACAATAATATAACGATACAATCTATGCAATGAAATACAATTTGTAACAAATGCAATCATATATAACAACGGGTGGTGCTTAGCACCAAGTTGGCCGAAAAATGAGTTATGTCCTTTCGTGTTCAACCATGACGAAAGGGCGCGACCAATGCCGCAGAAACTGATGCTCCCCGAGGAACAAAAGCTCCTCAAAGAGAGACGCGAGGATCTCTCGTCTCATTCTTCCCAGTATGGGCCACAAATCACGCCCTCGGCAATTGGCAGCTACGGCCTCACATCGGTTTCTCCAAAGGCTGAACAGCCCCGCAACTACCAAAAGGGCGAAAAACCGGCCACGCGGAAATCGGCCGTCGGACACGAAAGTTCGCACACGCTGTCCCCGAAAACCAGAATAATTTGGCGGTGTGCTTGAAAATGCATATGCCGGTGACACCACAGAAATTTGCCCCAGATGGGTGCACCTGTCACAAGCGTTCTTGTAAGCTCTATTTTCTATTACTAGATATTGTCTGCATTAGCAGCTTCTCGGTGATGAGCGGTTTTTGATGTGGCCCTCTGAAGTTTTTGTTTAGGTGACTTTGGGTTTCACGTTGTGAGATTCGCTTGATTGATTCCCGGAATTGAATGCATGCCAGTCATAATTGCATCTGGCAAGCGAAGCGTCGCGTTCCTATAATTCGTACGTGGGCTGATTAGCGGGCATTATAGATGGATGGGCGAAATAACTTATTCAGATTCATCAGGACGTGGTGGTGTCCTAGCCCGAATAACGTATGTCTATTTTTCAAAGGTAGCACAGACAATTGTATAAGAAGGAGAAAAAGAGAAGTTTGTTCCCCTCCTCTACAGCTCTTCTTTTTTTGTCGCTCTTTTCCGCTGCCCCATTCGACTAGGCCTGGCAGGTGACCATTTATTCTCAATGACCAATCCGCTGTCCTCCAGCACTTGCGTTCTCGACGGTGATCGACGCTATTATTTAGCAGTATTGAAGCACCAGCGCACGTTTGCGCTGTACATAAACGCAAGCTTTTCGCAGCCCTTGCCAGTTTCAAAAATGCCAGCGCCTCCAGCCAGATGGCAACTTTGTTGCGCTGTGGGCTTCTTAAACGGCATTGCCAAGGAGGACAAGCTTTTTTCTTTTTGCTCCTCATGAATCTTGAAAAGTAAAACATCAAACGCGAAGCAATAAGGATCAATCCTATGGGAATGAGACTTCGATTTCTTTTAAGGCTGGCTTTGGGAGATAAGTCTATCACTACTAAACCCAATCTTGCATATTTTCATGGGAAATCTTTTGAATGAAGCTAAGGCTCTACAATATTGTCGTAGTTAAAAAAGAAAAATGTGGCATGACATTATCAGTCACAACTTTTCCCACACATTAACTACAATAAAATAATTGGACCTCATGATTTACTTCTTGTTTAAAAAAACAACTTGGAACGAAGTTTTAGGAAAATAATTTGCTTAAGTGTTCTGTCTTCTCGCTTAGTCCTGCCCCGACCCGTAGGTTTCACGAAATTCATTTGCCTAAATTCGTTAAAACTTATTCTCCGAAAAGTCGGAGCTGTTTGCCGAATTGCATAAACAAAGGCTATGGACGAGATTTGTATCATATAGACATGGCAAGTAAGTAGCATATATTCATGAGCGTAATGTACTCATGAGTACATTACAGCTTTGCAGCACAATGCTGCAGCAATGTGCTGCAAAGACGTCCGTATGCAAACTCATTTAAACGCTATTTTATTCTCTAAATCATTCTATATTTTCCCCTTGAACAATGTGATCATTTGAAGTGAATATAAGAGCTTTTATTCATTATATTGTTAGTTTTTATATTCTGTTATTTCATCTGTTTTTCTAGGCATTTGGTTACTGATTTTATCAGTTCAATATTAACTGTTATCATATAGTTGCTATATTTTTTCTCTTTGATGCACTTTATTATTCCGTTCTAGTTTTTAAGTAGCCGTTTGACTTGTAGAAGAACAGGAAATTATCCAGGACAAACACTACATACTGCTTTCATCCCCGATGGCTGCAAAATATTTTGCAGCATATTTCCGCCGTACTTCGCTAGGCAGACGGTGCCATTGAAGAGAGCAATGCCATTTCCTGATGCTTTACTGCAACCCAGCGCTGTTGAAAATCTCGGTTTATGCATTTAACGAACACAACGAAACAATCTTGGCCGACTTGGCGCCAACTGAAACGCTCCTTCTCTTCAGTTCATGTCCTGGCTATGTTATCGTCTTTTGTCTCGGCGAGAATCCGGCCTGAGCCATATGCGCATGCATACTCGGTTGAACCTTTTACATAGTAATTAATAACACCACCAGCCGTTTGCAAGGACACGTGGAATGAATGCACATATTACAGACGTGGGTGGCAGAGATAAGAAGGGTAAGTGAGAGAGTGAGGAGGACGGCTGCGAGAACACCAAGTGACGCTACCGTGGAAACTTGTTTCATCTCGGGACATTAAGCCAACTGAATCACCTGCTCCCTCTGCCGCACCTACCCCGATTTCTCTGCAGCTTGCCGCCAGAGCCGCAGCAGGGCGTTGTAGACGCTCCGCAATCTTGAGCTTTATGACCGTATAGAGGTTTCTTGCTGGCTTGCACAGCATAGCGTAACTAAAGTCATAGCGGGTGACCTTGTTTTTTCATGCCTAACACATCTCATAATAAAATAAACCTTCGGGCTAGTTGGTTTTAGAATATAAACGAAAGTGCGCTATTATACATGGGGACACACAAAAGAAGCAACACAGACAAGCGGTGACTTTCAAATAAATTTTTATTTTATTTACCTTGAAAGAAAATTATATAGAAAATATAAAAATGATAAAAGCATAAAGAGTTTTTTTTTTCTTTCAGGAAATGATTACGCATGTTCTTACAAAAAAGATAATTTCTTTGTGCGGGTCACGTACGTCTCTTTTATGCTACTGTGAAGAATTTCCCGCTCTAACTACAGCGTAACTCTTACCAGCTACGGTGATCTAGTAGTTAGCATGGTCGACTGCTGACTTCATAAATCCGATTACGTCCTACCAATCTTTTTTGTTGATTGAACTCACACTCTTCATACATCAGCAAAAAAAAAAAAACTAACCTAACTTTTGAGAGCTTTGCTAAGCACATTTGAGTATAATCGTCAATTTGTGCTGCAGAGTTTAGTTCTCACTTTTTTATATTTTTTGTCATGCCGCTGGAACAGCTGTTCACAGTGTTGCCTGCAGACAAAGAGTGTTTATTATCACTTGTGCGCTCGTTTCTTGTCGGGTGCCTGTTGTTCCACACAGAAACGCGCGGAACTTGAGGCTTAAGAAATCACCTGCTAAATGGTGTGAATACAAGCGAAGATCTTAAAAAATAGCTACATGTAGCCCAACCTACCGTGACGAGGCCTAACGTAACCTATTCTAGCCTGTGAGATTGGGCGCCGAGTCATCTCTGTGGAATGTATAGCAGCTCTCTACCTTCTGGTTACCTAACCATTATCCGCCGAATTTAGGTGGTGTATAATAACTAATATCAACTTCGAACTGCCTCCCACAGAATTCTTTTTCTTTTTTTTAAACGCAAGAAAATGCGACGTCGACTAGCCTCACCACCTCCATTTCATTTGAAATGAAGCCCTCTTTACTACAGGAGCTGACTGCTTCTGTGAATTTGTCCGAGAAAAAGCGAATCCTGATCAGTAAAAAATTTGTGACAAACTGTCTTTCACAACCGCAAAAAAAACAAAAAAAAAACAATGTTGAAAGTTTTCAGTGAAGTAGGCATATACAGCGAATACTTTTTTATATCAAATGCTTATTGTCTTCATATGTACCTGTGTTGAAAAGACAAGGCTAATAACGGACAATCCTTCCACTGACGTCTTTTTAACTGCTTGCTTTAAAAATTTAGAGAATAGTCCTGACACGTTTTAATGTTGTTCTTCACGATAAAATAACAACGCACAATCTTCGTCACCGTTCTAACACCTGCTTACGCCAACAAAAAATGTTCTTTTTTTTTCTTGTACACGCAAGGTGTCAGCCTTCTTCCTTCTCAGCTTACTGGGTACTTTCTGCGAAGAACACGGAAATAGTACTTTTTTTTTTCAAACTGCCACGCCGATGCTTACGCTGTATGGTCCATCGAATTTCACCAGACCGCGTCCATTTGTTGGTTTCTTTCATAATATCTTAGACGTTGTCAAACTGCAAAGATTCGAGATGAATGTGTATCATGCGCCCTCCTTGTCCTTTATTTTCTGTACTGTGTCTACTTTCAGGGTGTCGTTTCGTTCCTCCGCAAAAAGCCAGTAGCAAAAAACAAGCCCGAAGCAAGTGTTGACAATCGAATTCTGATTGCACGTTAAAGAACTCCTGGCAGTCGAATTGTCTAGAGCGCTCCCTTACACTGTCTCTCCTAATCATATGGTGCTTTTTGGACGTTAGACACCAAATATCAATTATACAATCAATCGAAATCGAACTGGGGTTAGGAAGCCCAAAAAACGTGCCAGGTTCTCCCGGATTAGCGCTAATGGCATTGCGATTGTAACTCTGGTTAGCAGACATATTTTAGGCCATGACATGTGTCATCCTGTTTTTTTAATGGGAAGCATTTTTTGAACGCTACACACACTTATAGCGTTCTTATCTATCTATCTATCTATCTATCTATCTATCTATCTATCTATCTATCTATCTATCTATCTATCTATCTATCTATCTATCTATCTATCTATCTATCTATCTATCTATCTATCTATCTATCTATCTATCTGTCTGTCTGTCTGTCTGTCTGTCTGTCTGTCTATCTATCTATCTATCTATCTATCTATCTATCTATCTATCTATCTATCTATCTATCTATCTATCAGGCTCTGTCTGGGTGCCCACATGATCACCCACTTAAGTTGCGGTTGGTCAAAATTAGCACAATATGGTAACAGGATTAGGTGCTTATGGCTGTCTCCTTATGACAAATAATGATAAAATACCATCGACGTCATACGCTTTCCTCCAGACACATGTATCACATATCCATATACCACCGGTCACAGTATGCGGACACGCCCCACAGATGTCTGACAGTTTTTGTCTACCGAGGAACAGTGAAAACATACATTGCTAAGTTAAGTGGCGAGCATTAAGAAAAACGCACATCAGCAGCCTTAACCCACCGAATGCAAATGTCATATGATAAAGCCTCGGTGGGGAGCCTTTCACCCGTAAGAAGTTAAAGAACTTTAATCTCAATTCAGAAGAAGAACCACTGATGATTGTGACACAGCATCGGTTTATCGGAGTAATACTCGATAGGCAGCTATCATGGGCGCCTCACATAAACTCGAAAAGGAGGTGATAACGCTAGTGAATATACTCCGCAGAATATCTGGGACATCATAGGGCGGATCTGTATCATCCATGCTCGCAGTTCACAATGCTTTAATACGACAAAAAGTTGCATATTCTGCGACAGTCTTACACGGCCTTTCCCGCTTTTCAGAGGAGCGACTTCAAAGACTATTAACTAGTGGATTGCGCGTCTGCATAGGTGTTCTACGAGTGACTTCTAGCAGCCTTGTCATAGCAGAGACTCGACAACCACCCTTTCCAGTCATGAGGACAATCGATACATGCCACCTTTTTTTCGCTTACAGACGCAACACAGGGACCACTCATTGGCACTGGAGATTTTACGAAGGGATAAAAGCAATGCTCATAAAGATATACAGAGTAATGTACATATATTACCACGCAATGAATTTTGGAGCTCTGATATGGACTATTCTCCATGGCTGCTTGCAATACCAAGCTTTGAATTTTCAGTGGACGGCATTATTAGAAAGAGAGACATGTTCATTCAAGCTGCTCAACAACTAGCGTTTTATTAGATATACATGCGGTATCGAGGTTACGTACACATATATGGTACATACACAGATAGCTCAAGTTTTACAGCGTGTTCAACAACGGCATTGATCATACCACTGCTCAATTTTCAGGAATCATTTATATCATGTCGCATGACGTCATCTACTAGAGCTGAGTCTTCACTATTCTGCATGCTCTAAAATTTATAAACTCGGCAGCAGACGCTGGAAATTGCGTACTTTTCAGTGACTCACAGGCCGCATTAAGATCAATCTCCAGTACAAACAAGACAGTATTAAGTGATAGTATGACATACGAAACACTGAAAGAGCTGACCAAAGCAAACAAGGCGCAACATGAGATCAAATTCCAGTGAGTACGTGGCCATTGCAACATTCCTGGAAACACGACTGCCGATGAAGCAGCACAACAAGCACATCGTAAAAGCGTTACTGCTTCTTTACCAATTTCGAAAAATTAATTGCGTAGTATTATAATGACTACAACTTTCAGATTGAGCAAAACTGCAGGGTTTGACCAAAATACAAAGAGCTGCGATTTATATCACATCGATCCATTTATTAAATTCAAAATTACGCTGGCATGAGATAGAAGTATGGAAACTCTAGTTCACCGATTGAGGCTAGGCACCGCATACACAAAACATTTTTTTTCACAGAATCGGCAGAACTGAAACTCCCGAATACGAATGCAGATTTGTACATGAAAACGCATGTCATCTTCTTATGGACTGTCCACATCATGACATGCCGAGACGCCGTCTCAAATCCGGACTGTTGGCATTAGACTGCAGGCCGTTTAGCATGAAAAACTTCTGGGCCCGTGGCCAACCGGAGTTTTGCAGTCGCACGCTTTAAAAACATTAACACGTTTTTTACAAGACAGCGGAATTGCTGACAAGTATTAAGAAATAACGAACTTTCATTTGTATAACACATGTACTCATTATGTGCAGTATGATGTGACACCCACCATGTGTGTGTTGTGAAGTGAATGACGTGTCGACTATCATGTACACACGAGTGAATGCATCTTCATAAGGGCCAGACGTGTGCTCTGCTGTTTTATGCTGGGTAGACCGACTATTAACGAGAGACATTATCAGAGATTTCATTCGTTGACTTTCACACATTTCCTTATCATTATGTAGTGATATGTGCGTATAAGTGTGTCTTTGCATATCTATGCCCGACTGCTCTATTTTCAATGCACTTCTTTGTATGTTTTACTTCAAGATACGTGTTCAAGTTTCACTCGACGGCTAAGGAGTAGCCGGTGCCATAATGGTGCGCCAACATCTCCTTATATATCATATCAATAAAAAAAGGCCTCAGTGGGATTCATCATGTGCGGCATTCAGGTATTCGACCACTGTCACGGAACTCCTTTCGAAGAAATGCACCATGCAGGCGTAATGTTGGTGAAACATCGGTTGTTGTTGGGGTGCTGACAGTCTGATTTTAGAAACATCACATTACTCTGTGATAAAGAATTACTGCATTATAATACTCCAGAAACATTACTACAGTAATAAAGGTGACACGTCATGCTAACGTCAACGGCATATTGAGAGTATTTCACTGAAATGGGTCTACGTAGCTCTAGCCAGGGCTATCATCTTCGTAAGCACAAGCACCGAAACTCAGTGTGATGAGTGAAGAAAACGACAACGACGGAAGTGCGGGGCAAGGCGCGTGTAATGTGCGCGTGAGTGCCAGCGAATCAGCTGATGACCTGTGGTGGCCCATAGAGGTGGCGTGCCACGATTGGGCCACGGGCGACCATCACGTAGCAGTGGGCTTTGTGGCTGGGGACGAGCCGAAGCGGCGGCAGACGGGAGACAGCGGGCCGAAGCGTCGGACGCAGGCGAGCCAGGTTCCGGCCAGGGAACACGGCCGTCCACGCTGCTGCCGTCCAACCACCAGCTGGGGCGGCATTGCCGGCACGAGTACTGCATCTCGGGGCGCGGCCTGGCCTGCTGTTCTCTTCCTTGCCGAGGGCATCGCGGATCTCGGCGAGGCGTCTCCACGGTCAGCCGTTCGACACAGCGATGAACGTGGCCTGGCTAATGGTCACGGTTGTGTCGAGCATCGCGTTTCGGCGCACGCTCTTCGCTGGACGGGCTGGCCATGCCCCGCATGGAGCATCACGTCTCCGATGCGGGTTGACTGCTCCGTGGCCGCACCCATGCCATCAAGCACCGGTGTCACCAGAGCGTCGCACTTCGGCAAGGGACGAGCGAGATGTTTTGCCGGGCGAGACGCGGGCGTGTGTACGGAGGACCATGGAGCCGGGCGAGGATTCAGGGTGGCCGAGGATCCAGGTGCCAGGGGAGTTGCTGGCTGAATCGAGGATCGCCGAGTGGTGCCGAGCCGTACCGAGCGACGCGCCAGCCTCGGAAGTGGGCCGCGAGCTCACGAGCTGTGCACCCGAGGGTACCTGGCGGTGCCCTGGCCAAGAAGAAGGAACGTGCGGAAAAGAGAGCTCTTGGGTTGAGGCCACGAAGGCAGAGGAAGCGGTGCGCCGCTCGAGAGGATGAGTTCCTGGCAGCGTTCCTGAGCCGAACGTGAGACCCGTACGTGTCGGTCAGGTCGAGCTCCGGTGTGTCTGTTCAAGGTCCAAGGCCGAGACCTGCTGAAGGGATCCTGCCTGGGTGCAGTGGCCGGGAGCAGGTTCGTGGACGAGGCCTACCGGCTGTGGTCGTCGTGAGCCGTGGCCTGATCCTGGACCTCCGGAGTTGCGACCCTGACTGCTGGGTTGGCCGCGACGTCCGACTCAACGGCGCTGCACACGGTAGCGTATCCGTGCGCCGTCAGCCGTTCCACCCATGCCATAAAATAAAAAGTTCATGTTAATCCTTTCTTGTCCGCTATCAACAAACATAGTGACGAACGTCCGTAACCATCACACTCAGCTTATCTCTTCTGTTGTTGGAAATATTCTTAAAACTGCTGGAATCTTTAAAACTGTAAACAACTGGTAATCTAAAACATATGTGACTAGTCAACACGAGTCATTGCGCGTAATGTTAACACAATTTAGAGTACTTTCGTAACATCTCGTTCAATAATAAAAAAAACTAGGCCTTACACCACAGTCGCCTTCTCTCTACACGCTTCGCATAACTGCGATTTCCATGGCATCAACCATGTCCATTTTTTTTTCAATCTCATTGGGTGTAAGCTAAGAGCTCCGGCAGGAACTGCGATTTCCATGGCATCAACCATGTCCATTTTTTTTAATCTCATTGGGTGTAAGCTAAGAGCTCCGGCAGGCACTGCGATTTCCATGGCATCAACCATGTCCATTTTTTTTTTCAATCTCATTGGGTGTAAGCTAAGAGCTCCGGCAGGAACTGCGATTTCCATGGCATCAACCATGTCCATTTTTTTCAATCTCATTGGGTGTAAACTAAGAGCTCCGGCAGGAACTGCGATTTCCATGGCATCAACCATGTCCATTTTTTTTCAATCTCATTGGGTGTAAGCTAAGAGCTCCTGCAGGAACTGCGATTTCCATGGCATCAACCATGTCCATTTTTTTCAATCTCATTGGGTGTAAGCTAAGAGCTCCGGCAGGAACTGCGATTTCCATGGCATCAACCATGTCCATTTTTTTTTCAATCTCATTGGGTGTAAGCTAAGAGCTCCGGCAGGAACTGCGATTTCTATGGCATCAACCATGTCCATTTTTTTTCAATCTCATTGGGTGTAAGCTAAAAGCTCCGGCAGGCAGTAAATGCAGCGGAATTTCATTACTCCCTGTTTATTCATGTTCGTGAACGGTAAGTTACTCGAGCATTGAAATGAATAGCAAAGTTCATTCTCGTTTTGTCAGCTTTTATTCTATTCGTTAATTCATTCATTTTCATTTCTTTGTGGAATGAAGTGTTATCAGTTAATGTCGTTGATCAGGTTTGCAAAATCTTCCACCTATTCACCGCGATAGATGCAGAGTCCACCACTGTCCATGCTTAAACCTTAAGCTACCACAAGCACGCCTTTTTGTTTGGGGCCTCTTTGGAAGAGCGGAGCAATATCTAGGTCATTGCACATAAGATATAGCAAATTTAAGCATATTAAATCATACTTGTTCCTTTTTTTTCTGTGCACTGAGATTTTAATCACAGCAGACAATCGCTCTCGTATTCTGGATCGAAGTCAGCCGCAGTGAAGCGAGGACATCAGCAGCAGCAAAAAGCTCTTTATAGAAAACACTAATAAAAGTGTTTCCAGTGTACGGGAAAAGACATAGAAGTTATGCACAGGAGCGTATTCGATGCTGTATGCAATTTCATTCGAGAATCAAAGCGCATGTCATAATAATGCCTGCTTAAATATATTTCTGAAGACACTTGTCTAATTTTGAATGAAATTTGCATATTCATTTGATTGTGACCGGGTGAGATAAGCTCGATTGTCTGGTCTACTCAAAATTTCTGTCTTCCACTGTAGTATTACCTCACCTTTTCTCTTCTTGATTCAATCTTCAATTATTTGTTTAGTTTAATATTCCTTTTTAGTTAATTATTATTTTCTATTACATCATTAGTTTTTTCATTAAGGATAAACCTTTTAATATATCTCATATAGGATACTTCTAGATTTCATGGCCAATCCCCCATAGTGGGTATGTGCCAGTGCGAAGGGGCAACAACAACGACGCCAGGGGCAAATTTGCGTCGTCAGGGATGCGTTGCTGCCCATCACTTTAGTTTACTCATTCCCGAAGCCCGGAATAGGGGATTGTTTTCCAAAGGGATTCATATTCCGGCACTATGTGAGAGAGAAGATGGAAATTTAATTTGAACCGTAAGGGATTGTCAAGGGATAATACCTCTGAAGGTTCGGATCCCAGCTGTGGCAGTTGGATTTTTGATGGACGCCGCAATGTTGTAGGCCCGTGTGCTCGGATTTCGGTGCACGGTAAAGAACCCCAGGTGATCGAAATTTCCGCAGCCCTCTACTACTGCGTCTCTCAATATCGTATCGTGGTTCTGGGACGTAAAACCCCACATATCACTCAATTAATACTTCTGAACTACAAAAATGTTGAATTCCATTTCTATCTTATGTCATTCGACACAAGCAATGACCTTATCTGCCATGCGTCGCTAGGAGGCAGGAATTAATCTTTTTTTGCAGACAATGTGAGTCACGAATCAAGACAGCAATGAAGAGAATGAATAGTAGCAGGGGGACTGTAAATTTTATGAGTAGCATGCGCTAGTAAGGATTGCTCTCTGCAAGTTATCGTCAGGCTGCACTGATGCCATCAGTGATACGCAGCCTGCACTTCGTACTAAAGGCTGCTGCTCAGCAAAAGCCCTGAAACATACAGCAACTGTCTTGGCAGTGTGCTGAACTACAAGGGCACTCATGTCTCAGCCAGTGGGAAAAAAAAACTTTGTTTTTTATGCAGCGGCCGTGCTCATGCTTCAGGGAACGACCAAGTTGGATGAATTATTTGTTTACTCATTTACTTATGCAGCCTACAACACCCAAGCCTGCAGCAGTGTAGGGAGGTCAGAAATGGTAAAGAGTATATTTATTTATTTGCCCATTTATTTGCTTACTTATCTGTTTGTTTGTTTGTTTGTTTGTTTGTTTATTTATTAGTGTCCGGAACTAACAAAGCACTACAGAGGGTTAACTGGTTGCAACATATGAAGGATACAAAATGACGAAACCACACGTGCGGCAATATACGATAAACAACGCTAAAGGAAATGAAATCTTTACACGATGAAAACGAAATGCATACCTAAATACCTGATTTGAATGCTGCAAATGTGGGAAAATATATACTAGAGGGGGCCGACTACAAACGTAAAAAAAATGTGGCGAAAAAACAAAAGAAAACGCCGGCTTCGCGACACCAGTAGAAGAATGTTGCAGGTAAGTAGAGTATATTGGATGACTATATGGGGACTATCAGGAAAGAAATGTAGTGGTGAAAAATATTTAAAAGAAGAGGGAGTGTTCAAAAATGAAAATTATGTCACCTAAAAGCTGTTTCCATTCGCTCAATACGACAAATAAGGAGGAGCAAGAAAATGTATTTCTGTTGCGAAGTTTACGTTTAATCTTGTGCTCGGGATCAATTCGAGATGTATAATAAGTGGGAGGCATGAGGAGCTCGCTAAGTAGTGGTGTGTGTTGGTAGATTTTCTCGAAGGAGGCAGAGGCGGAAATACTAGCAACATAGTGATAAGAATGACGGATACAAGTGGTGTTTTATAGTTGTTATGCTTGATGTACGGTCATAACTAGTTAGAATAAAACGTCTGATGAAATATTGAGGATTAACGGTGTACGCCAAGCGCAAGTTGCTGGAAGAGGCTCGATAACATTACGGGGCAAAGTTAAAATGAAAGATTCTGAAACCGCACAACTTCAATTATTGCCAAGGTTCCTTGTCACGGTGGAGCTTGTCAGTTGAGCTGGTTAAGTTTGTTCAGTCAAAAGAATGTACTACATTGTACAGCTATATTCAACAGGGAGATTACGTTTTCATGACGACATTAGAAAATGAACGATTTGTATTTCATCAGCTTTTGGTGGCTGCTCAACATATTAACGTCAACGCTTGTTATCTTGCTCAAAAAAACTTATTGTACAGGAGCATCTTTAAAGAATGTGTAAAAAATCATTTCATTACGACTGTACAAAAGAAACTTAGCTAGTATGATGATTCAATATGTGGGGTTTAACGTCCCAAAACCACCATATGATTATGAGAGATGCCGTAGCGCAGGGCTCCAGAAATTTCGACCACCTGGTGTTCTTTAACGTGCACCCATGTCTGAACACACGGGCCCACAGCATTTTCGCCTCCATCGAAAACGCAGGCGCCGCAGCCATGATTCGGTTCCGCAACCTGCGGGTCAGCAGCTGAGTACCTTAGCCACTAGACCAGCACGGTGGATCAATTACTGAGAATGTCACGGGTTTGCTTCCATCTGCTTTTTCATGTTTGTTGTGCCCTTCTATAAATGAATTGTTTGCTATGTTTTATTTTCACTCCACTCTTATTGCAATCGCTTGCCATGTGCCATATAAGCAACATTTCATTCATATTCTTCGGTAATACGTGCCAAAACCCCGATATGACTACGAGGCACGCTGTAGTGGGGACCGGATTTATTTCAACTACCTGGAATTCTTTGACGTGCACCTAAAGATATGTACATAGGTGTTCTTGCATTTCACTTCATGAAAGCAAAAAAAAAGATCACAGCGTATGCACGAAGTGAATGATGATGATGAGTGGGGTGAAGCATTCGTCCATCCGTGCGTGCGTCCGTTTATGCGTCCGTTCATGGGTCTGTCCATGCATGCGTTCGTCTGTCTGTCCATTCATCCATCCGTGCGTCTGTCTCTCTGTCTGTCCGAACGTACATGCGTCCATCCGTCCTTCTGTCTCTCGGTCAGTCCGTCCATGCATTCGGCTGTCTGTCTGTCTGTCTGTCTGTCTGTCTGTCTGTCCGTCCGTCCGTCCGTCCGTACGTCCGTCCGTACGTCCGTCCGTCTAGTGGCGCTCCTAGTACCTCTATCTCGCATCTTCGGATGCCATACTTTGGATGCCATACTTTGGAGCAAGTCTCGTGGCCGATGCCATATTGCGTAGAAGGTGACGGTTTGGGCCGACACTGCTGGCTTTAAAACGGCTTGGCTTGCCAAGGCTAGGTGAATGACGTCATGCTCCCTCCTTTCTTTTTTTTATGTTACACCTCATGAAAATGCGGCCACCATGGCCACAGGAATTGCACCCAAGTCTTAGGACTTAACAGCAAAATGTTTTGATCGCTGAGCTACATCCGCGGACAAAGCAACATTTTGAAGCAACATTTCGATCACCCGCTACAAAGCACTAGGCATTTTTTCAAAATATAATAGGCATCGTTAGTCATGATTATTAACTACTAATAACCTATAGCAAGCCCGGGCTGGACCTGGTAATGAACCTGCGCACCTTGGACAAGTTTAGTAATGAACACCCCAGCCGTACGGCCCGGGTGTACGTGCCAGACTTGAAACGATGCGCCTAAAGGCCAGGCTAAGACTAGGCTTGGTGATGCATGCCAGGGCCCGGGGTGGGCCCAGGCTATGAACCAGTGTCCAGGGTCAGAATATTAAGCCCGTGTGATGGTCTACTTGTGTTCGTTTTCGGGCTATGTCTTACAATGCATCTGGACGCACTTCCGTGTTTGATCACCGTGTCGCTTAGGGTCGCAGTCTTCAGTTTACTGGTCAGTTTATCTGGGGCCAATTTTATCGCGACATGTGTGAAGTTCTGCGAGAATACGCTATCTGTATCTATATCTGGAGAACAGCTGGGTTTCCTTGGCAGGTTCCAAGAATTTATTATTAGCTTAACTTCGTTCTTCATACATGTCTGCTATGCCACACGTACATGTCTGCTAAGCCACACACACGTACATGAGCCACATGTACTGTGAGGTGAGCCCTATAGTGTATTGTAGGGTCATGATATGTAACCTCTGTGCAACAACAGAAATACCTCAAGCGCATGTCGGTTGCAATGTTCCTGGATGTGAAAGTTTCATACGACAACGTAACGCATGATGCCATCCTAGATGCCTTGGCTAACATTGGAATCGGTGGAGAAATGTTTCGATGGATTCGGAGCTACCTGCAGAGGAGATCCTTCTTCGTGCTCACTGCGGAAGGCCGCACTTTTGATCATTACACCACTCGTGTTGTCCACAAGGTGGGGTTCTCAGCCCTACGCTGTTTAACCTCACGATCATTGGCCTTGTACAAAGCCCTCGATCAGTCAATATATCTACATACGCTGATGATATAAATATCTGGGCTTCAGCAGTGACACGACTCCAGGTACGCGCACGGCTCCAAAAAGCAGCGAGAATAACGTCGACGTACTTCCATGCTCGAGGCCTCACAATTTCCACCGAGAAGTGCGCCTTAGTCCCTTTTACCCGCAAGCCCATGATCTGTTATCCTGTTTCTATCGACAACGTGAACCTTTCGTATATGAGACGTCATCGATTCCTGGGTGTCATTATCGACAGAGATCTCTCGTGGAGTGCTCACATCTCGCACTTGAAGAAGAGGCTCAGCTCTATCACACACGTGATGAGATTTCTCGCTGGTAAAACGTGGGGCACATCAGTGTCATCAATGCTTCAGCTGTACAGAGCGCTTTTCTTGGGATATTTGCGGTATAGCACGCCTGTGCTTTCCAACGCCGGAAAAACTAACATCCCGGTCCTGCAAAGCATGCAAGGCCAAGTCCTCCGCACATGCTTGGGGCTACCTCGGTGCGCTAATACGTTAGCAACAATTGGTATTGGTAAAGACCATCCGATCACGACATATATAACTGTCGATACGCTCCGGACACATATCCGTCACATATCCAGAGTGCCTAACCACCACCTTGCTAGCTTGCCACTAGAAAGACCAAAGACAGTGTTTTCCAAAGTTGTTGCGGCTAACCAGAATTCCATCTCGTGGAGATTCTCACCCGCAACCATACCATTATCTCCAGAGTGGTGCATAAAAAGACCGACTGTGCACCTTGAAGTGCCGGGGATATCTAAAAAGGCAAGCCTGTCATCTGCAGCCCTCAAGCAGATCTCACTGGACCTTTTGCATTTGTCGTATGCTAACCGAATTCATGTTTACACGGATGGTTCGATTTCGGGAATTTCGACAGGTGCCTTTGTCATACCATCTCGATCAATCACCGTCAATTTCAAGACATAACACGTCACTACATCTACGGGACCTGAGCTCGCCGCTCTTCGAGCCGTTGTGGAGTTTGTTACGCAAGAATCCCCTAGTAGATGGGCCATTTTCTGTGACTCTAAAGCAGCCCTAAAATGCGTGTGAAGTCTACGACGTGAAAACTACCACCAGATGGTATATCGTATTAATGAAATTTGTCATCGCGCTGCTGATCAAGGACACGACATTGTTTTACAATGGTTGCCGGGCCATTGTGGCATCAGTGGTAACCACCTCGCTGACGACGCTGCCCGATGTGCCCACGATGGAGCGCCCACACTGTTAATACCCTTGTCAAGAGTAGACGCAGCTAGAGAACTTCGTCACATCACGCATAATTCCACGCTTGCGCACTGGAATTCTCCACCTAACTCCAATCATCGCTCTAAGAATCTTAAGTCATTACTTGAGAAACAACTGCCATCCAAGATGTCTCAACGTGACGCTACAATGCTGTGCCGGCCGTGGACTTGGGTAGCGTTTACTAAGTCTTTCAGCCATCGTATTGGCATGATGGATTCATCCATGTGTGAAAGCTGCAACTGTATAGAGACTATTGAACATCTCTTGTGCCACTGTGCCAAATTTGATGAAGATCGCCGGACTCTCCAGTGTGCCTTAAATAGACTCGATGACCGGCCATTTAATGAAGCAAAGATCTTAGGAGCCTGGTAGCGCAGCACATCAGCACAGAAAGCCACACGAGCCCTCCTGAGATACTTGACAGCAACTTCATTGAGGGACCACCTGTGAAACTTGGCATTGTGTGTGTGACGTGATATGTTTCTATCGTTCTCTCTCTCTTTTACTCCCCTCTCCCCCTCCCCATGTGTAGGGTAGCAAACTGGACGCATAGTCTAGCTAACCTCCCTACCTTTCCTACATTCATTCTCTCTCTCTTTCTCACTAGAAGCTTAGCATTCATCCTGCGGCCTGTCTTTCCCTTCTTCTCTGTTGAAGTTTCCCTTCATGCTCGCTTTGAGTTGTGAGAAGTATGACAAAGAAGTATGACATTATATTGCACAAAGTTGGCCAATCCGCCGTAAGGAAGCCATAAATGTCTCATCAATTGTTAATATTGAGCGTTGGCGTCATGCGTCAACATGAGTGATGCAAACTAGGAAAATTCATGACGTCGATCAGAAATGACCTCAAAAATCACCAAAATCAATAGGCCATTTTTGATGTAATCATTGTGCGTCAATATGACTACGTCGCATGATGACGTCATTCTATTATATCGTCGTTGGCTCACAGGATAGTTCTTCCACAAAGTCAAGGGAGATGTAAAAAAAGTTTTTGGGGTAGGAGGTGCATTGATACATCGACAAAAACATAAAAAAAGGATATCTGACTTTTGCCTTCTACTCATCTCAGCCTATTGCGTAAGGAACTGTTCGAGTCTTTTTCTCGCGCTTCTTTCTTTACTCCTCTCCCGCTTATAGTCTTGCATTAACAGGCAGCGTTGAGTAACCAATAAAGCCAGTCCAAGCTTCCCAGGCAATTCAGACAATTTCCCCCCTGTGCACTGACACCGACAACCCAGCAAATGGCTTTTCACGCTGAAGATGGCGCTATTTCTTACTCCTGTTGCGATTAACTTCCTTTTGGGTATGCGAAGTGCCAGCATGGTGGGAAAGAAACGCCAACGATGCACTCGGCACTGACGCAGAAGGCCTCGTAAAACACTGCTGTGCCCTTTACGTTTGGCGTGTTCTTCACCAGACCATAAACGTTTGCAGACAGCTTTGCTGTTGGCTGGTCGGAGCATTTCTTTTTATTGCGATAGCAATTATATGAACACTATCGGCAAGTGTTTTGCCGCTGACGTTGACGTCATCGTCTGTCTTCGTATATATATATATATATATATATATATATATGTGTGTGTGTGTGTGACGTATGAAGCGATGGTTAGGAGTTAAAAGAAGTGGATGAAAAAGAAGTCAGAATGGAATAAACATGGCGTATGAGCCAGGCCACGTCTCCCATTCATCATAGCGTCACACGAGCCGACAGGATCAAGACCTCACAGCCACTTCATCAGTGTCCCATCATCGGCGCAATTCTCCACAAGGCGCCCTGACTATACATCGACTACGGAATAATCTCCTGGCCGCACACCGCGACCAGCACCATGACAGAATCATTGACTGACATTCTCATCCCCAAGTACACCAGAGCAGCAGACGATGGACCTGTACAGGACTGGTTCAATCTGTTCGATCTCCACGCAACCGCTGCATCTTGGTCAGAACGGGAGATGGTTACGAACTTCAGCGACCACGTCACCGGTGATGCATTCTAAGTTTACCTCACCCACATATTCGACAACGACGAGTCTTGGTAAAAGATAAAAGAAGAAATCATCGTCTGGTTTCAAGACTCTAATGAAGATTCGATTAGAACACACACTCTCAGTGCATTCGAACTCAGTCATTGCAGTCATAAGCAGCCTTCACGCATTCGAGCACAGAGCATAAATTTACAATTCCCGTCAGGTGAAGTTAGTCACATGCTCATGGAAAGGCCACGCTGTCGTTTTCCCAACCCTCCATCTGGTTCCTCATCCGCGCAAATATCGCCAATGCTTAACTCTCCGCTGCATAAAAGAATTGAATCCACTATTGATGGCTCAGATGCATTGAATATTTCGTGCCGCATGTGTACTTTTCAAACTGACTTGGTATTCAGCTCAGTAGTTCAACAAAGACAGAAGCATTCTGAATCAGCATCCTGTGAAGAAAAGTCTTCTGCAGAAGCGTCTAGCATTCATCAATCCCAAGATTGAAGCGACGTCAATCCAGTGCACAACCTCACTGCCAACACTGAAAACAAAAGTGTAGGTGCGACTTCTGATGACACAAGTACCCTCCAGGCAACGACCAACAATGAGCGGTTTATGAATACAGAAGATTCAAGTGCGCGAAACCTCTCACATTATTCTGCGCCAGAAACAGCTGCATTGGTTGGCGTCGTAGAAGCCTGCGGAGGGCTTGCTAAGAATCCGGGCACACCACGATCAATGGCACACCACAAGGAAGTCGATGAAACCAAGTTACTACAACGTCAACGCATTTTTCACCATTGTCAACGACGAAAGAAAACTTCATCGAAACCTCTCTTAAGGCTTAAAGAACATTGCGAAAAGGCCCATCGTCGTGGATACATTCTCCTCCAGAGATTGAAAATGCGCCTTCGATCAAAACATGTGCGACATCGCTATATAAAAATCTCCAAAATCCACAAAGGCACTCCTTGTACTCGGCAGGAACACAGGCAGCGCCCAATCAACCTCGATCAACGAGCACGCAAGCTGCCTGCACGGCCTGTGTATCACCCACGACGAGGCTTTCGATGCCTACAATATCGAAACTGTTGATTGTGCAAGTTGTTCGAACCTCGTTCGTTCTTCACAAGAATGCCAGCTGTGATTTCCCCTATCTCTACGTCCAAAGCATTTTTGTGTTATACAGGACGCAATCACCATCCTCGCCCACCAGAACTCCTGCTTTCACCGGACTGCTGCACTCTCCCCTGAAATCTTTGGAAGTTTACGGAACTCCCCTGGAGCGTAGAACCAATTGTGAATTTTGACATTTGTGACTTTTTAACCTCTCCTTGTTTTCTTTTTCTTGTGCGTAATCCATGCCTTCTTTCGGGGGGAGGGGGATCGTGTGACGTACGAAGCGATGGTTAGGAGTTATAAGAAGTGGATGAAGAAGTCATAATGGAATAAACATGGCGTATGAGCCAGGCAACGTCTCCCATTCATCATATCATCATAGCGTCATATATATATATATATATATATATATATATATATATATATATATATATATATATATATATATATATATATATATATATATATACGTGTGTTTGTGTGTGTGTTCACCGCAAGGGTCAAGCAGTGACCTTTGCGATGAAACAGGGCAGCAAACCAGACGTGCGTCTGCTTAACCTCCCTGCATTTTCTTGCATCTCTCTCTCTCTCTTTCTCAATGATGCCTCGTTCGACAGGTTCTCACCTTTACGTTTGTGTTTCAAGTCTTTGTGAGCATTTCTGTGTTTTGCGAGTCTTTCGCAAGTACTTCCGAGTTGCTTTGTTGCTCGTTCTTTCACACTATGTTAGGCTATTGGATGATATTGTACCCTTTAACGGCCAAGCTGGAACTCTACGTCATTGTTTGGGCCCCCGGCTTGTGGGCAAACTTCTTTTGAGCCTGAAAGTTAGGCAAGTTTCTTAAGCACGTGATGATTAAGGTACGTAAGACATTGGCGACTGTTATCATTACATAATTATACCGTTACTTCGTGGAAACTAGTTTTATATTTCATGTTCATTGTTTTTCATCTGGTATTTATACCTCAAAGTACCTCACAAATAGGGATAGTTTTCTGCACTTCATCTTTTAAAATAGTCGTGATACTGCGAGTAGAAGGCTATTTAAGACAATTAAGGCAAATTTTATATGAATTGTTTGCCTATAAAAAATAGCCGCTCCAAAACACCGACCGCATCCACCCGAAGATAAAGAAGCACATATGCGAACTGATGTATTTATCGAAAACTGAGAGAATGCCTGCGCACTACATTGTTAAGCCTGATTCAGACGTCTCCCTAAAGTATACAAAGTATTTTCGAAGAAGCGCGCGTTGTTGTTTGGAAGCATGCGCTCGTAATTAAAGGCGCATGGTGGAAAACCAGACTTTGTCGAGCGTCCAACTTCACAAGTCAGCTTAGTCGGTGAAACGAAAATTTTGGGCGTGCGACCCACAAGAGAGAGTAATTACTGGAACAAGCGAGCGCTGTCGGCAAAGTTTCCGCTTGGCCAGCCTGGAGATAAAAGCCATTGTTACCGCAAACGCTAGTACGCCCGAAAGAGCACACCCGCGACCATGCTTCGGTCTCGAAAGCTCTCTGTTCAATGTCGTGAGTGGAAAGTTCTGCGAAGCTCCGAGAAAGTTCAAAGTGTTGCAAACAGGTTTCGGAAGACTAAAATTCGTTACGGGGTTCTGAAATTTGCGACATCTGTGAATTGACGCCTTGCCTGTGTGCGTGATTCGTTCCTTGTGGTATGAATAGGCCAAGGTTGCTTTTTTGCAGGTGACCATTCATAACCGTGACTGCGTTGCGACTTCTTTTATGTAAATCTCACGTAGGGGCAGTTGGTCCTCTGTTGCTGATAGCACATGGTTAACAAATTCCTTACCAAATCCCTCAGCAAATAAACAACATATAGAGGACTTTATTTGTTTCCAATTATTGGGGGTAAAATGTCTTGCGCATATTGAATGGTAAGGCAAGATTTTATTTATTGGCAAAGTCAGGTCTTTTCACCCTATTCAAGCGGTCTTCCAATGGTGAAATATATTAGCGTTTTAGTGTGGGCAGAAAATCCTAATAATGCAGTCACCATAATATTCTTTCCCAGCCCCAATTCTTCGCCCACAGCTAAATTGATATTTTAATTAGCATTGACTCTCACTGATACCGAAATGCATTTAAATGTTCTAAGCTGCTCAAGGTGAAGGCCATTTGGGAAAAGTAAATAAAATGAAATTGTTGCAACCATCCTGGCTAAAGAGCAGACCTATAAATCCCGTTTGTTCATTTCGGTTACTCCAGTACTGGGAGGGCTCAAATAATGGTGACAGGGGTTTCCAGCACAGTGTTCTTGCTTTGTAATGTCCGTTCTTCAGTTTGACATCGCGGCCTTTCGCGAGATTTGCTAGCGTGTGGGCACGTTTGCGCTGCATATTACTAGTTTAATTAGTTCTAAAAAAACTGTAGAGATGACGGCAGTGGTGACGTGCGTATACCTGTATCTTGTATTTGTCTCGTCGCACTATCAAGCTTGAAATAAATATTGGGGTACCCTTAGGCTTCGCATTTAAGAGTTGAACGCGATAGCGATATTTTCTTACTAGTGCGTACTTCAAACACTTAGTGAATGAAATCTTCTGGAACTTTCTATGCACCCACTTCATAGGCTTAAGGATTTAGTATTGCAATGGGTGACTGGCTTTTGCTGTGGCCGACTCACTTTACAAGATAATCTGTATGATAACGACAACTTTTGATGGCCAATGGCAATGTACGGTTGTACGACGCATTACCGCGGCAATATTTCATGTGGTGTTCTGAAGCGTGTATACAAGAATCGTGGGTTTATAAAGCATGAAAGTTACTTTCACTGCACTTCTGAGTAGAGGAAGTTATTTTCACTATATTCACAAGCAGAGACGTGGCTGTGTGGTGTAACACCCACTTGCCACACCAATGACCCGGATTTGATTGCCACTCAGACCTCTAATTTTCTAATATTTATTTTATTTCCATCTTTCTCGATTTCAGGTCACGCAAAGATTATTTTTCGCTCACAATGAACGACACCATCGCCAATACCGAAATTTTTGCGAATCGAACTCTTCAACGTTGTCGCGTTTATCGGAGGCACCAGTTACGGCTTTCGTAAGCTGTGTTGACAATGAACGTCATCGAGGTAAGCCGTATGTGCTTGAAATCGTGCTAATAATAAAAAAAAGGCCAACGATGCAGCCTCGGTTCGATGAAGGCAGTGGTTTGCGCAAGGTGGTGATACATGTCAACGGATAACCTAAGCGGAGATTACTTAGATTCAAGAAATCAATTTGAACGCCAGTCGAAGTGCTGACGAACTACTTAGGCTTAACGCAGCAATGAAAGGTAACATAAAAATAGCTTGACAGTTGATATTTAATTGATATTTAAGCGAATCTTTTCATGACGAACAGATATAAATGGCTTCGTCGTTCACACAAAAACAAAAAAAAAACAATGAGAGCTGAAAGGTGAAAAAAAATGGACTTCAGAGCTGTGCCTGTCACAAATGTGTTTGCTCAGATGCAATCACTCATGTCTAGCGCTCATAGCACGCTGTTTCAGCGGCCGTTTTCTGTTTCAAAATACCTTGTACTCTAAATCATTACCAACCTTTTCTAAACACATTTGCCAGTACTGACGCCACAATGACACCTAGCACAGTAATACTGCATGCAAGGCAATTGTGTTATAACGCAAGCATGAACGGAAGCTTGTATAGCTTACTTCAGGTAGCAGTTACAGACAATAACAGCGTGGATGCACGTTAAAAAAAACCCAATGTGATTGAAATTTCCGGAGCCCCCCGCTACGGCGTCTCTAATATATATATGGCGGTTTTGGGACGTTAAACACCCCACATCAATCATCAATCAATACCAGCGTTCACCACCATGTGGTCTAGGACTCTAAAAAAGTGTGACTCAGTCTCTGCGTTGTTTTTGACACTGAAACGTGGTCCTGTCCACGAATAACCTGTTTTGAAATGGCGGTCTTATATCTTACGGCACAGCTTCTATATTTATAGATTTATAGATTTGATTGATTGATTGATATGTGGGGCTTAACGTCCCAAAACCACCACATGTTTATGAGAGACGCCGTAGTGTAGTGCTCCGGAAATTTCGATCACCTGTGGTTTTTTAACGTGCATGATTGATAGAAGGAAAGAAAAAGAGATACATAGATAGAAAGAAAGACCAAAAAGGATAAAAATACAGTAACAAATATACACTTAAATAAACATGTAAAGGGATACTAACTAAAAAAAAAACGTTTCGAAGAATGCAAGAATTGTCACGTATTATATGTCCTATCAAGAGGGGAAAAGGAGACAGCTGAGAGGGCAAAAGCTTAGCAACGCAAAGGCCAGCGAGGCGCACAGAAGCTCTGAGGCGATCCAGCCTGAGGTTACTTGTGCAACCTACTTTCTTCTTTTTTTGTTTTTTTTTCTTTCCGCAGTGGCAGTCAGTCGTGTTGGTTTAGTAACGCTCGGTGCACAAGTGGATTCGAAATTCACTCAGAAGAATATTGCTTAGAAGTTCCCTTATCTATTTTGCGGACGTCCGAACGAGCTGAATATATTACGTGTTCACCCCCTCTAGCTGCCGTTTTATGTCAACACATGCGTAAAGCCTGAAGAAAACGCATAAAACGCTCTTGGCTCTCTCAAGCAAAATCAGCCGTACACGTTTAAGTTGCTTGCGCGCAGCACTTCCTTAGTGCATGAAAGATTTCTCGCATATTCGAGAAAGCCACACTTCACTGCGAATATGTCCTATGTTCTAAGCTTCTTGTGCGTCTCACGTACGTAATCTTGGAGTCGCATAAGCTCTTTCGTTCTAGGTACACTCTTCCATTATATATCATTCACTAACCTCCATCATAAGGAAGCAGTATAGATGGGCGTAGGGAATACAACGGGGTGGATGACAGCGCCACTCCTCGGAGCCTTCCAGTGGCAAATGGGCAGCCGTCTGTCCCAGTTACTGCCGGCAGCACAATTGTAGTGCCTCACTGCCGCATAGCGCTGTATGTCAACCGTGCTTCCTCGCCAAGGTAACGCGCAACTCCAACGACTTACACGTCACGAAGGTTGCTGCAGCGCTCTAGGAAGGACAGAGCAAAGTAAATATAAAGATGAGACAGGGAAGTTCACCTGGTAGAAAAGCCGGTTCGCTACCCTGTGCAGCAAAGCGCTCTAGAAACTGTCTTAGCGCAATATTGCGACTGCCAAAACTCGCGAACTGGTGCGAGTGCTTGTTATCGTAAAACAGCTCGGCTAACGAGGACTTCGTTGTGATTTTCCTACGCGCTTCCGCAGCCTAGATTTGATTAGGCTGAGAAATATTAAACCTAATCGGAACTCAAGGCGAATGCGAGACTAATGGTTTTGAGGTGACTGGTATTCAGTATTATATGCGTACCCCTTGTTTTCATACTTCGTTGCAGCGAGAGGAATCTCTTGCGAATTAATATGAAAAAGCAGTTCCTTTGAAAGTAAGAAAGAATAGACGTACGAAGCTTTCGTGGCGATGAGCGTAGCCATAGTCTGAAACATTGTTTGTGAATATGCCATTGTGAACTGCCCAGTGACAATTAGACAGAAAGGCATCACCTTCAAGATTGCAACAAGCTCACATGGTCACTTACACGTTCACGCATAAAACTCAAAAGTGAGAATCACCAACTTGTTCTTTTTCTTCTCAGTCGATGTTTTTAAAGACGATAGTCTTTCTTGGAGACCTTCCACGGAAAAATTTTGGTCTGTCTGTCTGTCTCTCTGTCTGTCTGTCTGTCTGTCTGTTTGCCTGTCTGTAGATTTGTCTGTTTTTTCGCTCCAACGATACCTCAAACGGCATCAAACGGCCAATCCATTCTGTAGCGTCCTCCAATATTGCTCAATGTTTAGAATTCATAGTTGTTCGATTGTCAACTAAAAAGCAAATATTGTGCATATCTGAAGTGCCATAACAACACGTCTATGTTTTGTATGTCTGCCTGTATACTAAAAGAGGCACACACAAGTAACTCTAAGCACTGTAGCGTTTAACGCGCTGAGCTCACAAAGCAACGCGATGCTCAAGAAGGTGTTTCCAACGCTTTGCTACGACGACACGGTGGTGGCACCTGCCCGTCACTTTGCATTCTACACCTTATCACCTCCGAAACTGGCGCGCATCTTTCTCCGCGGTCGGGCACGCCTTCGTCTTTGAAGATAACTGCCAGTTGGCGCTCGCGTTTAACGTGCCCAGATGCGCTTGTTCGCCTCTGCTACACCCTCTAGGCACTCAAACGCAGCGCCTTCAGAATACCATTCACCAATTTTCTTAAGCAGAACATCAAATAAACGTTTTGTTCCCTCTCTCCAGAAGCAAGACTATCGTCTTTCGACGACATTCACAGTGTAATATGTAGATTCGGGCCATTTTTTTTTCTTCCCGCCCGTTTACGCGATGATTTTTTGCACGGTCTCCTGAATGGGAGGCTTCGCACGTCTCCTGCACCTCATCGGCTTGACAACTGCTTCTGTGAGCAGTCTACATCTGACCAAGCAATGTGTTGTGATGACGTCATCTTCTCATAAGCGTTTTGTGACGTCACGTTAGGGTCGCGACAATGTGCAAATTTTTTCCGCACTCTTATCTGATATAATAACATGATGAGGGGATATGAAGTTTCCGCACCACAAGTGGGGTTGATGACACCACTGACGCTCTACTGACGCGTTTGGCGAGACATATGAAGGTGTTGGTATGATAAAGTAAATCTTAAAAGGACACTCTAGAGGAAAATGATTTTTCCTTTGTCAGTAAAATACTCTTTCCTAATTCTAAAATCAGCGCGCTCTCCGCGAGAAGACTCCTGGTAAGCGAGAAAAAGCAAACGAAGCCAATGTGAGCGCTGACGCCTACCTTGGAATTTCCGCACGTAACGCCGTGACGTCTTGAATTTTGACGGTGTTTTCTGAAGCCTACGTAGCTCTTGAGAGGTTGAAATGAAGCACAGTATCTGCTGATGGAGCCAGAGGCTTAACATAATGAAATTTGGGAAATTTCGACAAACCAATGTCGGCAAAATATGACACTTTGAGAAATTCGTGACCTCAGGTGCGCAGACTTCGGCGCGAAACTTGAAAATAAAACTATCAATTGGATTTTTGGTTGTATTATTGCACTTATGACGGTACGATGAACATCATTAGAGTTGTCCGAGAACTATGTATCGGCGTAAAATAATGCACTGTTTGTCTTTATATTTCTTTTAACGAATGACGCGCTCACTTATACTTCACGAAATAGGCAGAAAGGTTCGCGAACCTGAGTAACAGTATGCAGGAAAACGCGTGTTACCCAGATCCTCAACGCAAACTCGCAGTTGTTGACTTTAACCTATCGTGCTGATCCTTGCCACGGTCGGGCTAGAGAAAAGTGCGTGCGTGCCTCGCATAGAATCACGCATCTTTATATACCAAACTTATAATACTTGAAACCTATCCTGTTCACAGTAATAACAAAGCTTATTGACTGTAAAACAATAAAATAATCGTAAGTGTGACTGTAATATAAGCCTTCGCAACAATCGCCTACTTAGCTTAGCGAAGGCAAGGGAGTTTGATTGTGGTATGTTTTCACACGCAACGACGAATAGCTTTGTTGATTTTTCTTAAGCTAGTAAACAACCCCGTGATCCAAAATAGTTTTAAATATAAGTATAGGCACTTTTGCTTTGTGAGCATGCAGGTACAAGAATTTTGCAAATGCCAGCTTTATTAAAAAAGTTATGAAGTTTAAAGCATTGGTTTAAGCTTGTCTGATGATTTCGTGTGGCCTCGTCGCATTTGTCTTTCACAAGAAGGAGAAGGCGTAGCCCGTCTTTGTGACAAATTTACACCAATCGACAAGCTGTGTGATGCGTCAGGTCATCGATCAGTGACTTTGCATCACTGTGCATGAAAGGATGATTGATCAGGCACAGAAAACGAGCGCGGCATTTGTTTTTAGACATGGAGGCTCTGCACGGCGTGCAGCTCTATATCGTTTGGAAAACGTGCTTGACATGATCTACTCTACGAATTTCTAAGCTTCTTTCGGGGTGTAAAAAATCAGAGCCTGTCGAATGGCTCTAAGAAAAACGCCGTCAGCGCGTAATGTTCCGTTGCTGCGATCAGTGGCGGATCATGATAGTGTCGTCACGTCTAATAGCCATGCTGCTTCGGATATAGATGTCGATGTCCTTGTCAGCGGGATGTGCTCGGCGAAATAGGAGGCTGTGTCAGATGACTAGTTACAAGCGGTGCTATTTCGACATGCGGCCGTCCTTCGATGCGCCCCTTTTCAGACGGGTGTCGGTACTTCAACGTTCCCTGTTGCCACCTTCCATCATTGCCTGCTGAGACCACATTAGTATGGTTTCTGAGCTATACTATAATAGAGAGATGGATAGGTGGGGAAGATAAACACATCTCAAGTAAGCCTTGTCGAAGTGAGCCAGAGAAAGAAAGAAAGATGCCGAGGGAAAGTCAAACAGACGCGCGTGCCTGTTTCTGGTCCTCCTCTGCGAAAAGTAATTAGTTGGTGGATTGAAAGAAAGGAAGGGAGATGTGCTATTCGAGGAGAGAGAGAGAATAAATTGAGAAAAAGCAGGGAGGTCAACCATTACTGTATCATCCGGTTTGCTACCCTGCACTAAGGGGAGGAGAATGAAAAAGAGAAGGAAAGCAGAGAGAAAAGTAGACGTGCGAAAAAAAAAGAGAAAGCGGGGATGCAATAGCCTATTTACTAGCCCACCACCACTCAAAAAGTTCAATATGGCATTGACTGGTTTTCTGTGCGAAGACCGATCATGACGGCTTTCGAGCATTGATCGTTCTGACAAGACTCTGTCATCAAGGCGGTCTAACGCAGCAGCTAGCAGCAGTCTGGCGCGCTGTAACGAGGGCAGTGACACGGAATGTACTCTATCGCTTCATCACTGCCGCAATGATCGCAAGCAGCACTGTCTACTATGGTAAAAAAAAAAGGAGTTATCCGAAGAGAACGCGTGTTTCTGTCCTTTATACATGCCTACAGCACAAAGCGTGGTCGATTTGCAACAAAACAATGGAGCTGAAGAAGGACTGCGCCCACATGTTTGACCAGGAAAGCTGAAACGTCCGGTTTGGTGTTTATCATTAGCTGGGTTCCATCGAGGTGTCATCGGTTGCCCCTTTTGGTTTCTCTATCGCCCCGTTTAGGGATGCACGTATGAGTTTGATGACGTTAGCCTAAAAAGTGTTTTATGAACCCCCCGAGAATTTTATGGGTAGCGATGCCTGCTACGCTGTGTGTCACCTCCAAGGTACGTAAAGCCGACAAAGCGTGCTTTTAATGCGAGCCTGGAGAATAATCGGAGTAGCTCATGCAAGTACTGCTCGTTCTCTATTCGTTTGTTTTGCGCACTCACGGACTCACGAAATGCCATACTTTTTTCATCACCCAGCCGTTCACAGCTTTCCTGTAATACAGCGGTATTGTTGCCATCATATTGCTGGCCTGCAACGCTCACGGCTATGGCGCAAGCGCGGCCCCCGCAAGTAGCTTTAATTTCCGGTGCGATACTGGGAGGCCACGATTCGAAGATCTCCTCTGAGATTAGGTTACGTTCCATTTCGATCGATGCTGTGCGAGCATAAAGTTCCGCGTAAGCGTTGTTATTGCTAACATTACTCAAGTAAACAATAACATTCAATCGTGGCTATTTCTGAGGAATGGTCGTATGTTTCATTTTCAGATATCGGCACAACATTTGGTGTCCATATAAGCAACCCCTTCATTACGACAAAGTTCGTATGTTGCTTCAGTTAGTTTAGTGCGTCTGTAACACCATATGATTCACTCCCAGCTTTAGAACCAGAACGACGGAAAGCGAAGTTGAAAGAACAGACAGATAATACGTTGATATGAACACGACCAGTGGCAATGATCGATGCGCTTGGTCATCAGTGGCGTAAATTACAGACCTTTCTGGGTTGGCGGGAGCCCGCCGCGTATACGTGTAATTTGGCCGCATTGATCCGCAAGCCTTAGTTGGAGGTTATCGAGCTGGAACTCCCATGATATGTAGTTGCCCTGCTATATTTATCTAATTATCACTTTTGCATTTAGATTATGATTGTTGTGCCCAATGTTCTCGTCAAAAATGGCTGCATAATAGGGGACTGAAAGAAACTGTGTAATGAAAGCATTTGTGTTAGGAAACTACAATAGGAGTAATGTGTCTCGGCCCCCAGAGGCAAGAAAGTGAACAAGAAGGAGAACATGAATCTTTTTTATGAGAATGTCTTGAGTGATCAATCCTAATGCACAAAAAATGAGGATTGATGAGCTCGATTCTTTGTTAGCCAGAACCGCATCACGCCAACATATAAACCAAGCAGGACGTATTCACACTGTTCACGGCTTTATTGCCGTCTCCACGGTGGTCGCACCTCAATTGCAGTGAAAGGGTTGGGGGCCGTGGATTGGGAATTCGTAGGGCACGCTAAGAAACACCAGACGGTTGCAAGATCACTAGCTGTCTAGAATGGCGTGCTTGTCTCACAAATACATTGCTGTTTATTTCACGAAAACATCATATAAAATGGTTACTTCAATACAATAGCTACAACTTATCAACTGCGAGTTACTTATCGACACCACTTGCCGTCGAAAGTACGCTTATGTCGGAAGTGCTTCAGCGAGGAGGCCGCATAATCTTTTTATTTAATTATTTGTTTAATTTTATATTTACAGTACCTACAGCACCCGCATGAGAAATTAGTGTAGAGGGGAGATAACATTTACAAAACATATTTAGAATACATATACGAAAAATAATGTATTTCAGAACCGAACAGTGGCACAAACGGGCAAAGGAGGTGCTTAGGGTGCCAGCCTACCCGTTTTTCTCCTCGAAGGACCTGCGCCTGTGGCTCCGTACTTCGACCGGCAGGGCAAAGTGACTCGAGCTCGCTTGTTTACCTTCTTCGTAGCAGCTTTTGCATTGCGAAAGACAGAAATAACTTCATTGGGTACCGTGATTTTGAGACAAGGTCGCCGCGCAAACAGCTTTCAGTAGCTCTTGGACCCTGACGGCATCAATTCGAGGCCCAAGCTCCTACTTCTCTTAGCACGACAATCAATATCTATGCAATGACGCTCATTCAGTTACCTTCTTGGTAAAAACTGGGAGAATTTAAGCGTCTTAATAATAATATAACTCATAACAATAATACTATTTTAATATATACTATCATTAACACTATTATGATATTTGTATTGTTTTATTTTGTGTGCCCCTTAACTATGACCTCATGGTTGGTCCAGGACACGTTAAATAAATGATTGATTGATTTATGGATTAATAATAATTCAATATTATTATCAACTACTTGTACATGTCTGGTCAGCTAAAAAAAATTCACATTTTCTAAACCTATTTCTAAGAACACGCCATCTCTCGATGGCTCTGGCAAGACATATTCAATCAATATTCTTCTTTCGCCAACAGCACTCACGCAGGATTTAGATGAACTTGTCCACATCTGAGTTTTCCCGAGAAGTTGTGATCCGTCAGCTTAGAAAAAAAGATAAATATAAAAGCCTGTGTGTGACATTTCTTTGCCACTGGAAGACGTCCTTCCATGCTTTTATGGAGTACTCTTCATCGATCACGTTTTCGTTCTTCGTTTTAAGTGAACTGTACCGGTAAAAACGTGTTTCGGACGACGTAAAAGTTAAAGCAAAAACAATATAGAAGTCGATCATGCTACCGTGCTAACGTATAGAGGAGCAACACCTGGGCATGGGACGAGTTTTCTGCGCAACATTTTGAATTTAATTTGTTGAACTGAAGATCTCGTGGCTTGACACTCTCTTAGAAATGTTTCTGCCCTGCAAACGTCTGAAACTTTTTCGAATGTATAGATTGTCGGTTCGGCCACTCCAAGAAAGCAAGTTTTTAAGGTTAGCTTCTATTTTGTTCGATTTGCCTCCTGCTGTCCACACAACTTTCTGTCTTTTGTGTTCTTATATATGGTGTTAAATCTTGTTCGAATGAAAAAAACCAACACTAGCATGTAAAAAGCTGGTCACCGGTCTTTTGTGTTCTTATTTTGGTGTTAAATCTTGATCGAATGAAAAAAAAAACCAACACTAGCATGTAAAAAGCTGGTCACCGTATACATTTTATTTATAAGGTACTGGAAGCTCCGAGGGACTTTTAAAGCTTACTTCTGCAATATAACCTTTAGCTACATCGAACAGTTTGGCTACCAAATTATCTTTGAGCTCTCTCGAATAACAGGCTTTTTTTGTCCGAAATATCCAAAACTTGGAATAGCGTACTTAGAAATCGTGAATGTAGCGCACGCTGCTCTCCGCAGAGCATTTTGTGCAACTTGTGTCGAACCATCGAGGACGATGAAGCGGGCTCAGCAGCTTGAAAGCTTTTTAACTTTGTTTTGAATCGCTCTTGGACATTTTGAACATTAACTGCCAGTAATTATCAGGGCGATGGCAATAAAGGATTTATTAAACGCCATAAACAGCCATTGACGTCTTGACGTCAGTGTCAGCACACAGTGATGCAACAGATCATGGAACGACGATAGGACGATGGCATTATGTGTCGTCATCACGAAGTCAGAGGTCATCTCAATTAGTGACGTCACCAACACGCCGCAAGTGACACAAAACAATGTCACATACCATGACATGAATTGATGATGTCACCACGTCACAGCTTTGCTTGGTCAATGATGGGCCAGTGACTCCGCATCACGCGTGCAAGGCCAAGTGAGGAGCGGTAAGCATTTCGTTGAAGAGGCTATGGTTTTTTATAGGCACAAGCACCCAGACCTGCTTTCGTTTTAGTTCAATGCGGGACAGGTTGATCATTCTGGTTTTCGGAAGTCTGATAAAGGGTCCGAAAGAGAGTAAATCTTGTATGCGATTGATGGGCCATCTGCCAGATAAAAAGTATATTGAATATGCTTCATAAAGAAGCATAAGTTAATATTTGCAAAAATATGGACAAAAATTTTTCATCTTTTTTTTTTCTGTTGCAACAATTAGCTATTTACCCACTACTCAACTATGGAAACCTGGTACTCTCGAACACGATATGGTTGAACTTTCGGGTGTGTTTTTAAAATGCCCGTGGCAGTACCGGTTTCAAAAAGTCCTGGGAGAACCGGGGCACAGAATTGGTTTTTGGTGTAAAGATATTTCTTGCTAAGTGAGCAAAAGGTACTCGGTGCACATGATACCGTATCATTAACTCTATTCAACGAAGGCTTCCCGGAGGCAGCTTTAGTCCTCAAATACCATTTGAGGGGCTGTGCAGGCGCTTGGTTCCGAAAATTGCACTGCAGAGACAAGGACGTGCGAGCCTATACTCGATCTTTTCGTAGAAAAGATCTGCTATAGCAGAGAACGCTAGCGAGTATCACGGCAGCAAACCCGCACTGCTGCCTCAAGATGTGGTTGAATGTTCAGATAAGAAGCTAAGGCGCGTTTAGCGTGCAGTGCCGCTGCACACACTTTATAATATCATTGTAAATATGTGCTACTCTACGTTAGTCGTTGGTATATCGTAGATGACACAGGTGCATCCATACGAATCTAGTTCACAAGTTTTCTCCCAGTTCTCGTTTAGTTGAACGTTTTCTCCCAGTTCTCCTTTAGGGTGATTTCTGTTTAATATGCCGCCCGTGTGCATGGACTTCGAGTGGTCTCCTGAGGCATCACCATCATAATCGACGGAGAGTTTGAAGGGACAGGAGTTAAATCCTTTTTCCCCCACATCGCCCGGCAAAACTGCCGGACTTCAAATGAAGTCTGTTCATTCATTCATTCATAACTAAGAAAAATTAGTTGAACCTATTGGAAGAACGGGAACAATTCTTTTGGACAACGAAAATTGTTCCGGCACCTGGAGGAGCAGATCTGAACAAACCGCTACTTTCTAAATGACTTCTGAGGCATTGTAACGAAAGATGGTGTGAACGCAAAGAATATATCAGGACACACAAACGCCATTGTGCGAGTACCTCTACCAGGTACCTACTAAAAGTAATAACATGGCATTCAACCTTGTTTTTTTGTACCTAGGAGGTGGCCCTTATTGTAGCGGAGTACGTAACAACGTAACAGAGTACACAACACGCCATAAAAGACGAGTCACACGCTAACGAACAATTCCGTTGCGTGCATGATTTCTATTGATTATTGGTGAAACGACCAACGCTACTTTCACAAACAACACAAAAAAAAAGAAAATAAGGAGCAAGGGAGAACATCGCTTAAGGTTTCTAAAAAAAAGTCTTTTTCCTGTCGGGTATTTCAGCAGAACTTATTTGCATATTCAGTTTCCACTGGATTTGTACTTCGAAGTATTCGAAAGTGTCATAGAAAAAAGAAAAATTGATGGCGTAACTTGATTAACTCGAACAAGAACGTAAAGATGGAGTCGTTCACTTTCACTCTCAGTTATCGCTGTGTCAGTGGCGAAAATGCTCTTTTTTTCCTTCTTTTCGTCTTGACAGCAACGTATCGATCAACCGTACTCGGGTGGGAACTACGCCAGCGATCGTCACGTTATTCAAGCAGTCCCACTCTCATTTTTATGGTACAGAACCAACAACGAGGCAGCAAAATGGGCAAAGAAAGAAAAAGAATTTTGAAAATTCAAAGAAACCACTGGGACGTCCTCAATCAAAGACTCCATCAGCACTCAATCAAAGACTCCATGATTCTCGGTCGCACAGCGCGCTCTCGCGACATGATTGGGATAGTCCCTGCACTTAACAGCGCTACGGTGAAGCCGCTACGGACGGCATTCATTGCAGCGACCTGCGGGTCGGAAGCTTTATACATATTAAGCACGAAGAAATCACACATTTCCCAGATTGCTAATGTCCCCATACCTATACACAAGGCGGGAGTAGGGTTCATGTGAAATATATTAAACAAACATTTGGTTTTTGTATTAAACAATTGGTGAAAAGTTTTACAAAGTTGCACTGCTTACCACGAATATCTACTTTCAAAGGTGCGTTGTTCCTTTTGTATATTGTCACTGTATAATGTATGGCTGGAACAATTGCGATCTCAAAATGTACCAAGCAGCCTTCGGGCTCACAGAGTGTGTGTCTCCTGATGTGGTATGCCATACAACCATCCTTGATGTGGCATGTGATACATTTACTTCCATAACTTACTCATTTTTTTCGCAAAGCTATTTAAACAATCGTGATAGTCCGCAGTACGGCGCTGTGCGAAGGGTGGATACAGAAATGACCGGTTGTATTCGCACCAAATTTTAGAGTGCTTCCTGTATCCGTCGTAAGTACAATGTTGCGCTGCCTCCAACGATAGAATACTAATTAGTGGCCCAATGAAACTGTTGCCTAATGAAACATAAACTACTTAGTTTTTTTTACAGTGAATGCTTGGGCACGCGATAAGTAAAAGTCTTAGCAGGCCCTCACTCAAGAAATCCCGTAGGCATGCGCACAAAGGAAATAGAGGCGAAGACACCCCTTACCCATCCCAATTCACTAAAAAAACTCCATTGATTAAGAGTGCTTCCGCAATTGTTCATAGTGTCATGGTCATGCTGTGGGTTGGCGAGAATCGCAATAATTCCGGATGTTGCATTCAAAGAACTCTTTATTTTTCCCGACCTAAACTCCTGGGAAGCCAGTATTCAACGACAGGCCGCTAGAATTGCATGTTGGGGGTTCATTGAGAGTCGTACACATGTAATGCAAAGACACTTTCATTGAAGACCCTGCGTTTGAAGGACTGAGGCAATGCGATCAAACTCGGTTTTGAGAATTTTGTATATACGGTTATAAAAAGTTGATGAGAATTTAGAGCATTATGTATGCTTTGGAATCTGTTGAGAAAATGCATACGCTAGAAACTCGGCGCTAGGGCGCTCGCAGAAATGCGTGACTGCACAAATACACGTCTGAAACTTTCCCGTGACATGCGTATTCGGATTCACCGGTTTTCAATAACTTATAAATTCTCGAATGCGGGCTTGTCATTGAGCAGCCGTTTCCGACTTAAAAATCTGTTCTTCGCCAAAATCACCTGTCATTTCCTGTTGCAACGTTTCAATGTTTCCTGCCTCGACGTAGTTGTTGCCCATAGCAATAGAACTATCGCGCTTCTAAGCACATGGATGCATGGTGGTTCAATCTGTAGGATGCAGGAATAATAAATGTTAGCAGGCAGCAATCTACAATTGATAAACAGAAACAATGAAGGATAGTGTTGCGTACGCACTCACCGAGCTTTCCTGAGCTCACCTTCTTGAAACAAAAAAGTCTGTTTTTGTTTTATTTTTTCTTCTTTATTTCAAGACAGGTGTTGTCTGAACCCTTTGCCGTAGTGAGTGGTTTATGGCGAGTCGGGGCCGTTTCTTGGCTTCCGAAAACTTCTTACTAGGCCAGCTGGCCTAGCAGTGCTCAAGAATTACCTGGCGATTCAGGAAGAAATCATCACCTTACCGGAAAACTCTTCGTTGCTAGGGAAATTGCTTGAAATATTCGTGTGCTAACTTTGACCCTCTTTCTTGTTGTAACTGTTTGCAATAAAAGACAGGTGACAATGAAGTTCTTGTTTATTTCATGGTCTTTTCATGCATATTCTCTACATCGTAAAGAATGCACTTGCCTGGTGAATTTCGCACAACACTTTGTGTTCGGAATTTTGTTCAATATCTGAGTGATGCATCACTGCTGGTGCGTGTAGGTGCATGCAGAAATGTGATTTTAGAGGGCAATTTTCAGTCAATCTAGATTGCCTGAGCACGTATAATGTTTATTACGTGTCAAAAATATTTTCTTGTGAAGCAATGGGGAACAGGAAATCAATTTTGCTTGCGCTGACAGCCAGTCACAAGGAATTTGGCGATATTTTTCCTGAGCATGCAAAGTTAGACTTGAACGACGAATGTGTGCAGAGAAGCTGCAGAAGGAAGTCACACAGCAATGTTTTACTGAACACGCGTTCTTCAAATATGACATATCGAATCAATAACTTTCACTCTCGTGGTTTCGCACTTTGAATCAGCGGTTAGAATCTCGTCCGTGATCCCTTTTTATCTTCATTACTGAAAGCTTGCGTTGCCTACTGCGATTTTTTCTAGAGATACGATTTTTCTAATCTATAACCCATTCAGTTAGGACTGGCTGCCATTCCTTTCAATGAGATATGGCGCCACGTTCAGATGTCCCCAATTGCTGACCAACCACATCTTTCCATACTTGCACAGTGGAGAAGAGTGTTTAAAAGAAAAGAGAGATGTTTTGCATTGATGTAACTACAGAGTTGCAAGAGAAAGAATGAACGAATCCTCCAAAACAGGAGGAAAAGCCCGTAGTCCAACACTGAAACATTCGGAAAGCGATGTCATCGCATCTCGTTGATCCGGTGTCTTGCCATTGCAGTGCTTACCTCCTGTCTCTCTGTATATCTTTTCTTGTTCACTTTTATAATAATTTAACTCTTAGAGTAACTAATAGAGCAAGAAAAAGAATACAGATAGCAAACGGCTTAAAGAGATAGAAAGAGTTAAATAAAACAGATGGAACCAAGAAGAAGGTAGGTAGCTTAATCATGTGTAGTGTAAAGTGGCTAGGAGTGGTAAGGAAAAATAGGTGAGAGGGTAGAATCCCAGTGAAGTTAGAGCAACCTACATGCCGACCAGCTTTGTGGTGACCCAGCCAAGCGAGATTCAGTGCATGATGCACTATTCATTTTACAGTCACTTTAGGTGCGTCATTTGCTTATGTGGACTGCCTAAATTAATTACTCATAAAAAACTTCTCGCGCTACTGAATGCTGACTACTGCTAATGTTGACGAAGATCATGGTACAATATAGAGCTGTCGCTGATTCAGATAGTGCACGGAAACTTTTCACGTAGCGAATGAAACAAAATTGAATTTTCATGGATCACCTGATTGAAATATTTGATTTACAGTGACAACTCCTGTCTGCTCCCGAAGGCTGTTTTTTTTCTTTACAGTAGGAGTCTATCTGTGCCGTAACCTTGATTGTCACAGTAAATTATTATTTGGTTTCTTTGTACTCTTTATACAAGTGGTCACTCAGCTAATATCAATTACCACGACTATATATTTGTACCATGCCTCATCAGTGCACTTCAGAAGTCGGATAGCACCGGCATAAAGCGTTCTTTCCCAGCCTGTCAATCTCATAAATACGGCGTCCAAACTTGCTGAAGTTAGAGTTTTAAGGTGTCACGTTTTCTCGCACAGCAAGACGATTTGCTCTGTTGTTCTTCTTGGCATCGTTGCTTTGCTCGTGAACTCACTGCGCTACTGACATGGCTCACTCTTCTTTTGTCTACGACATCAGAAAAATCATTCACCCCACTGAGGCAGCTGCTTCACTTCCGATAAAGATGCGATGTCGCAGTGCACTTGTTTATCGTGAAGTGAAATATGTGGCGCGACCTAGAGCTCCGCAAAAGAGTGTAGGTTGCAGCTTAACGAAGTATCTACGGCAGTACCTTAAACGAGGAATAAGAAACTAGATGAAGCACGATAAGCACCAGACAGGGTAGAGTGCTAGCCCTACTCTGTCTTATTCGTTTTTTGTTTCCTGTTCTTCGTTCTCTGTTGCGTCTCGAATATTTGGTCAAGCTATGCAACAACACACACAATCTTAAACATCGCTGTAGATTACGCCACGTCTTGCCCAATAGATGCTACTAGAGTGTTGTCTAGACTGCGTATTATGAGTCGGTTTGCCTTATATATGTGTCTTGCATGTCGAAAACGTTTAGTGGTGTGAAAGAGTGTAGCAATCATTTCTTGCGGAAAAATCCACCACTACAGATGGGGTTAATTTAAAGATAGAATTGCGTGATGGCTTTTTGTGGCTTAATCCTGCAGTTTCAATATGCACAAGAAAGCGAATAATGGATTACTGTTTTCTCTGCAATGCAGTGGTTTTGTTCGTTTCAAAATGTGGGCTTGGTCTGCTATACTAAAGCCGTAAAAGAGCTTATAGTACGTCCACTACCCTGAATACTAAAGCATGTTAGGTAAGATTGAACGATAGGAGGTAAATAACAATTCAGGAGCCCCTGAGTTACCAAAAGATGGTAGCAAGCGAACTTTGGTGCACTTTCTTTCTTCCCTTTATTTGTTCTTTCTTTTTTTTTGATGTACGTTGTGTCATTCTAACACTACTTTTTCCATGCCGGGATCTGTACCGTCAGTCACGTTTAACAGATCAACATTTCAGAGCTACATGAAAAAAACCCTGGTTGCGCTCTTGTGTGCAAGCAACAATAAAAAGAGGAAGCTAAAATGAGAAGTCACCGCGACAAAATGTCATATAGTCATATCTGAAGTGGCTGCGCACTGAGTAACCCATAATAGAAAGAGGATCAAGTATTGGAAAACGGCTTACTCTAACACGACCCGCCGGAGTGGTCTAGTGGCTAAGGTACTCGGCTGAGGACCCGCAGGTCGCGAGATCGAATCCCGGCTGCGGCGGCTGCGTTTCCGATGGAGGCGGAAATGTTGTAGGCCCGTGTGCTCAGATTTGGATGCTTGTTAAAGAACCCCAGGTGGTCGAAATTTCGGGAGCCCTCCACTACGGGGTCTCTCAATTATCATATGGTGGTTTTGGGACGTTAAACCCCACATATCAATCGAATTGACTTACTCCAACACGCATTCAAAAGGCCCATCTTCTGTGCTCTCGCCAACGCCAATTTTGGCATTTGCAGTGCTACAGCCGTAGCCATGAAACAAATTTTTAACAAACAAGAAGCTTCAATCAAAAAATCACGTTGTGAAACAATGTCTACTAACTTCGTAACTAAGTGAGGTTTTAGCACATAGACGTGAAACTACCGCTTGGACGCGATGCATGTTCAGCAGCAAAGCAGGTGCATGTGACCGTGTCACCTTGACGATAGCGAGATATAGGATCTTTGTGTTCTTTTCGCAAAGGCATCACCCAAGAACCATGCCACATACACGCATAATATTGGCAGCTCTTCACAATAATCCCCTGATAACCATGCCTCGTTATAGAGCAAAAAAAAACTCAATCACGCACGGTACCCCAGAATTCAGGTTGCTCTCTAGAAAAGAAGAACGCCTACGTAGCTTAGACCGCATCAGCTGACATCCCGCAACCAAACTTTGCTTCAAATCGATAAAGACACATTTTACTGCATCTGTCGTGCACTAACGTCGACCTTTCGTCTCTTACATCGTGTCTAATACTTTCATAACTTTTTCTTTTGCAGAAAAGCGAGACGTCCTATATGCGGCGGATCGAACCCCCAATAAACGCAAATCATGAAAAAAAGCCACGTATATCTTCGAAGTGAATGTTGATTATAGAGTGAAGCAGAGTGCATCGGATCGTGAATCGTGATTTTCTATTTTGTTCTGTTTAAGAGCCCTTTATTTTATTATTGTTAACCTTTTTTTGTGAAATGCTTTGGTTCGTGGGTGAATAATGTTAGTGTTTTCCCGATGTCACAGCATTTTACTTAGTTTTCTCTGGCTAACCACCTTCGGATAACCTTTTTTGCATAAAGATTTTTAAGACGATATACGCTGCACACGCTGGGTGATGGTTTATGGACGGAGGGCCAGAGTGATCCCCGCCGCGGTGGCCTAGTGGCTAAGGTACTCGGCTGCTGACCCGCAGATCGCGGGTTCGATTCCCGGCTGCGGCGGCTGCATTTCCGATGGATGCGGAAATGTTGTAGGCCCGTGTACTCAGATTTGGGCGCACGTTAAAGAACCCCAGGTGGTCGAAATTTCCGGAGCCCTCCACTACGGCGTCTCTCATAATCATATGGTGGTTTTGGGACGTTAAACCCCACAAATCAATCAATAGGGCCAGAGTGACGTCTCAAGGAGCTTTACCCCAGATATAGGCTGAAGGAGGAGGCTGATTTCCATCTATGGTGGGGATCCCATCAAGGTAGACTAATCGCTATGGTGAATCATGGCCCATCGAATGCTCGCGAGGCAAATTTACAGATGCAACAACTGCATTGAGGCACATACTAAGTGCTAGAGACCCCATTACTCAGATATAGGCGCACGTTATAGAATCACAGGTTGTCAAATTTTCCGGGGCCCACCACGGCGGTGGCCCCCTTAATCTTGTCCTGGTTGTGAACCATGAACCTTCAACATTTTTTTTTTCTGTGGATTCAGTATACAACAGAGTGGGACGATCGAGGCACACACGCACGTGCGTGAAGCGTGTCACTATTTTGTACTGAGTTTTTCGCATTTGAATTTGTGTGATGGGTTTTTTAACGCTCAGTTACGCTTGTTGTAATCACCCTGATTGTGTCGCTTAGATTTGAATTTTAGGTTTATTTTGCTTTCGTTCCATCAAAAAAAGAGCTGGAAGAAGGGCTACGAAAACCAGAAAAAAAAATAATCCCATTCCTGTTGGCACTGAGCGTGAGCAGTACAAATGAAAATACATAATACATCATACAGTTCATATAAAAAGTCATATGGGCAGTATAGAAACAATTGCATGTTCAATAACAAAAGCTATACCCACTCATATTTGTGATGTCCACGTTTGATACATTTGCTACATTGCTACATCCACCTTTACCACATTTTCTATATTTCTTGCATTGTTATACCCACAACTGCTATACTTGCTGTAGTGCTACACCCACGTTTCTTATATTACCTATGATGATGTACCCATATTTGCTGTATTTGCTGTATTGCTATACCTAAGTTTGGTATGTCGGGTTTATTGTGATACTCACGTTTGCAATATTTTTCACATCTGCTGTATACCCTGTTTCTGCGAGTATATCATGCATGCAGATGTACGCCCTTTCCTTATGCATATACCACGTTTGGTACATCCATCACTATTGAGTTGTTTCTCCCCTATGTCATCTTGTTTGTACCAAGTTTCCGTTTTCCAGTGACCCCAATGCACCGACTGAAGGCTTAGCACGTCCTGTGGTTGTCCTACTTCGTTCACAGTCAGTATATTTTGCGCGTATTGTCATCATACGTGATCACCGCAGCTGACGCTCATCAAAAAATTCAAAACGTTTTGACCACGTGGATATGAATCTGCCTTACTAATCGAAAAGTTATGACGACCTCAGCCCACTTTAGATTCATTCGTTCAATTTTTTTTCTGAAATTTTCCAAGAGGTACCGCTGTCTGCGCACTTTCGGAGGGTGAGTTCTTGACAGTGGGCCTGCTTTTTAACTTTAAAAAACTTCTTACTGCCCCGGCTGTTTAGCTTCCAAGAAAGAATTACCAGATGATTTCGAAAATTGACACAACCTCACATGCTGATATCCCCTTTCTTAAAAAAAAAAGCCACTTGTTTAGTTGGGGCGATACTTTTAACGGAAAGTGTTCGTTAGTGTTATGGTGTGTAACACAAGAATAGTTGTAAATATAATTTTCTCTGATAATGTTTTTGCACACTTCACAAGTCAATAGAACGACACTCGCGTTGCATAAGGCGTGCAGAATCACGTTGCAGATCGAAGTACTGTGTGTCGGCAGGTGCTCTGAGATGCACCCACAAATGTGATTTAGTGCGTGCATCTGAGCAATTCTGAGAGCTATTTTGTGAAAAATCAATCTACTTGTCCATGCGCATATGATTAGATACGTACGAAAGAATACCTTCAGTGAAAACTTGTCAGCACTCGCGAAAAGTCGATATGACTTGTTTTCGGTGACGATGACAGAAATATATCTAGGCTATAATTTTTTGAGCACGCAAACGTTTTCAGGAATGAGTAGATGATCGCACAAAAAAAAAACTTGGCTCTGACAACAACACAATGATGCAGTATTGAACAATTGTATTCGAGATGAGAACTAGTAATTATCTTTCCCTTTCATCGGTGCGCCTTTAAATCAGCGATTATATTCCAGTCAATCCATAATGTTTAGTGAGAATGCGCACTGCTTGTTGTCACTGAAACCAACAAGAACGTGGAAAAAAGTAAATGTCGATTCACCTTTCGAAATAATACCACCTGAAGTTGGAGGAGTACCGCAATATATTTTGATAAAATCGTAAATTAGGCTTATTGCTGCATATCCATTAGGCTCTTTTTAAAGAAAGAAACAGGGAAAAAGAACAATGTAGAAAATGAAGCAGTGCTGTATGATTTTACTTTTTTTCTTGCACATGTTTTGTGGATGTCTTTCTTTAGAAAATGAACAATCAGTATTTTTCTGTTATAGCACCGCTAGTGGTTGCAAAGCCACTCATTGCGTGATCGGCTTGCGCCATAAGGTACCCGCAATTTGCATGACCCGGTATGCGCGTAGATTCGGTACCATGTCGCAACTGGCGCTAATCCTTCAGACAGACGTTGAAAAATGTTATATATTTCCTGTTTTATTCACGAGATTGGACGCCAAATCGTAATTAGAAAATTACAAATTTTCAGCAACAAACATATTGTTTGAAAAACTAGAAAGGAGTCATTTAGGAGAACATGCTGGATAATAGTCAAGTATAACCTTACTATTTTTTTTTAACTTTTACGAAGCAAATGTTGCTATATCAAAAGGAAATAACAACGAAAAGCCTCTTAACAATTATCTACAACACAGAGAAAATCAGAGGAATCTTTACAAGCTATACACCTAAATCTGAGAACCAAGCCTTTCTGTACACTAAAAGGTTAGAAAAAAAAAACGTCGCAGTAGGCGTGTCTATGCGAGTGAGAAGAAACTGTCACGTGCTCCACCCCATGTTTCCGCTACAATATTGCTTTTATTGTTCAGACTTGCCAAGGGCACTGCCTTCACTCTTGCTAATTTACACTGCTTCAATTTCTCCTTAGAATCCTCTTGTGTAACGTTTTATTACGTTGCTAAATTCGTTCTTGGTACATCAGTTTTCTAACTTAGCGACTTTTGTTCACTCTATGTGTCTTCATAATTTACAAATAATTGCCTTGTTCTCGGGTTCTTTATTTATAATATTTATTCTGCGTGTTCACAAAAGAGTTGCACTAAGAAAAAAAAACATACGTAACTGTTTTTCAACGAGGTCTGCATTCAGGCTGTGAATAACACGAGGACAAAAGTGAGGTAAACGGAAAACACCTAGAACAACGTAGTTTAATAGTATTGCTGTAAAAAAGCCATACATGATTCATGTTACTTTCAAACAGACCTTCGTAATAGAAGTTCAAAATGTATATAACCTTTCATTTGATATGCTATCCCTGTAAAGTTGAGATTGCATTGAATTGATGAGGAGGTGAAATAGAATCACGCAAAATTCAAGCAAAACTAACAATGTTTGTAACTTAGCAATTGAAAAAAAGTGAAGTACATCCAGGTGAAGAGAAGTAGGCATCGTAATAGTGTGTGGGCATAAACACCTAAAAAAAATAAAGGCTTCATCGCAGAAGGAAAAGTAATCCAACTTTAAAAAAAATATTATATGGCTTTGTTTAACAATGATGATTCCGCCAAAGAAGCAAGACTGGTACGCGTGTCTACTTTAGGGTCAAGTCACTGGGCGCCGTAATTTCTTCTAGATTCACCTGAAACACATGATGTTCATCGTAAGTTGTCTTCAATGTTACAAGTGAGATGCACATTGCTGAATGAAGAAAAGTCTTGTTTTGCAGGGTTTGTTACACTTAGTGAAACACACTACACGAAAAAAAGAAAATGAAGTTCGTTCGCTATGTATTCGTGCTTCAGAAAAGATAATGCTCAACTTATCTAAAATCTTTTCGACTATTTTGATTCCATTTGTGTCTTCATCGAAAATTCATTTTTTGAGCTAAAGCTGTTATAAGATCACAACACGAGTCACATTCGGCGCCGTAGTTGTGCGTCACTGTAACCGCTTTCGCACGAAATAGGAAAAAAAAAGCTGAGTAAATAAACAGACACCAAGAATACGGTAAGATGAGAACCCAGAACCCGTCCATGCTGGCCCCGTAATTTATCACTGTGCGACTCCCATGCTTGCAACTAGTTTGCAAATTTGCCTTAGGCAGGGTTGATGTAAGGAAAACAACCGCGTTATTGTGAGTAATGAAGCGTTTTAGAGCAGCAAAAGAACATCCAGGCGTCATAAAATGTGAATTGCAGAACGACTTGATCGTGCAATGCTACTTTTCAATAAAAAAGCTTGTTCTTCATCACCTAATAACTTTGGCGCATAACAACTTGAGACCTAATTCTTCATAATCGTCAGCCACTGATTAAAAATTTGCACAATACTCCTGGAAAGTGTTTAGCGGCTGCTACATCTTTCCGACGATTTATTTAGCACAACATTGCGAATGCTGGCCTACTACACAGAAGTTATGATTATTTGTGGCGTAGTGGTCAGCCCCACTGCAAGTGTGCTTGCCGCAGTTTACTAATGAGCGTCTCTGAAAGGCTGCTTTTCTAGCTTTTGCTGTGTCTGGCTGCGCATTGCGCGCAGGCCTGGTGGTTTTTTTTTCTGAAAAAATCTCGGAGCAACATTAAACCATGCTTGCCATTTGACAAAAAAAAAAAAATTCCGCAAGGCCAGCCAAGGCTTGTAACAATAGAACTAAACTTAAGTTTTATTCTCTGCTATGTACAACCATCCTGTTCTGTCATTTTATTTTAGTTTCAATGACAGATATTATTCTTGCTGTACGCCTGTACGAAAAGTCATCAGATTCCTACAATACTATAGCAGAGACAACTCGGCCGCTAATGTTTATGGAAGCTGCAATGCCGGGCGCGTACGCCAGTGGGGCAATCATGGGTAGTACACAAACTTGCCTGTTCTTCACTCTTTCGGCTTGGTTTGGCTTCTTGAAGCCTGAATTCGCTTTGCCACAAGACGATCGAAGTTCCGAAAATGTTGAGCACTCACGCATCACCGCTTTCATGATCACCCATAGAGTTTCTCACAATCATACCTAGTGGAAAATCTGGCGCTAGTTTGCTGCTGGATGAAAGGGAATATTGGGATATGTCAGCTTCGAACTTGACTCGGACTTGTATATCCCGAAGACGCACCTGGCTTCACGTTAAAATGAATAATTTGAAACTGGAAGCGCCTTGGCGCATATCATGCCGCTTGCATAACCAATATAGCATTAAACGCATTAGTGGACGAACTAATACATTCGATTCATCAGCACTTCCCCCAGCCATTGTTCTATGAAATGATCTTCCTGACAATATCATCTATCAGTAACTGTTATGCATTTCCTCGAAGCATTTCTTTAAATAGTAATATATATATATAAGATTTTTTTCCTTGCTGTTAATTGCTGTTTTTGGCCATGTGTAAAAAAGTTCCTTAACTGCTCTGTACCCTTTTTCTTTTTTTTCAATTTTGTTTTCCTGTATTTATTGATGCAATTTTCTCTGATATTTTTTGTTTTGTACTTGCCCTCCTTACCCAATGCCCTATCGGGCCCTGTAAAGTATCATGAATAAATAAATAAATAAATTTCTTACAAGAATAGCACGTACTATGCATTTATTTTTGTCATTGCACAGAAAGCTGTTGCATTTATTACTTGAACCTTTTGCGTCGATGTTCAATTTTACGAAGAGTAAGAAGTAACCAACGGCCACTAAATTTGGCAGGTAGACGACAAAGCGAGCGTGCACTCCGCCACTTTTTTTTCGTCTGTTTCTTCATTTCACTGTTTGGTAGCGTGGTCAAGGTAAGTAGACTTTTATTTTAGAGTATATTACGCATGAATGAGATCCGCTTATAAAATGTTTGTTTTAAAGAAGCTTCATTTACGCAGTCGTGTTCGCTTTTGAGCCGAAGCCTCGCTCAACACTAGCCAACACAAGCCTCATAAACACATATACCGTCATTCCCAGAACTTCAGCATCGCCCCTTAAGAAATTCGCTTAGACGGTGGCGCCAGACTTGCCTCTAGCTATTTGTGAAAAACTCTATGGGCTCACCAATCCTAATGGGCTAACGAAGTTCACTATGGTTCGATCTCCTACTCGAAACAAAGCGAAAACACATCGATAAACAAAGCCACATTTGAAGCCCGCAGGTACGATGAGTTGGCGAATTTGTGTACTACCCGTCATTCTCATAATAGCTGAGTGACGGCTGTGCGCGAGAGGACACGTCGGACAAGTGAGATACCCAAGAGCAAGAGTTCCTTCACATCTGAAATGAAGAATGAGAGAAAGAAAGAACTGTGTGGTGCACTTACACGTGAAGTGTCTTCTGTTCCGAAAATTTCCTTAGTCATTTGAACGTGTGGTTACTCGACAGACGCAAATTGGTCATGAACAAAACACACAGCACTTCATGATTTGATTTGTGAGGGTCAGCGTCCCAAAACCACTATTTGATTATGAGAGACGCCGTAGTGGAGGTCTCCGGAAATTTTGACCACCAGGGGTTCTTTAACGTGCACCCAAATCTGAGTACACGGGCCTATAACTATTCCGCCTTCATCGGAAATTCAGCCGCCACAGCCGGGATTTGATCCCGCGACCTACGGGTCACCAGCTGAGTACCTTAGCCACTAGACCACCCTGGCGGGGCACACAGCACTTCAAAGGTGTGCCAACTGGGGACCGCTTCATTTACGTACATCGTTACGTATATTGGCGTATCTGGCCAAGCAAATTCACTGGCCAAGCACTCTGTATAACTGAGTAATAGGTGAAAGATTTAACGTTCGGCAGTGGGCTCACCCCCGACGCTGAACTGAATACCTTTAACATTTATTGGTCATGTGTTGGTGCATCTTAACTAAGTTAGACAAACTTTTGACTTGGGGTTACCACAGGAGTGTGATGAGCGGGTAACTACGTTTCGCAATGCGTTAATCGTAGTGGCTTTCAAACCACAGGCGGTCACGGACGTCGCAGCCGAAGCCAAAGTGCCACTGAAAAAAGCACCACCAAAAGTGCCCCTTCCGACAATTATAACATTGACGCTGTTGCGCCCGCAACACCGCTTGTCCCACAGTGCGGCGTTGTTTTACTGCTTGACCTTGCGAGCTAACTCGGAGACGTGCTCTGCCGGATGCGCTTACCACCAGCGCTTGCCTTCTCGTTCCCGACTTAGCATTGCTCGGAACGCTGCCGGGTCATTGATACGCAGCTACTGCCGGCACTTGGCCTTTCGATTCTGTTTTTGTTCCCGGACTGCACCATCGGCCCGGTAAATGCGAGCTCTCTCAGGTTCCCAGTGTTGGTTTTTTTTTTAGTTGTTCGTGGCTTCTATGTAAAAGTTGTCCATAGAAACTGATTCATAGTGCTAGGCACCACAGGCGCCACAGCATGAATTACGTCACTCACAGCACAGCCAACAGCATGCGTGCTTGGGTACGACGCTGAGAACGACGCAACTAATAGCACAGCCAATGGAGACAGCGCGTGACACCGATGCCAATTGGTTTTCAGTTTCCTAGTCATATACAGCTCGTGCTGTAAAACAACTACTATAACATGAGCTAATAGTGAGCTTACACGAAACCAGCACTGATCCCCCTTCTCTGCAGAAAGTAAAACAAACTAACAAAATGAAATTTACACGGCTAAAATACTCTTTGTTTTTCACGTCCCTATAGAATTTATTGAAACCTGTGTTGATGCGTTGTAATCGCACATCGATTTGTCCTACACCCACATTGAATGAAATCGAAACTTCTCGAATGCAGGGATCACGAATTCAATTCTCTCTGGAATGAGCTGGCTTCGCGGAGTACACTCGCACCAAGTGTTGTTGGAAGAACGGACACGAAGTAAGATCGATTTCTCTTCTGGAGTGCTTATTTGTTTGAATACCAAGGCCACACCAGAATACAGCAAACGGGGTACCTCTGAATTGATGGTTCTCCCTTCCATAGTCCAGTGTTCATCGATATTACCTCTCAGGCGAGAACAGATTGATTAATCATGCTCCGGAAGTATCGCTTCAATTTTAGCCGGTAACAGCGTACGTAGCTGCCCTGAAGCACTGCGCGACTATCCAGCGGTTCACGCACGCTCCCATGGCTTCTCAATGACATAAAAAAGCAAAGTGAGTAAAATGAAACTAAAAAGCGGAAATGAAACTCCGGGTCTCCCTAGAATAAACTGAGGGCTACAGGACACGAACACCAACGAGGACGCAGCTGAAGAAAACATTTCGCATTGCTCAACACTGGTCGCGTGCTCATTTCTTGTGGCCTTGGCATGCATAGTTTAGATTGGGCAGGATAAACTCATCTGGGAGTTTGCGCTCTTTCCCCTTTGTCTCTATATCTTATAATCATTACCTTGCGCTGCAGAAATCATCAAGACTTATCGGCTAGCTTCGGCCACCAACCATCTGCGCATGAAGTGGAGCACCCTTTCAGCGCAAACTGGGGCAGTGTTCTCCAAAGAGGACAATTTTAAGCTCTTTTAGGACACACACCGCAAATATAAGCTGTGTTCCAATTCTTAGACAGCACGTAGACAGTCTACGCAGACTGCTTAGAAGACAGCACCGAGCCCATGCTGTCAGAAAATTGGAACACGTCTGGTCGGCTTTTAGGCGACGAGGCGCCACCACGCGTCGAGAAGAGAAAGCCAAAATAAACAAATAAAGCAGCTGTATCTTCCTGCTGCTTCATCATAATCATCAGCCTGACTACGTCCCCCGCAGGACAAAGGCTTCTCCCATGTTCCGCCAGTTGACCCGGTCCTGTGCTTGCTGCTGCCAATTTTATACCCGCAAACTTCTTAATCTCATCTGCCCAGCTAACCTTCTGTCTCTCCCTACCCCGCTTGACTTCTCTGGAAATCCAGTTAACTACCCTTAATAACCAACGGTTATCCTGCCTACGCGCTACATGCCCAGCCCATGTCCATTTTCTCTTCGTGATTTCAACTATGGTATCCTTAACCCCCGTTTGTTCCCTATTCCACTCTGCTCTCTTCTTGTCTCTTAAGGTTACACCGACCATTTTTCTCTCCATTGCTCACTGCATCGCCCTCAATTTAAGCAGAATCCTCTTTGTAAGTCTCCAAGTTTCTGCTCCGTAGCTAAGTACCGGCAAGATACAGTTGTTATATACCTTCCTGTTGAGAGATATTGGCAATCTACCTGTCATAATTTGAAAGTGCTTGCCGAATGTGCTCCACGGCATTGTTATTCTTCTAGTTACTTCAATCTCGTGGCACGGCTCCGCGGTTATTACCTGTCCAAAGTAGACATAGTCTTTTACAACTTGAAGTGCACGATTACCTATCTCGAAGCGCTGCTCTCTTCCGAGGTTGTTGTACATTACTTTCGTTTCTGCAGAATAATTTTAAGACCCACCTTTCTGTTCTGCTAGTCTAACTCTGTAATAATGAGTTGCAATTCGTCCCCTGAGTTACTCAGCAATTGAATGTCATCGGCGAAGCGCAGGTTACTAAGGTACTCTCCAATAACTCTTATTCCTAACTGTTCCCATTCTAGGCTTCTGAAAGTCTCCTGTAAGCACGCAGTAAACAGCATTGGGTAGATTGTGTCCCCCTGTTTGCTTATTTCGTGTTAAATTCTGAATAAAATTAAACGTTACTCACAGTGAGTTTCTGGAAAAGCGTCTGCTTGAGCACAGATGACAATTCTGGCAAGATTCGGTCTATATGAGCGATTCGCTAAGTCGCCATCTTGTTCAGATAGCAAAGTAGCCTCCAGTATATTTGTCTATGATGCGGTCTTCTCGGAGCTGTCTACTTTGCCGGCTACCTGAAAACTGGAATGGGACTTTCGATGGCCGCTGCAGATTTAGCTGTCTATTTAGCCGTCTACGATGAGTATTAGAACACACCTATTGTTACGAGGCAGCAACTATTCGATAAATTACCATTTTTTGAAGGTGCCGAAAGCACACAACACTTTCGTTCGGCAAGATAAGCAATGGAGATATTTGCACAATTGCAGCAATTTTTGTTATTATTGTCGCCATTGTAGTTGTGTTGGCTAATGCGCTTCTGGCGCTACATACCATTAATGGCTTATTGTGTATAGGACGCTTGGAAGAAGTGTGTCTTAAGTGATCTTAGAACCAGCAAGAAGGGAGTTAGATGGTGGTTTTTTAGAGACGATATTCTTCTATGAGATAGTTCAACGCAGTAATTTTGGTCTGTCCAGAAAAAGTTTATTCTATTGTTGAACGCAACAAACCTATGGAAGCAGTGTCTATACAGCAAGCACAATAACAAAATGACAAAGCACAACACACACAATACATTTAAACAAAAGTGTTCAAGTCCGTATAGGGTGTCCCTAACACATGTTACTAAAGACTACATATACTAAATATATACGCTAATCACTATGAGGGCAATGTACATGATAATAAATGTACAGAATTTACAAGATGTAGTGAAGATGTTAGTAAATATATACAACAGGTATCATGATTCACGCAATATACATAATTTACAGCGCTACAATGAACTGCACATGTACAAGAACTCCCACTCATACAGGACACACACAAACACACAAATAGTAAACACATACAGATTACATGCATTATTCAGACACTGACAGATGACCTGGCTATAGGAACCAGGCTAGGTGAAAAACTAATCGAACATATTTGTTAACTACGAGCAGAAAGCGGCACGACCATTGTCGTAGATATTCTTCCTCTCCGAGAGGAAGAAGTGTCTCTTTAAAAGAACGCTTGTTTCTGCGCTCTGCATTTTTTTAGTGAAACCATCGGTTTTTCGAGGTGCCTCGCCTCACCGTCTTGCGGTAATGGCCATGGAGCATGCCAGAGGCCCGCCTGGTCAGCGGTTCTCAAACCCGTCAGCCACAAAGAAGCGAGCTGGCTCTCCCAGTGACACTGAAGACACCGATCTCTATTCTATGTCAGAAGACGACACATGCGATGAAAGCTTTATACCTGTCCGGGGTAAGAGGGCGAAGAGAAGGACGGCGAATACAAAAGCATCAGCTCCTGCAAGTACAGCGACTGTACAGTAAAGGCCTGCGCACTGGCCCCATGTCATCATCTTCATGCCGGAAGATCCTTCAAGCAACCTACGAACTCTGAACGGGCAAGCCCTTTCCGTTGCTCTGGAATGCGTGGTGCCACATCAAACTAGCGGTGTACGAGTAAACCCAAGGAAGAATAATCTTGCCATAGACGTGCACGATGTCAGTGCGCTAGGACAGCTGCAGCAAATGACTGAGCTGGACGGCATTAAAGTGCGCCCCTTTACTCGATAGATGATAAATCAATTGCCGGTGTAATCTATGACATCCACACTGCCATTCCTAATGTTGACTTGTCTACCCTCATCAAGCCTGCAAACGAGGGAACTGTCATTACGCAAGTGCGGCGCTTTAGAAATATGCGCTGCGTAAAAGTGTTTACTTTTACGCAGAGCGTAAAAAACAAGAGCGGCAAACGCGTCGAAGACGATTGCACTCGGCTTCGATGGCTCGCTTCTCGTCGGTGTTACCCGCGCACCCTCTGCATTTTTTAACGCAATCGGACATATGGACGCATGTACCGACGGACGCACGCATGGACGAATGGACGCTTCTCCTCACTCAAAATTACTCACTCCATGAATATGGTGTGATTTTTTTTCGCTTGCGATGCGGAAGGCACAGCTGCCAATGAAATGAGCAGCTCATAACAAGTTTAGCGTGAAATACTACGAGTTATCAAGTAATGTCACTTAAACATAACTTCGTTACGAGTGGAGCATTGAGCCGCCAGACGCCAAGCTACGGCTTGAACAAGAGTCAAGCTCTGTAACAAAGCGGGTGGATGCCGCCGTAATACTTTGATGACAGCTAGATATATGGACGTTAGGCTCTTTGCTGAAGGGTGTCGCTCAGAAATCGTATCATAAATTACCAAGAATGAACACCGGCCACTCCTCACATTGATCCCGTGATAACAATGCGTCGTCATGGAGATAAAAGATCGATCGCGCTCGGTAAGCACGAGTTCAGGATGATCTTTAGAGAGCAAAGCTGCTTACATAGTTGACGCCCCGTCGCCAGAATTTCTTTTAACAAGGCACTTCAGAATGATGGCGAGCGTTTCTTCCGCATCTGTCGAGTACAACTTTGCTTTTACGCATAGTTATGAGATGCTGTGCATTGGGTCAATTATTTGCAAGTTCGTGTTTAGTTTTTTCGCAAAGGCAAGAAGTTGAACCTGGTCTGTCAATAAAGGAAAAAAATTGAAAGCTTCGTATAAGCGTCAGCTCTCTCAATAAAGTTATTTACGAATACTTCACATAAGACGTCGAGCAGGGCGCTTTGCACGTATGCTTCACGTGTTGACGTGAGTGGGAGTAGGCTTTACTGTAAAAAAGAAAAACAGTGTGAGGGCGTATGCAAATATTGCCTTGATTTTGATGTCATGTTGAACATTAGGCTGTTTTGCTTCGCCTATTGATGAACAGCAAGTACTAATCAAGACACGTGTATTTATTTGGCATTTCCCAACCAGAATCGTGTCAAAGCGATGCAGCTGTTTCATACTACCTTACAGATCCTAGTGTACTGCATGTGAGTGTGGCTATCGGGCGCCCACTTATATTTGCACCCCGTGGTGTATGCACTCGTACTATCACGCACATGGGTGTTGTTACGCCGTTGGAAGGGGATCTTAACAATGTTTGCTGCAGTGATTGAGACATGTACTGAATTATTTGAGGTAGTTGAATCTGATATGGTGCAAATAAAAGTTGTGTTAAAGAGCATAGTTGGCGCGAGCTGAGCTCATTTAAAATTCATAAGGAGAACAGGCCTTAGCCGCTTACATACACACTTTTATTCACGTACTGAAAATGCACCGTTGTTCACTTATGAATACAAAAACGTGAGTGCATACAATTCAAAAAAAAAAACGAAACCTAGGGAGATGTACCACGCCAGTATTTCGGTTGCAAAACGTCGCAGTCGTGAATGATATCTATTCACGTATGTCCCAAGAAAGCCATCGCAGGAAACAACTTCCACCGACTTCTGATTGCGTCTACTCTTTCATTTGTGGTCCTTTCACAACCACTGAAGCAATACTTTTTCACCTTCTTAGATTCTTAGTTCCTGCCAATGCTCCATCCGCCGCGCATGTACATCTTGCACGGCGTTTTTCAGTCGCCGTTACGATATTTCCTGCCCGAGTCAATGCCATTTCCTCACATGCTGTTGTGTTCCCCGCGCTGCATTCCACCTCATTTTTGCGGTCAAAGCATATTTTGGTCATCGCATCTCGGCTGCCAACCTTGGGCCTCTCGATCAATGTGACCAAAACAATCAGTGGCAACTGATGTGTGGTGACGTCCATTGACGTCTTCTGTGCGACGAATTCTCCTGGTGGGCTAGCATTGTTTTTGTTGGGCTGCAAAAATATGCATTAACAAAAAAGGAAGTTCCCTCTTTTCTGTTATGCTCCTTTTCATGAGTTCATGGCTCTGTTTAAAAGACACGTGAGCTCTCAACGAATCTCTCCACTCTCGTCAGAAAGGCAAGGGACATCAACAATTGTTAAGCTGTCTCTTTATATGAAGTCCTACATGTAGTCAGCCAGGACTGGCTCAAAGAAGTGGCATGCACTCGATGTTTTATAGTGCGTGTACGCAAGCTGTCATATAGTAGATGACATTGGTATGGTAGTTGACTACATCTGCGCAGGTTACGATGTTCTGCCCCTTCGCACTAGCACACTATGTATTCAAATGCACATCGGTTTGTCGTGCTGATGAAGGGCTTACGGACTTAGCCACTGACGCGACAGTCATCAAGGTCGATCCGGGCCGCAATTATCGCATGTTGCATGGAGGCTAACACGTTGAGGCCTTCCTACTTATATTTAGGTGCGCGTAAGATAATTCCACGGAGTTTAAATTTCCAGAGCACCTTCCCTCTCACCTTTACGGAGCGCTGCATAATTATTTCATGAATTTCGGACATAAAATATGGTGAGTTTTTATCACTAATAAGCAGACTTCGACTAAATTGGTCTTCATTGAATTTCATTTGACATATACTACTTAACGTGATCACTTTTACGATGACACTACCATGTTTGACAAATCATTTTATGTGCTGCTTCCTGTGAACTGCGTCAAAATTATGACATAGCTCTTGAACGCAGAACAAACAAGTTCAAAATGGACACTTAAACTTAGATAGAAACACGGGTTACAACCTCAATGTCTATCTCTACGAGCCCGTCTTACTCCCGATATTCTGATGTCCACTGGCATAAGCCCATTGTCCTACCCATTATCCTACCACAACTTCTTAAGCTATTCTTTTTGATTCTTTACAAACACTAGAACAGGGAGCTATATTTAACAAATTTTAACCTGAGATTTCCTAATATTTATGCATAAACAATCATTCGATACAGCTGAGTAGATGTTTAGTTTCAATTTGAATAACATTACTTACTACAAAAGGAATTATGACAATTTCGCTCCAGTAAAATACCGAGTGTCTTCAAATATAATTCGCTGAGCCTGGGATGGGGAAGGCAAAAATTACACTTGTAGATAAAATTAAGACGCTCGCGGGTTCCGGGGCCTTCGGGCAGGCTCGTGATATTATATATATATATATATATATATATATATATATATATATATATATATATATATATATATATATATATATATATATATATATATATATATATATATATATATATATTCGTATAGGAAAGAAGACGCACGTACGAAGTTATTTTATTTGACGTTTCGGCCGTGGGTCCGGCCTTCATCAGAATGTATTCTGATGAAGGCCGGACCCACGGCCGAAACGTCAAATAAAATAACTTCGTACGTGCGTCTTCTTTCCTATACGAATAATATTTCCCGGACCCAGCATCACTTTTGTTTTGGTATATATATATATATATATATATATATATATATATATATATATATATATATATATATATATATATATATATATATATATATATATATATCTTTTAATTAGAACAAAAATACCACAAAAATGTACATACAATATGGACACAAACAAAGAAAAAACAAGAACAAGCGGCGACTTATTCCTAAATATTTATTATTAGACGTGAGACATGGAATGTAGGAGTAGAAAACACAGTGGGTGTGTTGGTATTCAATCGCTATGTTACAACGTGAGAGAACGATAAGTTACCAAGGCTCATATACTACACATAAGAAACCTGGCGAATTGTTGCATGCACAAAAAAATATATTCAAGCCCTTTCTCACTCAAATGCCAAAGTACACCCAGGACGCTTCATATTATAGCAAGATACAAAAGGCGTGTGTTGTATGTATATGTTTCATTGTGAATGCAAAATGCTTACTAAAAGTCAGTGCTTCTTATTGTACTCCTTTGCATCCGCCTAGTTTTTCATCCTGTTTGCTACCATGGCTCGATATCAAGATACCCCATGTTTACAGTCAGGCGCTGGAGGAAGTCATCATTGAGTCTTTTTCCAGCAATCAGAGTAAAAGAACGAATGGAAGACAATACGACAGGGCGATTCGAACAAGCTGGTTGGGGTGAATCGAGGTAGAGATATGTTTGAAACTCACTCCGCCGGACCGCGCGAGAAACCAGCCAAGTGTTCAGGAACGCACCGGTGGCGTTCCTATCTCTCTCGGGACAGGGATCAATACTGCACTCCTGGCAGCAGATGGCGAATCGTGTGCTCCGATTCACTTCCGGCGTCTGCCGCGGAATACCGGCTGGTGCCGCTAGCTCTGCCCACTGGACATGCACCTGCACTGCACATTTCTTCATTTTTCACAGTTTCGACCCGCTTCTTTATATACTTTTGACATGCATGCTGCACCTGGACGGCCTCTTTCCGTCCATGAATCAGTTCGAAACACATATCACGCATAACCTCTTCGAACAGCTGTCGCTGTTCGGACTGGTATTCAAGGTTTCCATGCATAAGTTGCACAGTTATCTGGCTTTTTTCCTTCTTGCTTTCACAACAAAACTTTTCACAAGTTCAAAAATTGGGTGGAGGTTGCGCCATACGCAGAAAACACAGTGGTGGCGATTATAAAGGAATGCAGCCTTGCGTGTTGCACTGGTCGCGCGCGTATTTGAACGCACCGTTTTCGAAAAAAAAAATCACAGCCTATCCACGGAGTGAATGATGATTGGTGGGACGAAGCGTTCGTCAGTCCGTCCGTGCTTCCGATCGTACATTCGTTCTTGCTTCTGTCTGTTCATGCGTCCATCCGTCCGCCCGTGTGTACATCCGCATGTCCGTCCATCCATGTGACCGTCAGTGCGTCCGTCCGTCTATCAAGTGAACACTCCTGGTATCGCTATCTCACATCTTTGCATCATGTACTAATCATACAAAAGTACCCCCATCCAGCGGACATTCTAAAGACTGCTCTCTCGGTTATGTCCGTTCATCCATTCGTCTGGACGGACGTCCGTCCATTCGTCCGTTCATCCGTCTATCTAGCGAACACTCCAAGAACAGCTATCTCACATCTTCCCACCATGGATTCCTCATATAAAAATACCGCCATCAAGCGGACAGTCTAAGAACCACTCTCTCGGATATGTGCCACCGGTGGTTAGACACGACAACAGGATGCACAAGCCACGCCACAAGGAGCTTCGCCCCTAAAACATATAGAGCCCTTCCAACTGCTTCTGAGTATATGGAAGACCTGCATAGCCGGAAAAGCGTTCCAATGAAGAGGTATCGCGCGAGCGTTTGGTGGCTCCACGGGCCCGATCTTTGTTGGTAGCATTTGGCTCAATGGCGATGCGCACACTCGCGATTTTGGGAGCGCCACCATTCTTCGTGCTGCCTCCGCTCCATCTGGGGGAGGAACGTTTCAAGAGCCCGAGCTGTCACGCGCTGTCTTACAGCAGGGTATGCTGTCATATGCTGCCATCCCTAGGCGTAACGCTCGAGCAGCCAGGTAAAACACAGACATCTGTAGCATCATGCAGCTTACGAGCTGGCGCCTTTTATTAAGATTGCGTGCTACGTCACACCGACAAGCAAAAAAATAAAATAAAATAGAGTGTGATACACTAGCCGTAATGGCTACTAGCGAACCTGGGTAACACTCCCACGTTTTCACTCTGCTTGGTCGGCTTACGTCGCATCGTGAATTTGGGTTGATGAAGGTAGCCTATAAAGTGTAAAAAGTGAAGGTAGCAAAGTGTAATGACTGTTTTTCAACTGATTTGCACACCTAGATCATTAATCACGCGCCTAGCATTTGCCACTCAACACGTGCAATTTTCCTAGTCTTCACCTATCATTTGCCTAAGGTGAAGCATCCACCTATCATCTTCAAAATACGCATTTACACAATTATCCCAGGTAGTGGGTCCCATATTGTCCTCTGAAAAACCAGTTGGACTTCCCATCACCATACAGATTTTTTTTCGGATTGATCAAGAGACAGGATGAGGGTGAAAGAAAGGCAGGGAGGTTAACCATGGCTTTGTCCGGTAGGCTACCTTGTGCTGGGGAAGAAGGTAAGACGAATAAAAGTTGGAGAGAAAGAAAAGTAACTGATGTCGTCGACAAAACGTTGATTCTGTGCTTACTATCAAAGACGGAGAGGTAGACTGGTTTGTTAATAAAATCAGCGCATTTGATGCGTTATGTACCTTGCATGCGCGGTCCCGTGCGGCCAGAATTTTGCCCATGGATTGATCAAGAATGATTGGAAAGTGAAGGGGCGCATCTAGATTCACAAGTACGAAGGTGGCTGTGGTTTAACAATACAGTCGTGTTAGGTTAACTTCTAAGGAGTATACTCTTTTGTACATGCATAGACATGCCGTCGCTTGATATCCTATACAGAGATATACGAAATGGTTGACGTAACTTTTGAAGAAATTCAAGTGCATGCAACCGCTAGCTGAACCAAATGGATGTAACATTGCTCAGCACCCTTTACACTGACACAGACTAATATTTAATGCGCATATTGGTATAATTATTCAAACGTCACCTATTCATTCCCGTAAATCTAGTCATTATATCAAACGCATTAAGTAAAATGTTGTAGATTCCGTCTAGAAACAAGCGAAGGTAAGATAGTCTTGACCTTTGCTAACTGAAGAAACGTTTTTACAATGCACGATATTGAGCCCCCATTTCCTGTCAAAAGAAGTAGCCGGTGCCATAAAAGGGTGACACTTCCTAAAAATCTCCCTTTCAAAAAAGCTAAGCACGCACGCACGCACGCACGCACGCACACACACACACACACACACACACACACACACACACAAACGTGTTTGTCACAACTCCTCGCTGCTATGAGGCCTTTTGCCACATTACTGTCCACTCGCCTAACAACTAGGTGTAAAAAATTATATACAAGCGCACGAAAAAATCATAAAAGCCACCCGTGTAAAGCGCTCCTGTAAAAATAATTTCCAATGGAATCTGCAATGCGACCAGGGTGGCTTGATTTCTCTCATGGAAAACTTCATATACATATAGAAAACGTGTGGGTCCTTTCGCACGTGCGGACACTTTTCGACATATCAGAGTGACTTTCAGAGACTTCGAGAGGATTTATTAATTCTGAGTCTCACACTTGACCGGTACCATAACTCTTGTACTATAACCGGATCCGCTAGGTGGCGTAGGGCGGTGAGGAAGTGCTCACATCGCTCTCCGCTTTATGAAACGCTTTCAGGCGGAAATTTCATTCAAGTCTACTTGAAGAGTGCGTCATCTTTTCCGTGAAGTTGCGAGGATTTGAAGGACACCAAAATCTGGGACCTGAACCAGCTTCACGAGAAATTATCAACGTTTGAAGATACGACGTGCACAAACGCAGCTTACCGTATCACCGGCTTCGGTCGGCGGCGCCAGGACGCTAAACCGGGCGCGGTGCGGCGATGGGTGCGTCGACTGGCTCACCACTATTCGACCGACTTTCTCCGACATTTTCTGACCGAGTTGGAAGTCAATGGTGAGTGCCATTTAACCTCCTTTTCGGACTATGCGTCTTGTGCAGAGGAAAACGGAGGTCGGTTCATTCCCCTGTTTCTACTGAGCATGCATGCATAAGGACGCCTAGAAATTCTTCGTCTACATGGACGTTGACGAAGTCCCTCCCGGCACATCTCTGGTGTCGGAGAGTCAACCGAGCGACGCGAGTAGCGTCTCGTCAAATGAGGAACCAAGTAACGACGCGCGAGCGCCCAGCGCCGCGTCTCTCGATAACAAGAACGATGACGACGCGGGTCCGGCTCTTACTTGGACGGGGGACGGCTGGCACACCGTTCTTTCACGAAGAAAAAAAAGAACCTTAAAAAAGCCAGAAAGAACCCGAGAAGGGACTACAGAAGAAAAAAAATTGCCCGCAGCTTCCCTCGGGGGAACACTGAGGAGGATGCGGAGCGTAACTCACGCTAGCCGAGGGAACTCGACCGGCAATCAACGATTGCTTGCACGTAGCACACACGACGTAGTCGGCATAGTCGGTGCCCTTTCCAAACGTATTGCAAAGAACCGACAACGCTTTGGAGTTGTTCTGAATGTTGCCGATCCGAGTTAAGTTGTTATCGAACCAAAGACGATCACACACCTTGGAGGTGTGGCCGAAGCTTCGGTCGAGGAAGTCGCGCTTGAAGCGAGCGTTGGGCGTGGCATACTGCTTGGCGCGCCACGCCGCTACCTCGGCGCGCTTGCGCTTGCGGGCAGCATCGGGATCGGCCTCTCGTCGCCGACGCTTGCACTCGGCTTCCCGTTTTCGAAAGTCCGGGTCCTCTTGTCGACGCTTACGTTTCAAAGCGGCCGAATCCGGTGCTGCTGCTCGACGCTGACGTCTCTCAGCGGCTTCACGTTCTCTAAGTTGAGCATCTTCCGCTCGACGCCGACGTTTACGTTCGGCGTCGCGAGCTCTTCTCCGCGCTGCCTTGTCTTCGGACGACGACTTGGTTGCGGTTCCGCCAACACTTTGGCCGGCGCTGGTCGAAGGGACGTCGATCATTGTGACCTCGGACGTCGACGCGCCGTACAAACCAACCGACGAGCGGCAACTGAGCGAGCGAGCACCGACCTTGAGTATATATACAGCGCGACGGCGCATGCACTGTCAGCTGTCGAATGTTCGTGAAGAGGGAGAAGCGCAACGGCGCATGCGCGCGCGTCAGCTGCCGATGTTCTCGAAGCGCGACTGCGCATGCGCGCGCGTCAGCTGCCGATGTTCTCGAAGCGTGACGGCGCATGCGCGCTACATTATACAGCTAGCGAATGTTCGTGAAGAGGAGAAGCGCACGCGGTGTGTAGAGGAGGAAGGGTGCACAGATGGTGGAGGAGTGAAGCGCGCGCGGTGTGTAGAGGAGGAAGGGATGCACAGATGGTTGAAGAAGGAGGAGGAAGCTTGCGGACGGCGCCGCACTACAAGCCTCGAGTATTAGATGGTCCACATCTAAAACGAAAAGGCAGCAGGCCATTCGCTTGCCGACGCAGCACGGGACAGCCAAGTCAAGCGGGATTCCCAGCGCAGAAAACGCCGAGGACCGACGCCCCTTCCAAAGGAAGACATAAAGGTTATCCTGAGACCGCACAAGGGCCTCACAGTGAAAAATCTATTTGGATCCGAGCTGTCTATGGCAGTGATAGAGGCCTGCCGGAACAGCTTTGGGGGAGAAAGTTTTTTGCTGCAGGTCCACCCCGGATCAAACATCATAATATTGTCCACGCCCACGAACAAGTGGCGGGCAGGCTGAGAGAGATCAACCAATTGAAAATCAGAGAACGGATTCACCCCTTCAATGCGTGAGTGGCCGACCCAGAAGACGTGCTGCGAGGCATCATTCACGGACTACCGCCCGGAACCACTCAGGCCGACCTGATGGCAAACCTACGAATACGGACACAAGGGGTGAAGATAGAGAGAGACAGAATGCTGGGCTCTTCGAAGTCAGCAATAATAACTTTTACGGGTGACGTGCTCCCTAGGTGTGTCTATTTTATGAGTGCAGAGGCGATCTGTTATCCATACAAGCCTACCGTACAGGTTTGCAAGATTTGTCGATCAACTGGACACCGAACCAACGTGTGCCCGACTCCGAACGCCAATGTGTGCTTCAAGTGTGGGACGTGTGATCCTACTCAGGAACATGAATGTGCCCTGAACTGCGCCATATGCGGTGAAGAGCACGCTACAGGAGACAAATCATGCAAAAAGAAACTGAAAAATGTGGCCCCCCGAAAATCACGAGTGGGGACGCCTCGAAGACAAACAGAGTGTACCTACGCCGAGAAGGATTTCCCGCAATTTGAGCAACACCAGCAGAAAGCTCCTCGTTGGTTGAGCTCAGACCGAGAGGAAGCGATGCTCCAGACGTGGCAGGCATCTAGATCCAGCTCCAGATCACGATCAAGATCGAGATCATTATCAAAGACTCCGCAACAGCGGAATATTAGCAAGCCTGCGGAGGCCCCTGTCAAGCCAAACTTGAAGAAAACACCGAGCAGCAGCTTGGAAACAAGCTCCACCCATGCCAGGAAAGAAGAAGCAGTAGCAGCAACCACTGGCCTTAGCACGCAGGACGTACAAAACAACCAACCAAGCAAGGTGAGCTGGGCGAGTCCAGTGCCTCCCAATGTTCCTGCAACTGATAGCCCACAGTATAGGAAAATTCTAGAGGAGAACAAAAGATTAACACAAGAAATTAAACAGCTTAGAAATCAAATGGCTGCGGAGCGGAAAGAGTATAAAATGGCCATCTCGTCAATGGAATTCAAATTAGAAAATGCAATTAAGAAAATACAAAACCCAGGGCCGATAGGCAACCCCACCGTGCGCAATAAAGAGGCGCGAGAGCGTCTAGCCCACATGAAGGATAGTGCAGAAACGAGCGCGGAAACGATAGACGAAGACTAGCTCGCTAATCAATCAGAAAGCAGTGAACTAGTAAAACGAGTGCAGACGCAGGTTCAAGCAAACAGGGAAAGCATAGCTACTTTACATAAACTTCTAGGTGATTTCATGGCGGAAATGAAAACGTTTGTCGTAGAAGAACTGAAAATTCAGAGGCAGTATGTTATCGATGCTGTGGGACGCTTGCAGAGGGCACTGAACAAACGCTCCATGGCCGTCTCAGGTATTGACAAACCATCCAAAGCGGGCCGCGACAGCATGGTTACGACCATGCAGCATGGCCAAAAATAATATAAAAAGTGTAGAACATTTAGAGATTTGGCAGTGGAACTGTCACACTTTTCACAAGCGTGCCGCAGCACTCCAAAATTACATGAACTCGGTACCAATTCAGCCAGACGTAATATGCCTGCAGGAGGTTGGGCCCAAGATGGTCAAACTGCAGGGATATTATTGTTTGCATGATCCAAATTATCCCCGCGTAGCCTCGCTGGTTAGCAAAAGTATTGCAGCAAAGGTTGAGCACATAGAAAGTCTGCGAATAAATCATCAGATAAGCACCCTTCTTCCTCTGAAGAGAGGCAAAGTGAAAACCGTAATATTAAATATATACAGCCCTCCCAAAGAGAAACACGAAGACATTGGTGCACTGCTTAAAAATGTCTTCGGTATTGCAGGGGCGAAAGATCGACTTGTGGTATTGGGCGACTTTAACGCACCCAGCACCACATGGGGTTATTCGAGAGATTCCCCTAAAGGAACACGTCTCTAACACGCCGTATTCAAACTAGGATTGAGCTTAATTACTCTACCCACAACACCTACGAGGCTGGGTAACAGCGTAAGTCGAGACACGTTCCCAGATCTGACATTCACACGTAATGTTAACGACGCTAACTGGACAAACCTGGAAGATAATCTCGGCAGCGATCACTACATGATCAGTATTTCCCTCTCAACTCCGAAACTACGCAGGGTCATAGGAGACGTGGTGATCACTAACTGGGAAAGATACAGACGACGTGATCCCTCACCCGAATCTGTACCGGAGTCGATTGGGGAATGGTCAGAGCACATAATCTCAGTTCACAAACAAACATATGAACGTATCGCAAGAACAGCAGAGACTCCTGCAGTCGACAGGCACCTGCTCCACCTGTGGGAGAGCAGGAGCCGTATGCGGAAAAGGTGGAAAAACCAGCGACTCAACCGGAACCTTCTCCGCAAAGCCGCTGCTTTAGGAGAGGAGGCAAATCAATACGCTAACAAAATTGCAACTGAGGGATGGATCCAGTTCTGCAGTTCACTACAGGACACTCTGAGCACTGCAAAAACTTGGGCCATCCTAAGGAACATGCTTGACACTGAAAAATCAAAATCGGCCTCGAACAGAACACTACAAAGAATAATGCATGATTTTCCGGGCACAGAGGAGGCGTTAATACAAGCACTTAAGGACAGATACATAGGAGAAAATACCGATAGTTGCAGTATTGAAATGCAGTACACTGGTGCGAAAAACGAGAGACTCGACGCCCCAATCACCACGGAAGAGGTCTTTGCGGCTGCCCAAGCAGCCAAGAGAAATTCTGCCCCTGGTTCAGATCAAATCACAAATGCAATGATAAGTAACCTCAGCGATAAGGTTATAGAGGCACTGACAAACCATTTTCATGACAACTATTGGCTCAAAGGGAAGATACCCGAGGAATGGAAAGTAGCCAAAATTATTACGATACCGAAACCAGGGAAGAAGCCATCCCTGCAAGCACTCAGGCCCATATCTTTGACCTCATGCATGGGAAAGCTTTTCGAAAGGGTTATTCATAATCGGCTCCAAAATTTTATAGAGGACAACGGCCTTTTTCCAGCCACTATGCTGGGTTTCCGCAATGGCCTTTCCACTCAAGACGCATTTCTCCCATTACAAGAGGAAGTTTTGAGCTATATACCTACAGGAGGAGAACATCTAATACTAGCCCTTGATTTAAAAGGAGCATTAGACAATATCTCGCATTAGACCATCCTAACAGAATTAAACTACATGGGATGTGGGACAAACACCTATAATTACATCAAGGCATTCCTCACAGAAAGGCGGGCTTCGATAAGCGTAGCACAAGTCACGTCAGACGCTTTTGAGATGCCAAACAAAGGTGCCCCTCAAGAAGCCATCCTCTCTCCCCTGCTCTTTAATATCGCCATGTTAGGACTCACGCGAGCTCTGGATGGAGTTCCGCGGTTAGGATACACTCTCTATGCGGATGATATCACACTGTGGGCAACGCGTGGATCTCTAGCTAACAAAGAGCAGACACTTCAAGAGGCTGCAACAGCAGTTGAAAACTTTGCGAAGGCAAGCGGGCTCAGCTGTGCCCCAGAAAAATCTGAAATTATCAGGGTACATGGAAAAAGATACAAAAGTAACTAAAAAATTGACATAAACAATGAAGGTGTCAAAGTACGTGAGGTGACCATCGCACGTTTTCTGGGTTACTGGGTTCAAAGTAATGGATGAGCGAATCATACAATAAACATATTAATATCAGCCACGAAGCAAGTTGCACGAATGATCCATAGAATAACATACCACAAACAGGGCATGAAGGAAGGAGACACAATTAGATTAGCACAGGCACTTGTACTGTGAAAGATTACGTATAGTCTACCTTTCCACGTGTTAAACAAATCAGAAGAAGAAACTATCGAGTCTATAATTAGGGGCGCCTACAAAGTGGCCATAGGGCTACCGGTAAGCGCACCAACCCAAAAGCTTTTGGACCTCGGTATATATAATACATACTCTGAGCTAAAGACAGCGGTATTGACTGCGCAGAGAAATCATCTAAGTCAAACGAAAGCAGGGAGAGAGATACTTTCTAGGGTGGGCTTTCCGCCATACCCCCAGAACATGGACGTAAAAAAAAACAGAAAGCGCAGAGAGGAGAGAGTGCGATGGCTCTGAAAAACATTCAAAAACAAATCAAATGTTTTGTATGTGGACGCTTCAAGGTACAATTTTAAACGGTCAGTTGCATCGGTACTTAGCAACGACAACTGCATGGTGACATGTGCATCACTGTACACGTCCTCGATCACCAAGGCGGAATGCTTTGCCATTGCCCTTGCAATCAAAGCGCAGGAACAAAGAGATGAACCGCAGACAACTATCATTTCCGACTCGCAGGAAGCGTGCCGTTTCTTTTTAAGAGGCCGCCTTCCGATAAAAATAAGCAAGTTCTTAGACGGGAGCTTGACAAACAAATACAGACTTATCTGGTGTCCAGGACACGCAGGCCTGGAGGGGAACGAAAGTGCTGACGCTTGTGCTCGAGGGCTCACGAACCAAGCAGAGCTTCGACAGCATATTCAATCCTTTGAAACACTCCAGGAGGAAGCTATCGAGGAGGATAATGACCCATCTAGAATGGCCCCTCGCGAAATTCTTGCTAACCAGCGAGGCATGCGACAAAAATACAGTGCCCCCCACAAATCGTTAGAAGGAGAGGACGCGATTGACCTCCACCGAATTCAAACGGGAGTCTTTCCCAATCTTCAAATGTTACACGAAATTCTTCCAACGCTGAATGGGCGTGCTTGTCCGTGGTGTGGCGGCTCACCATCGCTCTACCACATTTCGTGGAGATGCCTCAAACGACCACCAAATTTGGATACCTTTTTAGGTCAGTACAAGCTTTGTAATACTTTCGAGCAATGGGAGGCACAGCTTGCCAGCTCTGACCCAGAGGTGCAGCTTGCACTTCTGCGGCACGTCAGACAGACGGCGGCCGCCAGTGGAGCCCTGGACTTGGGGCCCCACCCATCAAGCTCATGACCTCTGTCCCAAATCCTTGCAAATAAAGTTTTTCCTTCTTTTTCCTTCCTTGTACTATAACCAAAACCAAAACTCTACAATGTATGAAAACGCGCTTCCTGCTCCGCAGAATTTTGCACGTGTACCTTTTCCGGTTTCGAAACTACGAACAAAACTTGCGGTGTTGCATGCCTGAAAACATAACAGCCTTGAAGAATGCCCGAATTGGTTTGTCTGCTTCATGTTTTGTTTTTACTTCACCTGTACAGATGTTGCCATTATGAGTAACATGGTCACTTGGTGGGCCAGCCAATATTTTGAAATAAAACGTGATACATGTTACAGTATGAGCGACTACATTTTCTTTCAATCTCCACATTTGATGAATGGTTCCGCAACAAACTGTTTCACTAGTATTACTTTAATGCTGGCTATAAAATGAAATTTATGCAACAGCCGCAATAAGAACCCGCAGGTGGTTAACCGCAAGTAATACAGGATAGCTTATTTATACTGTTTCATGCGTGTTGTACTAATTACCATGCATCTGTGAAGCAAATAACGCGGATAAAAGGACAGCTTGACGCCGAAAAGTACTGAATGTAACAGGTTCAAAGTGCGTGCTTGCCAAGTGGACTAAGGTGATGGTCATTCTCTTGTCCACATGACCAAGTATTCATGTGCATGCAGCTGGGAGTACGTACAACCCTGGGAGCGATAGCCAGTGCGATTCATTCGAACTACGCTAACACTTCTTGCTTTGCGTGCCCATAAATAATAGATTAGGTGTACGAAGGAATCATCGATGATGTAGCTCAGTTCGTAAGAAAACATTGTGCCTAATGTGACGGTTGCTCCTTATGTTTCTGTCGGCGGCAAATCGGATTTGCATCCACTTTCATTTCATCACATCTGTAACTTACTTCTACAATATGCTTCAAGTATTAAATCAATGTCTACGATGCATCATTTTTTATTATCTGCTGATTTTCATCAAGATTGCGTAAGACAAAAATAATCTGACCCTCCAAATTCCCTTCCTTGATTGTTAATTTTGTTATTATTTCAACGCAGCTATATATTAATGAGCTAGTTTTAGATTCGTATGACAGTTCTGTACGTTTTTGAGGTCCAGAAGCCTACCAATCTCTCTCTCACTTTACTTCTGAGCATCGGTTGTTTAGGTTAGAAAGATCACTTTTGTAGTGAATATACGAATAAGGCTTTAATTCTTCAGAAGTTGAAGGCGACAACACTTATGGACCTCACGAAATACCTAATACTGTGTTTTAGCATTCAGTTGACGTTGGCGTGGTATTTAGCCCTTCACTAATAGCGTTCTATATGAGAAACGTCTTTCAGGTTTACATAACATGAAGCGCACGTTTCAACGAATGTGTTAGGCTCTTCTCCTCACATTGCAGGCGAAAACGCTTAGTGATGTCACATTCGTCACTGCTTCACGCTTGCATAAATTTGGGGTCGTCCCAGTTTCTCGCTAGTTTTATTCAACAGAAGTTGCGAAGCGGAAGCGTTGTCTTAAAATACATGTCATGGACACTGGTGCAGTAACCCATATTCACTTCAGCCGATGAAGACGGCACCGTAAATTCAGTCGCTTTCTTGGGGGTGGTAATATTCTTGGTTGGTGTAACCATAAGTTAGAGCTTAGTACTTTCATTCCGCAAATGCCACATGTAGCCCCCATCTAAAAAAATAACTAAAAGAGCGATTAGAGTTTCGTGCAGTTGGCAGAGTTTACGTGGAAGTCCAAATTCAGGGAACATCCGTAATGTCAACGAAAGGCAGTTGGTAGGCACTTCATGCCTGCTTGCAGCGCCAATACACGGACCATGCATATTCACTGAAGTAGTAGGTGGCAATCCCTGTAGGCTGCTTTTTTCTGTTGTTCTTGAAAGCGGCAACAGTATACTCGGGTCTTCAATGGTGCATCCACTATTTTGTTGAGAAAGCTTTCATGAAAAAATTGGCCAAGTATCTGCAAGTTAACCTGCAAATGACGTCGAAAGACGATAGTGTTGTGTCTGGAGAGAGTGAACAAAACGTTTATTTAATGTCCTACGCCAAAAAATCAGTGAATAATATTCTGGAGGCGCTGCGTCAGAGTGCCTCGAGCGTGCAGCAGAGGCGAACGAGCGCATCAAGTCACGTCACACGTGAGATGTGAACGCTATCCAGCTGTTATCTTGGAAAACGAAGCGCGCGATCAACTCTGAAAGCGCTCAGAGGTGATAAGGTGTAGAACGCAAGGCGAAGGGTAGGCACCACCACCGTGTCGTCTTAGCAAAGCGTTGGAACACTTGCCTTTTCGTGCAAGCGTTTTATGGTCAGCGCAGCGTGATGAACGCTACAGTCCTTAGAAATACTTATGTATGCCTTCTATAGTAAAAGACGTACATACAGAATATATACGTGATCTTATGGTGCCTCAGATATGTGCAATAATTGCTTCTTAATTGAGAATCACACAAGTATGAACGCTGAATCTTGAGCAACATTCATCGGAGCTGCGGATGGGGTCAGCCGTTAGAGGTATCGGCTGGTGCCGTTTAGAGTACCCGGTATTGTTAGGGTGGATGAACAGACAAATGGACAGACAGACCAAAATTTTTGCGTCAAAGGTTCCCAAGAAAGACTATCGTATTTAAAAAAGAAGGCAGCGGATTTGAATGCATTGCTCCAAACGTCATCGAAAAACGGTAGTCTCCTGCCGGCTAAGCGGCCATTTATGTTGCCCCTTGCCTCAGAGAGCGTTCCCTCCATGTATAAATGGCCATTATTGACAGGACACGATCAATTTTGTTTAATCCTTCTTGGACTGGATGAAATAGACGAGGCGCCCTATGAGATACTGACGCTATCTGGCAGTGCCATCAGAAAAAATGAGGTAGCGCCAAAACCAGGGCCACTGCCAGGTGGCAGCACCATATCGTCGACAAAGCTCTTTTTCGTGCATAGCATAATATTTTTATTGTGGCGTAAGAAATGGTACGGTCTTTAAAATTTTGCATCCACGCATTTCCTTAGGGAAGGAATGCACCATGTAATACTTAGGCTGCGAAGTTATGTTGCGTCTCAATGCGTAATATTTGCTCTTTGATCGACAATGTTCACACATTCGAATGTTGCCACCAGTTCAAGATGGCTGCCATTCGACAAGTGCTTAAGCTTTGGCCCGGTGGCTGAATATTGTGGCATACAAACAGAAACACGAATAGACAGACAGACAGACAGACAGACAGACAGACGAAAAATTTCTGTGCTCTATTATCACAAGAAAGATGACCGTCTTCAAAGAGAAAAGGGTAGCTTTCGCTTCGTGGCGTATTTCGGGCGAATGCATTAAGAGTCAAGCTATCGTTCCTAATGAACTTAGAGTGTATCGATGGATTTGCTACATCAAATGGAGCACGGTGCACTGTCACCTGATGCTCGGACCTCCGACTGCCTAGAGGTGTAAACACGCACTCCAATCCCGCTGATGGTGCGAAGGGCACCTGGGTCGTGAAACAAAATTGTATCAGAAAAAAAAAATCAACGTTGTAAAATTAGTCTGCACAAACTTTCACTAACAATGAAGCACTGTTTCTATACCTGTTATAATTAGGCCCTGATGGTTTACGTAATAACCAGGACTACTATGGGAGTTTTTGAAGTAACTGAGGGGTGACAACAAGACCAGTTACGCTCGATTAGCCGAGACAGTTGTCGATTGGAACGAGAAGTATAAAGAGGCGCCGCGTTAAAAAGCTGCGCCCCTAAAACCACATAACTTGGTTTTGATATCCCCGAGACGACTTAAAGCTCTCCCATAGTAGAGTACCCTGTGCTCTAAATCGTTACCCCCTTTTTCTACCCCCCCCCAGTGTACTGAAGCGCTAGTCCATGTCCGTATTGTGTTTTGTAGAGTACCAAGTACTTTAAATCATTACCCAGCTTTTCTAACCCCCTCCCTCCCACCCATCCCACACAGCTTTCCAGCTACTTATTCCGTTTAGGGAATCAGTAACCGTCCAGGGTGCATACTTAGCTGCACGTCGTGCTGTCAGTGTGAGGCCCAAAGGACGGCTTTGTGCTCTCTCATAGTAGAGAACCAAGTACTATAAATCGTTAACCACTCTTTCTAAACACACAGTTATAGTCGCCATGGGACGGCTTTCAGCTCTCCCATACTGGAGCACGAAGCACTTTAAATCGTTAACCACTTTTTCTAAACGCGCATGTTCTTTTCTGATGGAACATTTTGGAACTGCCGGGCACACGGGATGGCTTTATGGTCTCCCATAGTAGACTACAAAGCACTCCTAATTGTAAAGCACTTTCTATAAACACACATTTGCATGTCTCATTTGTTGGTACATTTGTATTAGTAGTGCAGTACCAAATACTCAAAATTGTTACCAGGTTTTTTAAAACCATCACTATGTCAAAGGGGACCCCTGATAGCTCTGTCATAGTGCGTTTACTGCTATAAAACATTCACAATTTATTTTGAACATAATATTAACGTTAAATCGCACCTTGGAGAGCTTTTTGACCTCCTATAGTGGAATACTTCGCACTCTAAAATTTACTATATTTGTTCTAAACGTGCATGTAGTTTTAATGGTGCTCATTCGCCATTTCATAATCTGAGGAAATCTCCTGAAGGGGAGCATGAATAAACTAATAATCCCCGTATTCAGAAACGTTCCTTGACCTAAACTTGACTTCCTACCACCTTCGATGCAGAGCGCTTTGCAGATTCACCTTGAAGTTGGTGTTCAATTTAGCGCTGCAGGCTTGATAAAAACAGTCTTTGGTAGCCCACAAAGAGTTTACGTGAAATTTTGTTAAACTTTCTACTAAGCTGCTGAAAGACTTTCTATTGTACAACTTATACGGTCCGCTGACATTCATGAACTTTGATAGGCGGGGTTCACCGTCCTAAAAGAACCGAATGTTGACGAGAGAAGCCGTAATGGAGGGCTCCGGAAATTTAAACCACCTGGGGTTCTTTAACGGGCACCCAAACTCGAGCGCGCGAATCTTCAGCATTTTCGCCTTCATAACATATATGAACGTTGAACTGACAATTCTAGACACTTTAAAGGTTCTTTAGATCGGCTTCTACCAGCAATGTAAAACTGATGCACTAATATGATTACTAACAATAAGCCGCAAAAATCATGCATACAGTAAGTACGTAAGCTTTCCTACCACTTTCTCATTCTTGGCTAGCGATGAGCTCAGAAAGTAAACTGTAGTACTTGATTGCACCTTTCAAACCACTTGCTCACTTCCTCTTTACAAAGTTTCAAAAAGCTCAGGCAATGTCCACTGTCTTGCCTAATGCATATTTATTACACACATTATGGGATTGAACCCTTGCAGTAGACATCTCACTCCCCACATACATATGTTCAATATTTTTCGCGACGACTTAACATTAGCTAATTGTTTTAAAGCACAAGTGTACGCACTTTTCCATGAAACTCTTGGTGGGTGCACAGTATAACCACGCCCGCAAGCGCTCCGCTGTTGTCAGTGCCGTAGTATTGAAGGTACGTGATTGCTTTTACACATTCCCGCTTGTGAAATGCTAAATTTTTACAGGGGTCATTCTTGTTACTATTAATCATGAATTGCAGCAACTTCGCCAGCACGTTTTACAGTGAATCACGAGAAGGACAACGTGTGCTTTCGGCACCGCAGCGCCACATCATTAACCTATAAAGTCATCAACGCTACTGACGCCCAAGCCAAGTATACTAGCAACGCATGCTGCATATGCTTATACTCCTAGCCTGCATTTTATTAGTTCTGAACCGGCTTTTTATGGAGTTCCACCTGGTATGCAGCGGGACCACCTTCGCTGCACACGCAAAACAGCCCATTTCAGAGCATTTCACCCGTTTCATTCTAGCACGTTCTAACCTATGCAAGGTGTTGGGTAAGTCACTGTGGCCTGTTCCCCTCACACTCTCTCAGCAATTATGTGATGAAATCGGGCAACGAAATCATGTGATGGCATCGGAGAACGAGAACCCACATGGTGCGGCGTGACGCTGCGTTGAGCAAGCGTGGCGTGCTCCAACAGGAGTTCGCGACGTGTAACAACAACAGAAAGTGCAGTGAATTCATGGTGTGCTCCAATTGCAAAGACGCGTGAACAAGTGCCCGTGACAAAGAGTCGACCCATGTGCTGCTTCGCATGTCACTAATGGTTCCGTTTAGTGGGATTTGGTGTAATCTTTGTGCCACACTCTATGTTCGCTGTCTCCATTTCTAGCTGAATGCACACAGTTTTCCTAAGATTGGGCCGCACTATAAAGCTTCAAAAGTGGAGATCCGAGCACGGTGGGACACGCGACTTGCAGAACAACCGGCTTTCATTGATCCGCAGCGTCTCGTTAAAATAAATCGTTGAGGCGGGGTTTCAGCAACGTAAGCGGCTTTGTTCTCTAATGATCAACTTGAACTCTTGTTTACCAGGCATGATCGGTAGAATTTTTTCCCCATAATGAGGCGTCGTTATCGCGGAATCAATTTGCGAAACTGCCAAAGCTCTGGCTGGTTTCGCTTTCGTCATGGTTGCAGAGCGACGTTCTTGCGCAATGAGCGCAGGGATCATGCTCCTCTTTAGCATCGAAGTAAGCAGAGTAGTCAGAGGTTCTTGCTTTGTTGATAATTGCGAAACGGCGCCGTTTAAGCAACACGAAAACATGAGAGAATACACAAAACAAAAGCGGGAATCTCTCAACTGAAGTTTTATACATAAACACACAAAATAATTCTGTACACACATGTGGCGTTACACAAAAAAAACAAACACGAAAGACAAAACACACAAAAAGAAGAAATAAAAGTAATATTCCCATTTAGGTGGCAAGCTCACCTAAGGCTTTTTTTGAATACGCATACCACGGGGCTGGAAACGATATTACAGTTTCGCTGAATTAGCTCATATATGCTCAAACTTTGAAAAATTAACAAAACTAATTTCTTTTCGCAAAATGATTGATTCCAGAAACGTTTATTAAATACTCTTTCAAACAATGGTTTTTCAGCCGACCTATAATTAGGGCACTAATGTTCGACATATCAAGAACAAAAAAAAACAATTACTTTTATCACTGTCATGCGAAAGTTACTGCACACCCCATAAACAAGGAACAATGAACAAAAATATCAGCAGCACTGAGAAGAATACGACTCTATATTACTTATATTTTTTTCACGGTATGAAGCTCAGGTACAGTGTACTAAGAGAGGGCCGTGGGTTTACTCCACAGCTACTCTGACGCTTTTGGTGTCCCATAAGAGAGATGGCGCCACAGGCATCTTCAATGGAAGCTTCACCTGCAAGCTGCTCGCCGATGGCCGCTCGTAAAAGTTGGAACGTGCATTCATTCAATATTTGTAATAAACTTGCATGCTTTGACTGCCCTCTGATTATATTAAGAGCTTCTGGTGCTTTCGCTTCACTTTTTTTCCTTTTTTTTTTGCGATACAGCTTCCCGAAAATTAGTCCGATGGCAGCCGGTGCAGTCTGTGCATTCTCCTGTCTAGTGCGACGCAGCTAACGCTTTTTGTGGGTGTGTGGGTTTCGGAGGGTGTGTGCTTGAGTTAGTAGAGTATTCCTGATAAGCACTATATTTGTTCAGGCCACATCGTGTTTCCTCGAATGTAACACCTCGTCGAAAAGGATGATGTATCCCACAAATTATATGGTTTGATACAGTGACCAAACGTACGGTTCATGCTGTGTAGACCGAACCTAGAAAGAATTCGCAACAAGATTATGCCCGACCTTTCGCGACATAATTAGAAAACAGTGCACGTTCACTTCCTAGATAAGCTTTAACATGCCGGCGTGCTGGCTGGGCTTTCGCCTTTATTATAAAGTGAAATCGTAGTGCATGAATAATTTTTGTTCCGCTTCAGTTTTAGACCCTGGCACAACAGTTTTCTGGGGGTTAATAATAATCATAGTAACGCAGATACACGCATGTTAGACATATGTAGAGCGACATAGTGAAAAAACTAAATAAATATACACACGAAGCTTTTGCTCCTGACATGAAGTTCTTATTTGCAAGAACTGAAGTACACCATCTAGCCACTGATTGGCACACCTTATTCACTTCATGTATGACGGCTAATCTTCCGCTGCTTGGTCCTCTGCCACTTCCCTGCCTAATTGTCAGTGTTCAGTCCTTTCAAATTGAATGAAGACGTGTGACAACGTAAAAATAATTACTTTCGCTTTGAGGGTAGCTCCGTGCACACTGCAATCAACTTCAATCGAGAGTCTGCGCTGAACAATTTCCAGCACGTGCATAATGCTGTCAGAGTGCAGCTTACTCTGAAAAAATCATACTGTGAAAATATCCTCGAGCTTTTTCATGAAGTTGTACAGCTGACTTGAGGGACGAAGGAGGCCTCCTCGGTCACAAAAGTTGGTCATCCGAACAACTTGAAAATAGCCTCGGCGTGGATAATGGGTCAGGTATGCGCACTTTTTTTTTTCAATCGATAATATGCACAGACTAAGTGGAGTTCGCAAACTGCGTTGGTGTCTTCCAGAAGCTTGTCTGCTCTGTGCTGGTTCTTCTCGCATTCTTTCGGTCTGGTTTTATCCTTCAGGACGCTAAACAATGACAGGTCCTGCTTACTCTTCGCAAACACGTTGCCTGTTAGACACCCAAGCGCCTAACAGTGGTTTTGCCGTTGTCGTGGCATGGCTACAGTATGCACTGTAAAGCATGCTGTTATTTTGCGTGGTGCGTAACACTCAAAGCTGACGGCAAAAACTCGGCGCAACAATGTCCACAGCCACACAACGTGGCTCAAGCTCTGTTGCTCTGCAAGACTTCACCGGCTCACAACCAGCTTAGCTGCAAAGCCCCTCCCAAAATTCTTCCATTGATGGCGATGACAGTGCCGCCGCTCGTGCGACCAGAGAACCACAAACGTGCGACATTTCTGGAGCCACGCGTCTGCATACCCTCCGCCGGAGAGTGAGCCCACTGTCCCCTTCTAGTACACTGTAGCTCAGGTACACGCACGCCAAATAGCCATTTTCTCTCTGCAAGCACGTGGGTATTCGTAGCCCAGCGATCACCTAGACTTGCATGTGACGAGGGCAGGACATCATAAAAACACGTTAGGGAGCACTACCTTTTTTACCGAAAAAAATATTGAATTAGGCTGCAAAGTTTCAGCGTCCTAGATGTAGGACACTGGGCATATATGGGTTACGATTCATATCCCAACTGTTAGCACTGAGGGACCATGACAACGCCTGCAAGCTCGATTTCTTACTGGGCTTGCTTCGTTGATAACGGCAGGTTCGTTAACTGCTGAGCTCGGGATAATGTAAATAGATTTGGTTCAGAGTGTGAAAGAACTGTGCTTAAAAAAGCGATTAACGGTACGTAACACTTGGTACTCTACTATAGGATTTGTTCCGTGGTACATGTGTACAAAAGGTGGTAACGATTTGGAGTACGAGGTACTTTGCTATGAGAGAGCCTAAAGCCGTCCCGTAGGCTTCACACTTGATGAGGCCCTGTGTGTCTAAAAAATAGTGTTCACCGATTTTAAGTAACTCAAACTCAACTATGAGGTTCCTTCTCTACGAGTGAGCCGTCCTGGGGAATAAGGAAAATTCATTCTCACACAAAGAGAAAGTTCATTTTCTCACAAGCAAACGAAGTGGACACCGAGGTGCCGAACAAAACAAAAAACAACATCAATGTGCGTGACAAGGACTTGCGCGAAGTGCAGGGTCGCGAAAAGGCTTTAGCTTAGGCGCTATACAGAGAACAGAGTGGCACTCACACATTGAGAAAAACCAATTGCGGTAACCATGTGGTCATACGTGAAAAGCATGGCACCGGCGAGGGTAGGGAAAGGCGGCGCTCAAAGTTGCACCGGTTACAGGCGTGTTTGCATGTGCCGTTTTTCAGTAACGGGCGCTCTCTTGACTGTGTGCTTCTCCGTGATTGATAAGCCATTAATCGTATGGTGATCTAACCTGTCATCGCAGTTACTTGTCATTTTTCGTTGCCACATTTGATATTCCTGAATTTGCACGCATAATCTTTGCTGCTGCCACCTACGTAGAATTCAAGTGTTGCGTTGATGAGCAAGAAGATGAAGCTCCGACTCCTCGCACGATGTGATTGAACAGTAACGATAAAGTATTGCCGCATAAGAAAGAAAGAAGGATAGAAGAAACAAAGAAATAGAAGAACGAAGAAATAATGATGGAAAAGGAGAAAAGAAATGAAGAAAGAGAGAAAGAAGGAAGGAAGAGGGGTAGTACAGAAAGTTTCACTTGCTACCAATTTTACGATAAGTCAAGGGCACCTCGAATTTTATATGCCGCATGTCTCACTTCTCATATGTACCAGTCACGATTCAGCTTTCTAGGTAGCAGAGGCAAAGCCGAAAAAATGTTTTTACTACTCGAGAATAGCAGACAAACTATGAAACCTCCAAGCTAGCTCTCTGAAGCTATAATGTAGCCTCAACGCAGCGGCGGCTCTGGTGTCCAAGAATTATTTATCGAGCGGGGCTTGAATTTTCACTCTCAAACACAAAGAAAACGAATCCTGCGTGGCGTATTTCAATCATTTTATCAATCTCATTCCGCGATCCATATTCCCTAAGAAAGATGTCATTCTCACTTTCCGAAATGTTGGCGACATACAAAAAGCCCAACTATAAAATATTCTCACACAACCAACTCGCGCTCTTGTCGCCAAGCGAATAGAATAAAAGGCACTAGCCGCGACCTACGCTTGCTCTCGAGAACTTACGTCACACCATATTTCCTTCGAGAAAAGAGGATACACTGCCAAATCACGCCTTCATCGGAAGCGTTGGAGGAATAGCATCGGGACGAATTGGCTTAGCAGATGCGCAGACAAAAGTCAGAGGTGTGAGCGGTGTCAGTGGTGCACGCAACACAAAAAATTCAAGGGTGTCGTGAAGAATACGAGAACAAAGTTACTTTTTACGCCAAAGAACACAACAAGAAACGCTAGGGTATGAGCCGTATAACTGAAAATGGCAGGCTTTAAAGCAACGGCTTTATGCTGACGTGAGCTGAGCTCTAAGAAGCGCTGACATGACTAAGCATAAACCTATAATGGCGGCAAATGATGTTAGATCACTCGCATCGAGCATGAAAGAGCAATAAGGCATAACAAATTATGAAACTGAACGCTAAGAGAGCGAGAAAATCCGGCCTCAAAGATGAAGACAGCATTTGTAAGGAGACCGGAGTTGCCGCTTCAAATCAAGGAACTTGATTTAGTTGCACTAGCTCAGCCTAGAACTTTTATGCCCTGCTAGGATCAATAGCACTGTCCATATTCCTATACCAGCTCGAGGGATGTAAGCAGTTTATTATCCCAAAACCATCATATGATTATGAGAGATGCAGCAGTGGAGGGCTCCGGAAATTTCGATCACCTGGGGTTCTTTAACGTGCACCCAAATGTCAGCACACGGGCCTACAGCATTTTCGCATCTACCTAAAATGCAGCCGCCACAGCCGAAATTCGATCCCGTGAACTGCGGGTCAGCAGCCGAGTGCCTTATCCACTAGGACACCGCAGTTGGACAATCATACTAGCTCTTAAGGTTCCTTGAATAGATGCAAGAATATTTAATCACTAGGTAACTTAGGTAGCTAGGTTATTGTTTGACATAAAAACATGCAACTACTGAACGGAATTAAAAAAAAATTTGGGGTGCTTTGGCCCTAACGGAAAGGGTGGTTATGAAAGAATCTTTCTTCGTTCCTTCCTTCCTTTCTTACTTCGTTCTATTCTTTCTTCCTTCCTTCCTTTCTTTCTTCGTTCTATTCTTTCTTCGTTCCTTCCTTTCTTCCTTTATTCCTTCCTCTCTTACTTCCTTTCTTCCTTCCTTTCTTCCTTGCATTCTTCCTCGCATTCTTCCTCGCATTCTTCCTTGCATTCTTCCTAACTTCTTCCTTACTTCACTCCTCTCTTCCTTCCTTTCTTCCTTCCTCTCTTACCTACTTCCTTCCTTCCTTCTTTCCTTCCTTCTTTCTTTCCTTCCTTCCTTTCTTTATCTCTTCTTTTCTTTTTTCCTTTCTTTCTTTCTATTACACTGCGCAAAGCTGCCTGCAAAGTGTAGTACTTCTTTGGATGCTGGGAGATCAGCGCGATAGTTTCATTGCTGCAGGCAACAACGATACTCGTGCTTTCGCGTTCAGGCAGGAATAAAGCATGGGCAAGTTGAATGAAAAGTCAGTACTCTGGACAACCTATAATATCATCACATTAGACGTGGTGAAGCACTGATAAACACGCCATGAAGAGAGTATCAGTTATCTGAAAAAGGCGTATCCAAGTGCACATGTGACTGACGCACCATCGATGGCCGCATTTCCGTGCGGTGGCCATCGCCGGGTTTGTCGTGTCAGGCTTCAGATGTGTAGGTCGGCCTTCACTGCTTCGCAAAATGCTGATTATCAGTTCGTACTGTGTTACACTACAAACTGATAACAATTGTTAGAGAAGTTCATTATTACATGACTGCAACTGTTAGAGAAGTTGGCGCACAAGTAACGCTTACAGCGGGCTATGTGAAGGGCGGTACTGCTGCTTACGCTTAGGGTGCTGGGTGTCCCACGCAGGCCTCGCTTGTGAACGCGACAGCGTTAAAGAACTCGTTTCGCAGACATTCCTGGGTCAGTGTTGGCGTGCGTGTTGGTGCTTGTGAGCCAAAAATCATCATCTTGCGTGTCGCAGAAAAATCGAGAAAAATACAACTAAAATGAAAACAACTTGAGTTTTAGTGAGAATTGAACCCTGGGTGATTGCGTGGCAAGCTGGTGTTCTGCCATAAAGCCATGCTATATGTCTTTGAGGAGCGAAGCTCCTTAAGCCATGGGTGTTCACGATGTAAGTAGTTGTAGGTAAAGACCTTTTATTTATTTTTTGGAATGTCCGCTAAGCGGCGATACTTGTATATGATGGATATATGATGAAAAGATGCGAGATGGTGATACATGGAGTGTTCACTTACATACATACATACATACATACATACATACATACATACATACATACATAAATACATACATACATACATACATACATACATACATACATACATACATACATACATACGGATGGACGGACGAATCGGTCATGGTTTTGTAGTGAGGCTTTATTTTTTGCCGCACTTATGATTGACTCCATGGACATGTGATTTTTTAAACCCTTACATCTTATTACAAATGTGGTTTACGTATATACATGCGTACCTAAAGCTGCTTCGAGAAATATGCAATATGCATTAAAGAACAAATTTTGTAGAGTAGTAATCTAAAAGTGCATTTGAGCTGTGAACTTCAAAAAACTCTGGAAAAAAAGGTAAAAGAACTTCCTACGCTTGAAAATGCAGTGAAAGCAGCATTCACACATCACAAATAAACACACGTGTCCCGTGTACAAGCTTCACAGTACAGCATGTAATATCGTTTTAATATTGCGTGTTACAAGTGTACATTGCCATGGGGCGCCAGAACACACGGTTATCATAAGGAATTCGTGGTTTAAATCCAGACACTCATTACAAGAGGCGCACCTCTTACTTGGCGCATATTCTTAGGACCACATAGGATGCATATCAAATTCGAAAAGATTTAATGCGCACAACTGCTCGTGTTTTGAAGCATGCTGCCCCTGACATAGAGTGCAGTCCTTTTCAAAACTTTCACTGACACAAGCGACACTCAAAGTTATCGATTACGTCGTAGTAATTCATAATTCAAGATTCTCAAGTAGTAACACACAATAAATAGTTTGCCCCAAGTGTTTACAGTACGCATGTTGGACCGGATATAGCAAACAACTCTTAAGGCCAAAGCCCAGTTTTAGAGTGTGTAGAAGATGTGTTGCACAATTCAGAGTACTTGTCACTTGGTATTCTACTATGGGAGACCAGAAATCTGTGTTCAGAAAAAATTATTCTGAAGACAGTGGAAATCAATTACTCTTGTACAGAACATTTCAACAAAACAGAGCATGCACAGGCTCACAAAGTAAGCTTTTTAGGCTTATGTACATTGCATCCTAAACAAAAGGCGAAAATCTGTGTGTATAAAAAAAAGGGGGTAACAATTTAGAGTGCTAGGTACTCACTCTACAATGGGAGAGCATAAAGCCGTCCTGTGGTCCGCACAGATAACAAGGCCCTGTGGACGAAAAATTCACAGCACTCACAGTTTTAGTCCCAACAAGTTCAGTGCTGTTGGACTATGACTAACGCCTCCCTGAAAAAAACTATGCCTGAAACGTCGCTCTCTGTTCAATTAAAAGTCTCCTGCCAGTGCACAATCACGGAGGCCATGTCTCCTGCCGCGTGTTAAACCGGCCACCGCGTGAGACCGCTCGCCTGCGTGCCGCTCAGTCAAGTGACATTTGGGAAGTATCAGAATAGCGCACCGTGAGCCCTTGCGGTGCGGTCGCTGCTACTGTGCATGCGTCGTAACGCCAGTCGCCACTCGCGGCCCGCCCGCAAAAAAATCCAAAATAGCGGCCGCGTGTGCAGCCCGCAAACGCTGGTTTGGAGGCTACGTCAAAGCGATTGTGCGTTGCGGTTTGCAGGAGGGCAAACGCTATTTAAAACTTATATGATGCCCGCAGCGCCAGCAAACGTTAGTCTAAAGCTCCCTGTCACCGTACCGCTTGGTCATGTGATATCACGGCTGCTCGGAGGCAACAGTGAGAGCACTGCTGTGTTCTCAGGGGCCTGCCGCCATAGACACTGGCCTGCGTACCGAAGGAGGAGAGTAAAATCTGAGAGTAGAGCAGCACGTTCGCGGCTCACGTTGGTATGTTTAGAAGAAGAGGGATTAACTGTTTAAATCCCTTAGTACTTTATATGGAAGCATGATCCAGGCAGCGTTATCAGGAGCGGTTGCTGTGACTTATCAGCTCAAACACAGATATCTCTGCCTCGGTCATGATACAGCCCCACAGTTCTGTCGCTGGTTTAATTTCGAAAACTTCAATATCCTGGCAATTTTTTTTTCATTATTCTCCCATAGCTGCTCTGTCGCACCTAGTTAGGTTAGCAGTAGCGACCAACCTTTATTTATAATGTGCGAACTCTTTATTATCACCGACGAAGAGGGCTTGCGTTTTGAGTGGAATCTAGCCGTCATGATTATCTTTTACAGGAGGAGAGCCGGCGCACCAGCAAGAGTTTCCACGTCCGAGAGAGAGGTTGAGAAAAGTAGGAGACGCCGCTTTTGGTAGCATGGCGGCGATTCGGAGAGACACCCAAGATTCTCTCCACCGATCATTCGTTTGTAGGTTCACTAAAGCGGCAGCACATGTTGCTTCCCAAGAAATTTGCGGGACTCGCTTGGTAATGGTGGTGGTGGTCAAACATTTAAGAACCATGAAATGGTTTCAGAGTGGTGATTAGATTGGGTTGTTATTAGACAACTTCCCTCACAGCACTAGGTGGAACCCCTCTTCCGGAGCTCCATTGGCAAGCAACGGCGACCGCGTCCATTGAACCAGGGCCTGTTGGGCCTTCAGGTCCTGACAGCCGAGATTTCCGCCTCACAGTCCTCTCTCGCGGAGTTGGGATCGTGGGGGATAGATAGATTTCACTGGCATGCCCGGACTATGTGGAATGTGTCAGTCAGCTCTGCACAGAATTAGCACGTGTCATCAAGGGATGAATACGATTTCCCGCTGAATAGTTCTGTCATCCGCGAGCTGCGATGCCAGCGTAGCTGTCGCTGATAATCCCGCCGTCCGTGATCTGCTGACGTCGTGTAGCTCTCGTCGAGCGGTGCCCCGTCGTCGGACTTTTTCGACCATGCACCCGATCTTTCCTATCTCTTCTCTATTCTTTCTGTTGCTCCTGTGCGGCTAGTGCTCTCTTCTTTATTATTCAAGTATTCTTTTTATCCGCTTCTCTGACCCCCTGCAAGACCCTGTACCATGTCGCCAATGAGGCAGACAAAAATTAGGTGCCTTTTCCGTTTCCTTAGAAACCACACATTCAAACTTCCGGTCACCTGAATTGTCACTCTGTAACACCGAAGCAGAAAGCTTGTTATTAAACTTGCGTTACAGAACAGAACCACTTTTTTTCCGCCCACAGGTAAGAAAAGAGGTGCTTAAAGCTAAGGGCGGACACCTATAGGGCTGTGTTTCACGGTTGAAGACTTGAGAGGTACTTGCTCAGGTAGGGCTTGTAACACAGAACCGATTTCTTTAAACGCTTACGAAGACGATCGCGCACAGGGTGAAGGTGCATCCACTTCGCTGCCGTTGTTTTGCAGCCAAGATTACCACGTCTCGTCGAAACGCGGACGTCAAAAATTGGCAGATCCCACGTACGGTGGGAATAGGTGATATGCGAAGCACGAATGAGAAATGCCGATATGTCACTTTAAAGTCAGCCCAACGTTACGAGGGGAGATAAATGACGACGTACATGACTTCCGTGTCATGATTGTTATGTTTGGAAGTGCCGTTTACCTGTGTAATTTATTCACGTCACGTGATGCCAAATTTAGTATATGTGGAGCTAGCACGCTATCAGCGGGGTGTGTTGTCATGTTCTTACATGACACACGTGTCGGGATTTTCATATTTGCACCAGTCATATATTTCGTCATCCATTGACGTCATGTAACACCAAATTTGGTATATGTGGAGCTAGCAAAACGGCCAAGGGCACAACATGAAGGGCCCAATATACTCCAATGTAGCGTTGACACGCACGCACAATGGGAACAGCGACGCGACTTTAGCAAAACGCGAGCACGCTATACTCTGACGCACGTGCGACCCGCTCCCGTCGGCGCGGCCCGATGGCAACCGGCGCGAAATGCGACAGTTTGCATTTCACGCCGATGCGTTAGCCAGGCAACACTAAGTCTCCCTCTTTTCGTGACGGAGGGACGCCGGACGCTTTCAAAAGTGCATGCGTCAAAGCAACGCAGTGCGGCGCGTGCCTGCGAGTATATGGCAGGACTGGTGCCCGACGTGGCGACGCCGGCGTGACGTCACAAAATGAGCACCGGCGTGCACGCGCACCGCGTCACGTCGAAATGTATTGGCGCCTTTACTGTGGCATGTAGTCATGTTATGACATGACACGCATCTCATGATTATCTTGTTTGCACCAGTCACATACCTTCGTCATCCACTGACGTCACGTAAAACCAAATTTGACATATGTGAAGTTAGCGAAACGGCTCCGAGAACATCATCAGTGTGGCTCGTAGTCATGTTGTTACATGACACGCATGTCGGGATTATCATGTTTGGATGTGTCATTTACTATTGTCATCCGTTCACGTCGCGTAACGCCAAGTTTGGTACATATGAGGCTAGTGAAACGGCTGCGAGCTCATCATTAGCAGAGTGTGTAGTCATGTTGTTACATTACACGCATCTGCATCTAATGTTTATCATGTTTGCACCAGTATCACACCTTTTTCATCCATTCACGTCCCGTAATGCCAAATGTAGTGTAACTAAACCTAGCGAAACGTCCACCAGCGCATCATGAGCGTGGCATGTAGTCATTTTGTGACATGACACGCATATGATAATTATCATGTTTTCACCAGTCACATACCTTTGTCATCCATTTACGTTCTGTAATTCCAAATTTGGTATATGTGACGCTAGAGAAACGGCCGCGAGCGCATCATGAGCGTGGCATGTACTCATGTTGTTACATGACAAGCATGCCATGATTTTCATGTAAGGGTATGTCGCTTGTGTTCTCCGTGCAATCATGCCATACCATACAAGTTTTGCAACAAGCCATGTGAACAAAACCACTACAAGAGCTGCAAGACCAAGAAATGCAAATCATGACATTCATGACATACATATCATGCGTTTCATGCTATGAATAGTGAGATAAGTTCTTCATACAGTCACATTGTGTCACACCAAATTTGGTACTGATACCATTATCGAAACGGCCAGGAGAGCTAAAAGTCGTAGGCGGCTAGATAGATAGATAGATAGATAGATAGATAGATAGATAGATAGATAGATAGATAGATAGATAGATAGATAGATAGATAGATAGATAGATAGATAGATAGATAGATAGATAGATAGATAGATAGATAGATAGATAGATAGATACACTACCATTGGCCGAAGTTCCCAAAGAAATGCTTCGCATTTTAAAAAAAAATGGCAACATATCCACAGGGTGAATGATGGAGAGTGGGGGCGAAGCATCCATCCGTCAATTCGTTCTTGCTTCCGTCCATCTATGCGTCCGTCTCCGTGATCGTCCATGCGTCCATCTGCCCGTCTGTGTGTGCGTCTGTTCGTGCGTCCATTCCTGCGTCCGCGCATGATTCTATCCGTCCATGCAGCCAATCGTGCATCCGTTCATGCATCTGTCTGTGTGTAATTCGTCCATCTAGCCAAAATTTCAAGTACCACCATCTCGCAACTTTTCTTCATATATGCGTCCGTCTGTGTGACCGTCCGCGCGTCTATCCGCTTCTCCCTGTGTGCGTCTGTTCGTGTGTCCGCACGTCCATCTGTGCACCCGTCCCTGCTTTCGTCCATACCTCCGCCCCTGCGTCCGTGCATGCGTCCATCCGTCCACGCAGCCATCTGTGCGTCGGTCCATGCATCTGTCTTTGTGTCCGTTCGTTCATCTAGTCAACACTCCAAGTACCACGATCTCGCACATTTTCATCATATATTTTGCATATAGAATCACCCCCATTCAGCACATTCTAAGGCCTCAACAAGAGGTGGCACACGCACACTTTCTTACGGCTTGTGCTTCTTGTCTACTTCCCACCTTTAACCACCTCAAGTTCATGGTACAAACTAGTTCACTGTATTCATGGCACTGTGGCCCAACGCTCGCTAAAACCTTTCCAAAAACAAGGAGGTTACGGCCAGTGAATATAACCTAGCAACCCTTTCTTGTCAGATAATGCTCAATGTACATGCCAATGGCTGCTAATTGGGAATGAGAGACAGGAGAATTTGGCTTTTAGTTAACGCGCATGCTGCGAATTTTTTTGTTGTTCTACAACGCACTGGAGAAATCCCCCACTGGCACCACCTTGCAGGTCAAAGGTTAAGACTGGTTACGAACTACGATTGCAACAAGGGACGAACGGGTGCCGCTTTAAGGAGCTTCGTCCATAAAAATTCAAAATCTTTGCAGTGCCCTGCACTACCTTGCTTGCACTGTCTCAAAACGATATATCTGCACGTAGCTGAGTGTACATTACTCTCAGCTAAACACGCGTATAGACAGTTTCAAGTTTGCAAACGTTGTACCACAAAAATCTTCCGGTCACCTCATTTTCCAACTACTAACGTCACAACAGATAGCTTGTTTTTAGCTCTTTTCAAGGGTAAGAAAAACCTTTCTTTCATCTATCACTTAAGAGAAACGTTCGTGACGTACAAAGGACTTTTTTATAGTTTTTATCTAGCTGAACACAACAATCAATTGAACATAATGTTGCGAAACACAGGAAGAAACTATAGAAAACAAGCGGGCTACTTTCTGAAGTTCTTGTTGTCCACCAATGATAATTAGGCTTTGGACGAAATGAGATGTCATCAAGGGCCCGGGTATGTGAAGAGTGAATGGGTCTATAGTGAGATCGTGAACCGTACGTCGGAGTGAACGATGGCTTTGTGAGAGAAATCGAAGAAGACGTAGGTTTCCACGACCACATTTTCGGCACACTCGCGGGGGTGCAGCGAGACAAACTTTTCATTCACGTAGGCTAAAGCTGCCGCTGCTAAATCAGCGAAAATAACATCACATTATCGACAATGACGTCAGTTCTTGTTAACCACGAAGATTTATCGAATTCTAAAACGTCTTTGGTTTCTCTTCAAGACAAAGTAGCGACAGCTTCACTGACACAAGCAGCTTTAACTTTATTGATTGCATTGTAGTAGTCAACAATTTGGACTTCTCGAGTAAAATCATACAATAAAAAGTCATTGGTTGGAGTGCACTCTTGCGACAGGATTCGCTATCACATTGAACTCTTACAGGCAAAGCTCAAGTGTCCTCCAATTATTCTTAGCATTAAAGCATCAAACATTGGAGTCTTTCTTACTCAATATCTTAGGCGGAAATGTTGTAGGCCTGTGTGCTCAAATTTGGGTGCTTGTTAAAAACTCCAGGTGGTCGAAATTTCTGGAGCCCTCGACTACGGCGTCTCTCATAATCATATGGCTGTTTTGGGACGTTAAACCCCACATATCAATCAAATACTCGATATCTTGGTAATATGTAGCGTTTCACATTCCTAAACTACGGCATGATTACGAGAGACATTGCAGAGGAGGGCTGCAAAGTAACTTTGAAAGAGGAAAAGAAAGAAATAAGCGCGATTCTGTTACTGGCTCTTTCTCAATGGAGGACACCGCAGTACTGCGCACGGGATGGGGGTAAGGTGGGGTTAAGAAAGATAGGGTGGAAGAAGAGACATGGGGATAGAGATAGGAGCCGAGACAGAGAGACCCACATACGGAAATAAGGAGAAGATAGGAAAGATGGACATGGTCACAGGAGTCCGAGGACCGGGCACCACTCAGTGAGAGCTCCTGTCGGCGTCAGTGATGGCGTAGGGCGAGCCAGTCGGCCAGAGCTGCGCTGTCATCGGAGATCGCGGGGGCACCACCAGTCGGCACAAAATCCAGGGAGGGCTCCAGATCTTTTGACCGTGAATGCTCGGTGGAAAGGTGAGAATAAAATAATTGGCGAATTCCACGTACAGTGGGAATCTACGATATCCAAAGCACGATGAGGAAGGTTGATATGTTACTTTAAAATGAGCACAACATTACGAGGCAGAGGTAAATTAGGCCGTACATTACTTCCTTGTCGTGATTATCATGTTTGAACGTCTCATTTACATTCATCATCTATTCACGTCTCCTGGTACTAAAATTGCTACATGTGGAGCTAGCGAAGCGGCCACAAGCGCATCATGAATGACCCAATATACTTCGACAGAACGCTGACGCGCGTGCACGCTGGGCACAACGACGCTGCGTTAGCAACGCGAGCACTCTATAATCTGACCCCAGGCATGACCGGTGTGACTAGCATTTGTCGGCGATGCCAGGCGGCAACTGGCGTGAAAAGCGACTTAGTGCATTTCGCGCAGATTACGTTACCCAGGCAGCACTGCACCTGCCTCTCTTCGCTACGGAGAAACGCCTGCCACGCTAACACGCGCATGCGTTACAGCAGCGCAGCGCTGCGCACCCCTGCGAGTATATGCCAGGCAGATCGGCGCCTGGCGTGGCATCGCCGGCGTGACGCGACAAAACGAACGCCGGCGAGAAAGTGCGCCGGGTCACGTTGAAGTGTATTGTCGCCTTGAGTGTGGCTTGTAGCTGTGTTCTTACATGGCACGGACCTCATGATTATCATGTTTGTACCAGTTACATACCTTCGTCATCCATTCACGTGACGTAATACTAAATTTGGCATACGTAAAGCTAGAGAAATGGCCCCGTGTGCATCATGAGCGTAGCATGTAGTCATGGTGTTGCATAACACACATCTCATCATCATCATGTTTGCACCAGTTACAGACCTTCGTCGTTGATTCACGTCACGTAATACGAAATTAGGTATATGTGGAGCTAGAGAGACGGCCGCGAGCGCATCACGAGCGTGGCATGTAGGAATGCTTTAACATGACACGCATCTCATGACTATCAAGCTTGCACGAGTCATTTACCTTCATCATGCATTCATTCACGTGCAGTAAAACCGAATTTCGTGTATGTGAAAGTAGCGAAACGTTTGCAAGCGTACCATGAGCGTGGCGTATGGTCATGACTCATGAGTTGCATGACGTGCACGTCCTTATTTTCATGCCAGCGTCTGCCACTTGTGTTCGCCATACAGTCATGTCGTGCCATGCCAATGTTTGAACATTTCATGAGAACAAAACCACCGCAAGAGCCGAAAGACTATGATATCTAAATCATGAGATTCATGACATATATATCATGGTAGCTATGTTGTGACTGGCCAGCTACGTTCGTTATGCAGTCATAAAATGCCATACAAAATTTGGTATTGATACCATTTACGGAACGGCGAGCAGAGCTAAAAGTCGTAGGCGGCTAGATAGATAGATAGATAGATAGATAGATAGATAGATAGATAGATAGATAGATAGATAGATAGATAGATAGATAGTGTCGCAACGTGAAGACAGAGGTCGTAATTGAAGACGCTGAGGCCGCGTTCACACTGAGCGTTCCGGCCACCGAAAGTGCTCCGAATCCGGTTCGGCGGCGGCGAGTTCCGCCGAAAGGGCCCTCTCCGCGCCCATCGCTCTCAGACCGATTTTGGCGGCGTCTGCCGCCGAATCGGTCACCGCGGACCAATAGGAGCGCTAGTCAAGGAATTTTGAAAAATGGCGGCGAAGCCCTACTCACTTGTTAAGCCGCAGTGCACGTAACTGAATGTTGAAACCAATGGGAGTTTAACCTACTCTGTGCTTACTTCACCTCCGTATTTCGTGAAAGAGGTGACCGAGCTTGCTGTTGGCGTGACCGAGCTTGTTGCGGTCTTGCAGAGCAAAACAAACCCACCAACGCCGCTGGCGTCGGTGGTCTGTCTGCTCTTCGTGCAATACAGGACAGTCACTTGCCAGCAAAGTAAACAGTACTGTCTTTTCTTGCTTCTTGCGTAGGAGAATCGTCGAAGCATACACCACCGGATAGCGTAGTGGCGTTTGCGAGCCGCGACAACAACCGGGTGACAGCGCATCCATCCCGCGTTCGCCCCGTGTAGATGGCATATTCGGCAGCGCGGGGCGCGTCCAGTGCGAACGACGCTTCGTTTCGGCAGCAGGGGAATTTCGTTCGCTGTAGAAAGCGGATCTTTCAGTGTGAACTAGGCATGAGAAAACAGCAGTGGGTCGGTCTTTTTAATAATCGCGCGCGCCAGAGAGCTCCTCGTCTTTCTCGTGTTTGCGTTCTGCATAAAATAGTGCGGATGCGCGTATGCGCTGTCGCTTTCGTCTTTTTCGCGGGACACACGTGACATTTGCCTCCCTTCAAGAAATGGCATAATCCCGATGCGCAGCCAAGGCGCTCTACTTATAAAAACGCCCATATGCACCGGCACCCACAGGACAAACGAGAGTTAGCTGGACAAGTAGGGTTTCATCCGGATGACATGCACGATCTCGTGTGAGCGGTGTCAGCGACTGGAACTGCAATCGCCGTCGGGAATAACTTCGTAGTTTATGTTGTTCAATCGTCGGGTGACTCGATATGGGCCGAAGTATGGTCGCAATAGCTTCTTTGAAATTCCGCGTTGACGTATTGGGATCCAGACCCATACCTTGTCGCCTGGTTTGTAGGTTACCAATTTATGTCGTAAGTCGTATCGTTTCGCATCTTTGTGTTGCTGGTGATAAATACGCACGCGGGCTAGCTGTCGGGTTCTTCGGCGCGCTGACCGAATTCTTCGGCGTCAGCGTGGGTGTCGTCACCCTCGTGCGGGGGGTCGCTGCGAGCGCTCGATGGTGACGGACGCACTCCACATCGTCTCCGTAGATTTTCTGCTATTTCTGCGGACATCCACCTTGGTACCCCTGAAACTTGGATTTATCGTCACCGCCAAGTTCTCCGCTTCGCCTAGACAACACCTTCGTCCAGGTGGGTCCAGTTTTGACAACTTGAGGGACGTCCTTCACTCCCGGTTACAACGCCGCCTCGCTAAGGGCTCTCAGCCCGGCGATGGCGGCCGCTAACATGGTTACGGGCTATGATCCTACCTCAAGCCAAATGCTGTCCATGGAGATTTCATCCTCCGAAAACACTATGCCATCAGAAGATGAATACCTCGACGACATGGTGAAACTGTGGCAACGCAAGCAAGCGAAATCGAAGTCTGCGTCTCAACAACAACGAGACGCCACGGCGGGCCACCATTCACCAGCCTTGCAAGGAACGCCGGCGCGCCATCCCTCCGGCGGTGTGCCTACCTCTGCTCCGTCCTCGCAGCCAGCGAAGCAACGCAAGTGGCGTCCACGTCAAACTCCTCGCCTCTCTCGCGACGACTACATCGTAGTGCTGAAACCTCGCGTTCCCTGCGAGCTACGCACATTTGTCCCGGCCGATCGCGCGGGCGACGCCATCCGCAGCTATCTCGGCGACCGGACTACCACGCAAATTCAAGTGTGGCCAATCTGGGAACAGAACATCTTGGTCTGTAGCACCACCATTTTGCCTATGGCACAGCGACTCCTCGGGGACTTCCAGCTGCAAGTGGGGGATCAGCAGCTGCCCGTTCGAGGCCACGCCAAGGCACCAGGGGATACATGCAAGGGCGTCATCAATGTAAACCCTGCTGAAAGCCCGGAAAAGATAAAGTCTGAACTGTATTGGCCTCAAGGGACTATCCTTGCGGTCCGCAAACTCGGAGATTCCGCGGCGGTGGTGGTGACTTTCGAAGGCACGAAGTTACCCCGCTTCCTCTTCTACCACTGCGTGGCGACGTATATCCGCGCCTATAAGAAAACGGTCCCTGTATGCACCAAGTGCGGTACCATCGGTCATCGACCACCTCAGTGCCCTCACGCCGCTCCAACCCAGTGTGCCAAATGTGAAACCCCCGCACCTGCAGGTCTCAATGCCCACGACTGCCACCCCAAGTGCCTCCTCTGCCACGGCGCCCATGAGACTGGGACCAGTGGCTGCACGGCAAAATACCGAAAATATCGGAAACGCAAGCAGCCCTCAACATCTCCTCGAGGGACCACCTCATGTTCGTCACAGCCAGACAGCAGCACAAACCTGCATCATTCGGCTCCACCACTCCACGCCGACTCTCAAGCATTCCCACCGCTCGAAGCACCAGTGGCGGTACCTCAGGTGAGCAGTTGGGCAGGGAAAGCTGCTTCTAAGCCTCTCTCACCCCCTTCTGTCGATCCTCCTTCTCCCGAACTTGCGGCCCTTCGCCAGCAAGTTGCGGCACTTCAAAAGCAAAATTCTCTTTTAACTAAACAACTCGAACTCTTAAATAAGCGACTTCAACCCCAACAACAGTGTACTGCAAGGCCATCCGGTATTGCCTCCTCTGTCCAGGCGGCTACGCCAGCTATGTCCAAGCTTAGTCCTCGCGCTAAGTCCACTCCCATTAAACCGCCGGTTCAAGCAGCCATGTGTACTCCAGCACTCGGAACCGGTGCTACATCTACTCCAGAAGCTCTTGAGGCTCCTGGGGCACCTCAGGTTCTCTTGCCCGCTAACCAAACTCTCCCTAGCGAAGAGCACACCCCGCGCGTAGAGGAACGCCTCACGCGCGTCGAAGCTTCGATTAATCACCTCCTCACCAGCTTCTCGGTCCAACGCATAGTAGTAGAGGTTACCCAGGCTATTCAAGCCTGGGCAATCACCCAGTTTCAACCCAAGGCATCGCGTTCCCGCTCCTGCTCGGTGAGCAGTGAGGGTACAGCTCCACGGCGTCGTCGTAAGGTGGCTACCACCACCCCGCCGTCGGAAAATCCGGCCTCCGTGCCCCTCCCTGCCTCTGAGGATTCCGAGCGGGACATGGAGGACCAAATATAAAACCTAGGACAGTCACGATGGCTACCAATCGTACGTCCCGCTCAAACATTGCGTCTAAATTCGAGATCATACAGTGGAACCCTGGAGGCTTCGGGAACAGGCGAAAGCGTTCACATCTTTCCCTTTTCCTCAGCTCACTTGGCTCTCAGCCGGCCGTCTTGGCGCTCCAAGAATCTGGCCCTGCTCCATCCCTTTCTGGATACTGCTCCTATGTAGGCGGCACCATCACATGCTTCCTCGTGCATAAAGCTTACACGGCGATACAGATCGACCTCGATCTGGATCTTCCTTACGACTACTGCATGATATCAGTGCTGTCTCAGCGTAGGGGCCAACCATCAATACATATCTTAAACGTGTACTGTCCCCCTCGCCTTGCGAGGGCTTCGTTTGCGCATCTCTTCCATCGGGCACTGCGTATAGCGGCCCGACAACCACTGGTGATTGTCGGGGACTTTAATGCCCCCAGCCCTCACTGGGGTTACCACTACGAGAAGGCCCGGGGCAGAGAGCTCAAGGAGCTCATTTCCTCGCTGAGCCTGACGCTTCTTACCGATTCGGCACAACCCACACGTTCCGGCAACTCGGTCACGCGAGACACATGCCCCGACCTCTCCCTCACCCGTCACATACGCGATGCTACATGGGAAAATTTAGGCGAAAACCTAGGCAGCGATCACTTTTTACTCCGCATTTCGTTCACACTGCGGCAGAAAATGCGTCAACACTGGGGCCAAGCCCGTCTCACCGATTGGACTCAGTTCAGAATGCAACCATTCCCCGCCGGCCTCTCCTCGACCGAATATGCAGCGTGGGCATCATACGCTCTTCATATGAAACAAGCGAACACTCGCACCCTTGCAACCTCTAATTTGACTCCTTCAATCGATCCACACCTCCTACATCTTTGGCACGCTCGCCGCGGGCTCATAAGGCGCTGGAAACGCAACAAACTTAATCGGAAACTTCGCGCTCGCATTGAGGCGCTCACTGCAGAGGCGGCCGCATACTCCGCACAACTTTCCGATGCTAACTGGGCAGACACCGGTTCGAAGGCTGCAAAACAGATGAGCTCTAAGAGTGCGTGGCGACTCTTTAGAAGTCTTCTCGATCCCTCCACCACCAGGGGAGAAACGCAACGCCAGCTCCACCGTGTTCTGCATGCATTTCAGGGCACTACGGATGAACTCGCGCGAGAACTTTGTGACCGCTACATCTGCCGCACAATTGATCCCGCAGGCCCAGCATATACGTATTCCGGCGCCCCTAACACCGACCTCGACGCCCCATACACGCTTTCTGATTTACGATTTGCACTCACGAAAATGCGACGGGGCACGGCCCCTGGACGCGACGGAATCAGAGTATCGCTCCTGGCAAATCTTCCCGACCAAGCACACCTCTCGTTACTCCAGCTTATAAATTCGATATGGGACGGTTCTCCGCTTCCAACGGAATGGACCACATCGGTCGTGACATTCATTCCCAAATCGGCAAAGTCCATTAGTATTGAGGCACTGAGACCCATCTCACTTACGTCTTGCGCAGGCAAACTCATGGAAACCATGGTTCGCGAACGCCTTTCAGCCTACTTGGAGGCCAGGAGCACCTTTGCCGACACGATGTTTGGCTTTCGCCCGCATCTGTCGGCGCAGGACGTCCTGCTTCAGCTTCAACACGATATCATAGAGCCGACTACTATGCGCCATAACGATAAAGCCGTGCTCGCTCTCGATCTCCGCGGGGCGTTCGACAACGTCAAACACAGCACTATACTCACTAACCTGTCTACCACAAACTGCGGGCAGAAGACTTTCAACTACATTCGCGCCTTTCTATCACATCGCACCGCCTTCATTCGCCTTAATTCTACCGAACACGGCCCGTACTTATTAGGCACGCGGGGTACAACTCAAGGGGCAGTTCTGTCTCCTCTGCTTTTTAACCTGGCGATGATGAACCTCCCCTCTCTTCTAAGCGAGGTCGAGGGAATACAACACGCATTATATGCGGACGATATCACAATCTGGACCAACACCGGCTCTTTAGCGCAAATCGAAGAACGCCTGCAAAAGGCTGCCCTTCTGGTGGACACCTACGCAGGTTCATGCGGCCTGGAGTGCTCTCCAGCTAAATCGGCTCTTCTTTCAGTCTCTCCGCTACCGCCGCCTCAAATTTTTCTTCCGTCCGGGCCCGTCCCGTCAGTGCAAAATATTCGGGTTCTTGGCCTTCACCTCACATCGTCCTTGGATCCAAAGGGCACAATAGCAGGCCTCAGACGCACTAGCGAACAGGTGAGCCGCATGATACGGCGAGTTTCTACCAAGCGCGGCGGCCTCCGCGGGTCTCAGTCCCTCCGATTGGCCCACGCGTTTGTCACCAGTCGCGTCCTCTACGCCTTGCCTTACCTTCGCCTGCGTCGTCGACACGAGCACCAGCGGGACGTCCTTCTTCGTTCAGTATACAAACGCGCTCTGGACCTACCTATTGCAACTTCCAACAGCCGATTCACGGCTCTGGGGGTACACAACACATTTGCAGAGATGCGCGAAGCTCATCGCGTTAACCAAATCAATCGACTGTCGCAGACGCCTTCAGGGCGCCGTCTTCTACACAGACTTGGCCTTAACCCGATATCTGACCAAGACCCTCTGCAGCCGGTACCAGAGCTCTGGCGTCAAAAGCTATGGGTGGAACCTCTACCCCGTAATATGAACCCTGACCTCCATCCTGGCCGTAGACTAGCACGCGCCGCGGCCCTTCATACGCGACACTCCGATCGTCCTGGTGTTTTCTACGTGGACGTCTCGGGTCCCTCCCCCTCGGGTCACTTCACGGCTGCCGTGATTACAGAGGGCAAACACGTAGATGGCCTCTCCTTTCGAGCAGACACAGTAACGCACGCTGAAGAGGTTGCCATAGCTTTGGCCGCCTCTCACCCTGCCTCACGCACCATCCTGACGGACTCGCGCTCGGCCTGTTCTCAGTACCTTCAGGGTTCCATTGCTCCGCTGGCGGCTAGCCTACTACAGGCAGCCTCTTGGCGCTTTAACCCTCATCCCATTCGTATAGTGTGGACCCCAGGCCACTCGGGCCTGCCCGGCAACGAGGCGGCAAATGCCGCTGCCCGCGCTTCTCCTATCCGGGCCGTTACCCCTCCATGTCCCGAGACGGAATCTGGCAATACCAACCTGACGCGCTTTCGCGAAATTTTGGCTTATTACCGGGCTTCGCGCCGCCTCTACCCGGACCCCGCACGCGGTTTGGAGAAAGCGGACGAACGACTGCTACGCCGCCTGCAGACGAACACCTTTATAAGTCCGGCGGTCGCCAGGCACTTTTTGCCGGAAATCAATGGCACCTGCTCGACCTGTCATGTGCTCGCCGACACATATCACGTCGTAGCATCGTGCCCAGTTAATCCCGTCCCTTTCTCATCCCCTTTTCCTATCCCAACTAGAGAGGCTTGGGAGGAGCACCTGCTCGGCTGCTCTACCTTGGCTGCACAACGCTCCTTGGTGGAGCGCGCACGGGCAGCTTCCAGCTCCACTGGCGTCCCGGAATAGGGGCTTGCCACTCTAGCACGCCGATGGGCCACGTCGGCACTCTCTAGTAAACTTTTTCTGAAATAAATGTTTTTACCACCACCACCACCCTCGTGCGGCAACGTAGCGTCGAACGTTGTAGTGACTTCGCGCCCGTGTATTAAACTAAACCACGTCATTCCGGTAGTTTCCTGCCGGGCGGTATTCTAGGCGAAGGTCACATAAGGCAAGATTTCGTCTCAGCACTTGTGTTCTGTGCCGACATACATGCAGAGCATGTCTGCGAGGGTCTTATTAAGCCGCTCTGTTAGTCCGTTCGTTTGTGGTTGGTACGTCTTTGTCCTCCGGTGAGCTGTACCGCTGAGCCTGATAACGAACTCCGAAATTTCTGCCACGAACGCAGTTCCTCTATCCGTGATGAGAACTGTTGGAGCACCGTGCCGAAGGGCGACGTTTTCTATGAGGAAGTGAGCCGCTTCTGCTGCTGTGGCCCTCGGCATGGCTTTAGTTTCTGCGTAGCAAGACAAGTAATCGGTGGCGACAATGATCCATCTGTTCCCTGTGATAAAAGTTGGGAATTGGCCCAGGAAATCCATTCCGATTTGGGCGAATGGCTTTGCTGGTACTTGGACGGAATGTAATAGGCCTGCCGGGTGGTGCTTTGCGTCTTTGACAGTCGGCACATGTTTGGACGTGATGTTTCATAGCAGCAGGTAGGTTCGGCCAGTAGTAACGGTTTTGCAGACAGAACAATGTTCGAGTGTAACCGAGATGACCGGAGGTGACTTCGTCACGGCAGGCTTCTAGAATTTCTTCTTCACGTTGCGACAATGGATAGATAGATAGATAGATAGATAGATACGCTCAAAGGCGCCGATGTTCGCTAATAAATGCTTCGCATTAAATGTGGTTAATTTTTTGAGCACTCTGTAATCTACTATGTGCCTCACACTAGAAGCGGGCTGTGTTGACGAATATTCCGCCGTGAATAACTGGTAAAACAGATTCCAAATGGGACTGATGAGGTCAAACTTAACGTCACTACTTTTAGTGCATCTCAATATTCATCACCTTCACAAGTCGTACAGAAGTATTAGTTAAGTTCGTTAACACTTCAAGCTTGCTTCGCGCTAGTTGTCTTGATAGAGTCACTTGGAATGCATTTCGCTTTACACATACGCGTTTTATGGAATACCAACAACGGGGGAGGCATACACAACAATACATCTCTTTCGCCTCAAGCTTAGACGATTTGATTCCTTACGGTCACTTTGTGTGCGAAAACGAAAGTAATGTACAACAACCTGGGAAAAGGGCAGCGCTTCGAGATAGGTAGTAGTACACTTCAAGTTGTCAAAGACTATGTCTACTTAGGGCAGGTAATAACCACAGAGCCGAAACACGAGATTGAAGTAGCTAGAAGAATAAGAATGGTGTAGAGCACACTTGGCAAGCACTCTCAAATTATGACAGGTAGATTGCCACTATCCCTCAACAGGAAGGTATATAACAGCTGTATCTTGCCGGTACTTAGCTACGGTGCAGAAACCTGGAGACTTACTAAGAGGGTTCAGCTTAAATTGAGGACGACGCAGCGAGCAATGGAAAGAAAATGGTGGGTGTAACCTTAAGAGAAAAGAAGAGAGCAGAGTGGATTAGGGAACAAACGAGGGTTAAGGATATCATAGTTGAAATCAAGAAGAGGAAATGGACATGGGCCGGGCATGTAGCGCGTAGACAGGATAACCGCTGGTCATTAGGGGAACTAACTGCATTCCTTGAGAAGGCAAGCGGGTTAGGGGGAGACAGAAGGTTAGGTGGGCAGATGAGATTAAGAAGTTTGCGGGTATAAATTGGCAGCAGCGAACACGAGAATGGGTTAACTGGTGGAACATGGGAGAGGTCTTTGTCCTGCATCGTACGTAGTCAGGCTGATGATGATGATAATGATGATGATGTGTGCCAAAAAGCAAAAGTCGAGGGGTCCCTTCTAAGGCGAAACCATTAATGTCGCATGCTCTCGTCAAACCAGTTCATCCATCAAACACTGAGATTGTGCAAGGTGGCCGTGTGGGTGCGCCATCGGAAATCAGTCGCGTTGGCGATGCCGTAGTAATACACTCGAGCTTTGCTTACACAATGTGGCTATGCCCACTATTGCACAATGTGTGCAATAGTGGGCAGTGTCCAATCATCCAAGCTGGAAGGCACGCGCATAATGTTACATTCCGACCGAACGCCACCTCGATAGATACAAGTGATCACCGAACACGATTTGGAATTTAGAAAGCATCCTTCAGTTTTAAATGCGAAGCATTCTTTAGCGAACTACGGCGACCTTGAGCTTATCCATCTATGTATCTAAGCGTCATGTAATATATCTATCTATGCGTCATGTAATCATAACTGCATGCTACGCTCATAGCACGCTCGTGGCTTTTTCGCTAGCTCAACATATACCACACTTGGTATTACGTGACGTGAATAGACGATGAAGGTAAGTGACACATCCAAACATGATAATCATGACTTGGGAAGTTATGTATGGAATAATGTACCTCCGCCTCGTAACATTGTTCTGTTTTTAAACTGACATATCAAGTTTCCAGATTCGTGCTTCACATAATATAGATTCCCACTGCACGTGGAATCTGCCACTTCTTTGGAATTCCGAAAACGTCCTGAAATCTCATTCGCTTATGACTAGAATGCGAAGGCCATCTACTTGCGTGAGGCGAACGCTTTGAATGCTTGATCGAATGCAAAACTTTACCACGAATATTAGCATCGCCTACAGGAGTAATATGAAATATCACAATCACGCCGTCACGGGACCCCTGCATGAACTCCCTCACTGCAAATATATATGACATCTATATGACGCAACGTGACGTAATTTTACATAACGACGTCATCACTTGATGTCGTCGCTTTATCTAAGATAGCACAACCGCATATGCAGACTTAAAAACCGCCTTTGCTACTCAAAGATGTCGAAGGTGGTTGGAGGAGTGCACTTCTACAAACGATTATCTGATTCAGTGGCCATCCTATGAAAGCTTGTACGGCTCCGCCTTGATTAGCGTCCTCGCAGTTGCGCTCTTCTTAGAATGACGTCAACCAGGTAGTGTGGGTGGCTGCCCTCGGTTCCGCATGGTTTCAGCAGCAAAATTTTACGAATACTTCAAGTATTCGTTTGATTGAATGTGGCCGATTCTGGCGGCATCACAAAATAACATTTGGTACAGTAAGCATGCGGAGGTAAAAGGGAGATAAAAAAATCAATTGAGAAGACAAGGCGAAATATAATATTAACTTTGCGCTTCGAGTCGTATCATACTAGTTCTTAAGAGATCACGTGAGATTGTTAAGTTTCAGCTATACACATCTTGCACGGTGACACAGGAAGGCAGCTGGCGCACTGCACCCGCGCAATTTCGTACTTTGTGGCCGAGTCAAACGAAGTTGCTGCACTCGCGTTAAACGTGAAACATCAATATTTACCGCTGTACCTTTCAGTTTCAACTGAACGGCTGAATAACCACCATTTACACTTTAGAAGTTGTGGGTGGCTCTGCCACGGTGGTCTAGTGACTATTGCGCTCGACTACTTAACCCGACGGTCGCGGGATCAAAGCCCGGCAGCGGCAGCTGCACTTTTGATTGAATCAGGCTTAGGTGCACAATAAAAGACCTCGGGTGGTAATAATTTGCGGAGCCCTCCACTGCGGCCTATCTCAAAATGATATCGTGAATGTGGGACGTTAAACCGCTGATAATATTAGTAGTAGTAGAACGAGTTAGGATTCGATCCGCCTTCTTACGTAGAACGCAAGAGGTGTAAACGCCAACTTTAAAAGGGGGGTTCACTAATAGAATACAATAGGAGGAGTTAGCCTCACCAAAACACACCCCGGGCACGCGCAGTGCTCCACAGCCCTCACCGCCCCAGCCGCGCACCCCACACGCACAGTCCTCTGGGCATCACGCCAATTCCGACCACCCCATTGCAATGTCCAAACCTGCAATGGACTGGACATTGCGTGGGTTGGCGCTTTTTTAAGCTCAGTGCGAGTCACCCCTAGAGTGACTGCACAGCCCTTGGTGAAATTGGTGTCAACGCCTGACCGGGGGACATGTTTCCCGCTGTTTTGGTGACGACAGAGGTTTTTGTGGCAGGGAAGAAATTGATTGATTAATTTGTGGGGTTGAACGTCCCAAAACCACCATATGATTATGAGAGACGCCGTAGTGGAGGGCTCCGAAAATGATGACCACCTGGGGTTCTTTAACGTGCACCCAAATCTGAGCACACGGCAGGGAAGAAATTGGGAAGTTGGCAGACACGTGATGGTTTCAGGAGACAGAATTTTACGACTGTCGTCAGAGAATAACAGGGCAAGCACTCGGTCAATGACAAAGATACTGGCAATTACGGCCCCAGTGTTCGCGAATGTTCCATTTATTTTTAGTTGCGCGGGTACTGAGCGAAAATCTTTTTCTTCTCTCCCAAGCATGACCAAATAGGCACTGGCTTAAAGAGCCATAAACCACGATGAGGGTGATAGAGTAGTTTCTACCTCACCCCCACTACTCTTCCTACAAGTGATATCTTCTGCACGCCACTGATTTTTTTTCCAAAAACACGTGGAACATCAGCACGCATGTCACATTAACACTTGAGAAGCGAAGCGAAAACGCTATAGAATCTGGAAAACCACATCCGCATGCGTCAAACACGTTCACATTGATTGTACACTTTGTGCAAGCAAACACCACCACCGTTTTCGCTACTTTGATAATTCATTTGATTTCGAGTATGTTTTTATCATTAAACTTCACACTGAATTCTGGTTATTCACGTATAGTACTGAAAAAAAGCAGCTCCCACCTTTTCAAATGTTGTTTCAGGAATCAGGCAGCAGAATTGACACGAGTGAACGCAACGGCATGACGGCGGTGGATTCACCGGGCCGTGCAAAAACGAGGCACGATGGGCATGCTGACTCGTCGCTGTTGCACCGTCTACTTCCACTTTCTTAGCAATCTTAATACAATTTAGGCCCTGGAGGAACGCGTCCACGTTGAGGCCGTGAAGTTTCGTCGGGCTGCACGGGGCACTTGCAATTTTAATCGATGCGAGCCACTGCCGCCACCTTTGCCGCCATATTGAATCTGTGGCTGGCTGTTTAGATCACGTGGTTTTAGCAAGTGCGGTCAGAACCGCGACGCGGAAAGACGACGTGCTTTTGCGTGTCGGAAAAATTGTTTTCGGTACATTTTTTTTTCGTTGGCCTCGTGGCGTGAATATCCGCTCGCTTGGGCAGCAAAGCGAGTGAACTTCCAGTGAGTTTTTCCAACTTTCACTCACTTTGAGGTGAAGTGCGAACGCGCCTTCAACGGCAATTGCATCAGCTTTTTCACTATTCGACTACATGCTGTTATCTTCACTCGCGAGGTCGCTAATGTAAAAAAAAAAGGAGTGAAATCAGTTTATATGCACGGTTATCATGTGAGACCAAGAAGAAGAGGCACGCAACTGCACGGCAATACGCAGCACTAGACAATGACCAGCACATATATCTCCTGTACCGAACAATCGAGAGCTTATTTCGTCCTGACGTGACGTGAAGAAGAGGGTGGCGTCACGAATTGTACGTAGCGAAAGACAGGAAACCCTGGTGTAGAATCAAGCACTCGTTTATCGTATTCTCAGAGGTTTTTTTTTTAGGCGCCCTTTAATATCATTCGATTATTGCGTATAGAGTTTCATCAGAACAAAACTGCTGCGAAATCGATATGTGTGGCTCTAGTTATGAAATATAATTGATACAAATGATGCATCGGCAGAAGTGTAATTATTATGAAGGTTAGGTATGATATTTGGTTATACGCGTCAAAACCAAGATATGAGTATCAGGAGTCCAAAAAATTTGACCATCTGGTGTTCTTTAACGTGCTCTCACATTGCATGCACAGTGGCCGTTTCGCCTCCATCAAAATGCGGCCGCCAACGGGATCGAAGCCATGATATTGCTCTCGGCATACAAGCACCGCAGCCGGTACACAACCACGGCGGACAATACACGGGTAAAATACTTGTCGAAATAACTAAAAAAATGGAAATGGTAGGCCTTCACTGGAAGATCGATAGGTTTTCTTTTGAGGAGCGGAGATTGCTACGACACCTGGTGAAAAAAACTTCAGACTAGCGTTCCTTTCTGCGTTATCTTCGTGACGAATATCAGTGACGCGGGGAAACGCAATGAACGAAAGTATTACACAAAGGCCGACGAAGACTGTGGTGCGAGGGCCGCTACCATATACGGAAGTCAACGATTAGGGACAGTGCCAAGTTTCTTTCCACGCAGAGGTGAAGTGAAAGGGATGTCCGTATGTTTGCACAGTTCTTAGCGGCTAAGACAAATAAAGCAAATATAAGCGTACTCACCCGCTTCCCTGTTTACTTTATTCCAATTGTCTCAGATTTTCTCGGTCGCGAAGTTGATTTCAGCAGATTACTATCAACTCGAATAGTAATCAAATTTATTAAAACAACTTGATATTGACTAGCGCCCCACATGCCCTACCATGCATTTGGGGTGGAATACTACTGATGCGAGATGTACCACTTTGTTTGGCAGTACGTCACTTCATGTTCCTTGTGCCAACGCGGGAAGAGCTCCCTTCACACAACCAGTGGGCCACTCCAACCACTGCCTCGTCTTCTCGGCCTTTCGACCGCATCGGAATCGACTTGTATACGGTTCTCTAACATACACACCAAGTGGAAACCGCTGGGTCATCGTAGGCGTGGACCACATTATGCACTACGCTGAAACTTTGGCGCTTCCCGAGGCCACCGCTTGTGAAGCTGGCTTGTTCATTTTGTGCAACCGCGTCCTTCGGCGTGGTGCACCCCGCGAGCTTCTCAGTGACCGTGGGCGTTTCTTCTTGTCCGAAGCTGTAGAAGGTCTCGTCCGCGAATGCATCATCGTGCATAAAAAAACTGCCGCATATCACCCCCAAAGCAACGGGATGACAGAGAAATTTATTCACACGCTAGGTGACATGCTCTCTATGTACCTTTCCGATTACCACACAAATTTGGACCGCATACTTCCATTAGTTACTTATGATCACAGCAGCGCCATTCAATCTAAAACTGGATTCTCCTGGTTTTTCCTTTGTTATGATGCGGAGTCTTCCTAGTTCTTGGACACTATTTTTTTGTACCACCCAAAGCCTTCAGAATCAACGATTCCCGCCGAAGCCGCCACTTTCGCTGAAAGATGTCGGTATAGCTATAGCACTTTTGCTTACCACACACGATCAGGGGCCAGGAAGCCCTCTCATGACCGAAGCTCATCCCCTTCGTGATACGCCCTTAGAACAATCGTGTGGCTCCACGTGCCATCATCTGCTTCCGGCATTCTCTCAAACTTTATACCCGAGTATGACGCTCCGTATACCGGGTACTGTGTGGCTTCGTGGCTTTATTGTAGGACGCATCGTGGCTTTGTTGTAGAACACCTGCTTGCCACGCGAATGGCCCGGATTCGATCCTCAATGGGACTGAAAAATTTATTCTTTGTTTTAGTTGCTTCTGTCTCAATTTTTCGCTCACGGACAACTTTTCTCTCACAACCAACGATGCTGACGCCTACGGGGGAATTTCTGCGACACGAGCTCTCTAACGCTATCGCGTCAATACGGGCACCTGCTGGAGGAACGGCGAAGAAGACGTTTATTGTGGCTGAGGCTCGTGCAGCGTCTTGTGAAACGACTGGCGGCTTTCTCATTGCTGTTCGGCACATAGAATGGTTGGCTTACTTGGGCGTCTAGAAGTATTCTTACATTATTTTAGTGCTTTGTAGAATTATTCTTGCTTTTTGACACGCATCATGCCACTCAATTTGAGTAGGTCACACCTCAAACAAATGCAGAAACAGTCTCGCTATAAAATGCCTTTAAAGAGCTAGTGAGCTCCAGATATTTATATGTTCACGGTATCAATAGCATGTCAAGCCACAGCAATTACCGACACTTGCAGCTGTTGAAGCATCGAAACTCTGATACATTTACATCGGCTTATAGAAATGACACCACACTTCACGAAACAGCTGAATAGGCTTAGCGTAGTAGCCTCTGCAAACAGAGTTAGAAGTCTTCAACGCGTATCGCGATTTCGTACTCTAAGTGCACGATGACAATAAGTGGCACATTCCGAGAAGGCGTGAAATGCGAGCCTATAAAATCATGAATAATATACGTGCATAGAAGGAAAAAGTTCATATTTCACTCACTGCTCGCTAAAAGAGGCTCATTAGCACGGAGTTTATTTGCATATAAATTGAATGATTTTTCCTTTACAAAACAATGGAATAACAATTTCTGCAGTATTATTTGCCAGAAGACTGCCGTGGTGGTCATGTGGTTACAGTATACTTGACTGCCCACCCGCAGTGGCAACTCCGCAGTGTTGCGCAGTTGTCACTACAAAATGGAATGACTCCGGAATCATTCCAGATTGTCGAAACCCAAGAATGACATGGAATGACAATTGAATGGGCACAACGTTTTGAGCAAAAACATGGGAATGGAATGAAGTTCCTTTTGCAGGAAACCTAATGGGACAAAAAACAAGTCTTTTGACCGTGAAAATATATCACGTGAAACGTGAAAACGTGAACGTGAAAATATATTACGTTTTCGTCTACGTGAAGTTTTTCAAACTTGAAACAACAATAAACGGAGCCTTGAGATGGCCATTAGAGCAGTATCTATAAAAATAGCTTGGCTAATTATTAGCATAATACATTTAGAGGCAATGCACCTACTACAATTCTGTCCTTATACAGACTGTGTTGCTCCGAAGTTTGTTTCTTTTTCTCGTAACCGTGGTTCTGTACCATTGGTATCCGTCGTATGGTATTATGGCGATAGCATACCTCCCTTCCCCTTCACACCTTGTGATACTTCTTCCTCGGCGGCACCCCTGCCTCCACTTCTTTAATTTCGGTTTATTGCAGCATTATTGCAGCATTCGCAATAATCCTGCAACGATTATTGCAGCAGTTAAAATCACGAGGACAACTGAGCAATTTTTGTGATGTAGTAATTGCCAAATAACAATTGACCGATTGCCGGACGTGTTGTTGTAACAAAATTTGCATGAACCGATAAAAACTCAATAGAAGTGGGTGGCCACTTCTAGGTTGAAAAAGATGCCAGTGACCACTGCTACTCTGGCCTGCAGGAGAGGCGTTGCTGAGTCTCTAGCTGAGAATTGGTCAGCCCGCACTTCAAGGTCTTGGGTGTGGATCTTTTTATTATTATTACCTATTTTTTATTATTTATTCGTTCTCGTACCACGACTGGGCACATACTAGTGTTTCTACTGCCATGCAATGAGGGCATCACTGAAGAATGTATTTTGCTGCGCCCTTGGTTGCTACTATACTGTAATAATATGGTCATGTCAGTCATGCAGCCCTGAGTACCAGTTTTCTTAGAAGTCGTACAACACATCGCATTCCCTAGGTCCAAGCTTAGTTAGCCAGAGCCAAGGGCAGGCATGGTGTAAAAGTGTGAGTGATCTGTCAACTTGTAAATGAGAAACAGAGGCATAACTTAGTATACAAACAAATGCATTATCCCAGCAGGTATTGCAAGCAGAAACGAATTTTCCCTGTGTGCTCGTTCACATTGACACCACGACACAAAAGTGGCAAATACTCTACACGGTTCATCTTTATTTAATGAGCAGTTTCGTATCTGGCACTCGTGAATAACCTTTGCGACCAAAGACATTGCATGCCTGTACACATACAAACCGAAGAAGCTCTCATCGTATCGTATTTGAGAGCGCAACGAATTAGATAAGGAGTGCAGAAAAGGACGTTGTCAGTATCGAACATCCCCCAAATCGCCCGACTTGCGATTCTGCTGCAGAAAGCTATCCTCGCCCTATATGAGCTTGCGAGAAGGGTTAGACAAGCGTGACAGCTGACGAGTGGTGCAGCTATTGGCAACAAGTCTGGATGTTTCTGTATTATACTAACCAAAGCGTAATTTTCTTCTTATTAACGACCACTTCATACGCGTCGAAAAACCACTTAGACTTCTTTAACATTGCAATTTTAAGCTTTAAAATGCGCCATGTCGTCATTTTAGCGTTAACACATCTATGTTCAAACAATAATAAAACATCATCATTCGTACAAACAGGCTGACCTTGCAAATACTAATGATAATGGGAGAACTGTCAAATCAGAATCAGTAGGGTGGTCGTACTGCAAAAGATGTGTCGTCAAAGTGTCGTCCAACAACCTTGGTAATGCGTTTTGTGTACTTTTGCTATTCCTAATGAATCAGTTGACATAATTTTTTGCAACTATCATTATAGTTCAATAAAACAATGAATATACATTTTCTACATTGAGGCATTACAGGAATAGAACTGAGCTGCCAGGCCATTCCCTGGGTGGGAGTGAGAATGGTCCAAGTTTTTTCATTCGAAAAAATAGAATATAATTAAATTGCAGCAAATTCTAATTCTAGGGCACAGAACCGAAATGGAATGAAGATGCTCATTGCACAACACTAGTGGCGAGATACAATCCTGGGGGCAGAAACTGCGTTTAGATGCAGGTGAAGTGTTGGAAGCTAACATCATTAGATTTATATGCAAGTTAAAGAACCCCAGATCGTGAATATTTCCGGAGTCCTCCAATACGGTGCGTTTCGTAATCGTACCGTGATTTACCACATGCAATTTCGACTACTATTTTTACTTGCAGAATGGCTTTTTTTTTCACGTCTGTCCTGCTAATTCTACTCAACTAGGTGGAGAGTCGGCTGCTTGAAATTCTAATTACGCCTGTCAAACAGTAGCTCGTCACTAGTTTCGACCATTTTGATCCCTTCCAGGGCTACTGACAATAAATTACTGGTCCGTTTTTGTACCAGTCGTTTTTGAATACGTGCAAAACTCACAAAAAGATGTAAAATTATATTACACACATGGCATGGTATAATTTAGCACGGGCTACGCCAGTCAAAATACCACATCGTCTCTACTGCTGACGCTATCAAGCAGGAAATGGCTTTGCTAGTTAAGCTAGTTAGCTTGCGTGAGGCTCCCGTCAGTTGAGCTTTCCATTGTGCGAATCCTTTTGTCCGGGCGCTTTGTGATCCATCTTAGACGTCGCGGCACGTCTCGCTCGACCGCGTCGTGTTGATCATTTAAGGATCGCGCAATCCGTTAATAGTGGGGAACTGTACGTAATTAGGTATTGTAGATTATAGCTGACATCTAAACTATTATGACACCACTTTCGACGCTGTCAATGTGTTGGAAAGTTTTGTGTGAGAAACGATGGAGCTGATGTCGTGCCTCTACTGACAAAGAAGCCGAAAAAATCTGCTTTTTTCTGTAGTTGGAGCGATGATGTCTGTTAGTTTGTGTATTCGCAGGCTTTCCTTTTATTATTGTTCGTACGAGATTATGCCAGGCAAATTGAAGTTCCCATGCACCTGCTATATTCCTGTACAGAGCTTATTTGTAAAAAACGTGGGCAGTTTTGGGAGCCTTGTTGTGAAAGCAACGCTTCGTCTGGCCAACGTGTTCACACATTTCGACTACCTTTGTTCACGAAGGCTCACGAAAAGCATGAATTGTCTTACGAAATTGTAATCTGCACTAAAACTACACATATGGCTGGAAATTTTCAAAGCAAGGCTTTACTAAAAAATCTAAAGAAAAATACCAAGATATGCTTGCTGACTTGTACCGTGCCCTAAATATATTATGAATAGAAATTGTTCTTTTTTCATTTTTACGCGTTTGCAAAGGTGTGTACAAATCACACATGTAATTCAGTGTATACCTTGAACTCTGTAATATTCTTAGTTCTTTTTAACTTTTCCTGCGTTTCTTTTTTCACATACTCTTCTATTTTTTATCTTGTTTGGGGCAAACAGACGATGATTTTTAACAATTTAACGTGCTTGCTTACAAATACTTTCTCTTTCACGAACTTTTCTTTCGTGTTTTTAAATAAAGAGAATCTCCGCATTTTCATGTTGTACTAAGTCACAAACATCTAACAGTTTTACCCGCGCGCCACTTGCGCCTTTGTGTCTGGGGAGAAGCTTCTGGCCACAAACTACTCGACAACGGCTCCGGCGTGTAATCACTGCACCTCCAAGAAAATTCAGGCGCGTCGTTTTCTAAGAAGAATGACCACATGGGGGTGCGTACGCCCCAAAGACATTTTCACTCCTTTGGCAGTTGACGTTCAACCAGCGAGAAACGCGATCGCCAGCGTCGCGAGTCTCGCGTAGACGGCTAGCATGGAGTGTCCCGCGACACGTATTCGGACGGGTGCAAAACCGAGCACCCTCGTAGTCGAAGGTGCTCGGTGTTGCACCCTCGACTACGAGGGTGCTACGAGGGACTAAGCTGGCGAAAGGTTCAGCGGCACCCCGTCAACTCCCCTACGTGTACCACGAGCTGAACCGGTCCACATGGAACTTTTTTATTGTCACCTTTTCAATTGTTTTTTTATTGTCTCCCGCTTTAAAATATTCAATTGCGTGCGCTGCGTCACGGGTAGGAATTCAGAAGTGCGAGTCTGAACATTTGGTGATTTGTTGTTTGACTTTCCCGAGTATCCGTGGGGGAGAGACTGACAGTAATTTCCCCTCTCTTCCCTCTTTCTCGTATTTCTTGTCCCCTTCCATAGTCCCCCAGTGTAGGGTAGCCAACCGGATGTCTTTCTGCTTAACCTCCCTGTTTTCTCCCTTTTTGTTGCTTCCTTCTTTCTTCCCCGAGTATCCGTCATGTCCAGTCCCTATTGTGCTTATTTGTACCCGTTGTTGTGTTCCTTTGGAGATGCGCATTTTTTTTTCGTAGCATCGATCTTTTTTGTCGACTTAGAGCGAAAATGACCTCGACTAATGGTGTTCTCGCACACTGTGTTGGTCACTATTGGTTGAATCCTAATGTGCTTAGAATAGATATTCGAAAATAGTGGATATTCCTATCGAGTGTAATGCAATGGAGGGTTGACTGCCGTTTGAATAATATAAGGTAGCAAAAGAACCATTTCTAAAACATCTCCAAGATTTCAGAGATAATTATTTAAAATTATTGTACCCTACCTATAGTAAAAGAACGTTATAAATGCTTTCACCTGACAAAAAATACCACAAAAGCACAAACAAATGTACCCTTATATACCGAAGTGAATGAGGCCTTCAGTTTTCTGAGTAACTGTAAGTTGATCTGCAGCAGTCATGTCCACATTCAAGTCCGTAAGTTATTTACACCTCATACCCCCTTAAATGGCAATTTTTGTTGAAAATTTTTCGTCAGAAAGTCTCTCTTTGTTATTGCTGATTTTTATTATGACTATACTAAAATGTAGCTAGTAGATGTTGGAAAAACATTTCCACCACATACTTAGTAACCAACGGAATATAGTTTATTTCTCAACAATACCTAAAAGAAGAAGAGCTACCTCCCGCTAGTAAAATTAAAATACTTATAAACAATACAGTTACCGACGCCACATCTTTGTTCACCTGCGTAGACTAAGCAGCTTTGGCTTATTTCACTTTGGAAGCATCGAGCTGAGCGAAAATTTAAATTTCTAAACGTGGAATAACGCGAGGTGGTTTCACTGGCGGGTGCCGCAATGTTCCCATCCGAGTTGTCATCATCATCAGCGAAAGAGCTACTCATTCACCATTGTTGTTGTCTTCACTTCCAGACACAATTTAAATATCTTTACTCGAATCTTCATCACTGAAACAAGATGATAAAACCGAGTATATCCTCTTTTTCATGTTTACGGGCCACCTATGAATGGGTCATCACCCACGCACCACGTTTTTTCGTAAAAAATCGCACTCCTGCCACTGAAGAAAACTAAATCTTCGAGAAAATACTGCCATATAGTAAACGACACGCAGTGTAACCCATAAATGCGTACTTCTTCGTGTGAATGCTAGGGGGTGGTACCTATTCTGCCATTAGGAGCTCTACTCGTCCAAACAAGTTTGTGACAGTTTGGGCAGGACGAGCTCTACTGGTGCAAAGCGGTTGAGGGGTTAAACAACGTTATTAGTGAGACCTAAAAACGAGACAATGTTTGATGAATCAACATTATTATGTCTGATGACAATTATAATAGATTAGACATTTGATTTTGTGAAACCGGAGTTTTAGGGAAGAACTTTTACATTGAGTGAACAATATATTCTCATTGAGATTCATAGGTTCGGATTGCATGCAATTTAGTTATGTGAAAGTTAAAAAAACGCATGAAACATTGCTTTTCTAATGTTTTCCACTTGATGGTCTTCCCATCAGCGCATATCGTTCAAAAAGTAATAAAGCGTATGCGTTTTTTCTATAATCATTACTTATTTCAAGCTCCGTATCGCTAATAAAGCTTTTAAATTCATTACTTGAATTTTTAGATGCGAGCTGCTCTTTGACTAGCCTGTGCGCCACTGTCGCTCCACACCAGGGTGGTGCCAAGTAGACCACCTTCCTCCGCAGTGAGCGCGCGCGACGTCACTCTCTCTAGCCTGTCACCGCTCGCCGCGTGTCATCTCGCTCGCTTCACCCTCTCCATCACTCGCAACGCTGCAGCCCACTCCCCACGTCAGCATCATCACAACTCCCGCGCCACCTCTCTCCACCTGTCGGCGAGATGAAGCCGTGGGTAGGCGCACTGCGCGTGCTCGCGCGTCACTATCTAGCCCTGCCATCGTCCCGTGGCATCGACAAAGTGTGGACAGGGCACCGCTGCTTGCCGCGCGATCACGCCGACAGCCGGGGCGCCAACGGTGATTGCTTCCCGCTAGCGTGCGCGTACCTTTCCAAGCCGTTACCGGCGTTGCGGGTTAGCGAAGCTAATAGCGTTGGCGAATGACGACGTCAAGCCTGGAACACCGACGAGGTGCGAGCCAGTAAAGCCGAACGCAAGCGTCGGCATTGGAAGACCAACGACACCGACAAGGTGCGAGTCAAGAACACCGATCACATTCGAGAATAGAGACGGCGCGAGGGTAACACCGACGCTACACCAAGTTTCGCTTCAAACCATTCTTTCGGCACCCGCGTCGACGTCCTTTTCAACCGGGTCAATGCTGTGCGCACTACTGCTGCTTGACATCCCACCAGGGTTCGCATCAGGGAGATAGTCCATAGTTTTAGGGGCGAAGCTCCTTATAGCGGCACCCGTTCGTCCCTCGAAGTCGTAGTCGTAGTGTGTAACAAGTGTTACATTTTGATCTCCAAAATGGTGCCGACGGGAGATTTCTCCTATGCGTTGCTGAAAAATAAAAAAAAATCGCAGAGTGCGCGTTTACTAAAAGCCGAATGCTCTTGTCTCTCATTCCGCATTAGCAGCTATTAGCATGCACATTTAGCACTATCCGACAGGAAAAGGTTGCTACGTTATACTCGCTGGGCGTAACCCCCTTGGTTTTAGAAAGGTTTTAACGAGCGTTAGGCCACAGTGCCATGAATACAGTGAACTAGTATATACCATGAACTCGAGGTGGTTAAAGGTGGGAAGTAGACACGAAGCGCAAGCCGTAAAAAAGTGTGTGTGTGCCACCTCTCGTTTAGTCCTTAGAATGTCTGCTGGATGGCGGTGCTTCTATATGGGGAATATATGATGAAAAAATGCGAGATTATGGTACTTGGAGTGTTGAATAGATGGACGAACGCACACACAGACAGATGCATGGATGGACGCATGAACGGACGCTGGGGCGGATGCATAGACGAACGCAGGGACGGACCCACGAACGGACGCACGTACAGACAGGCGGGTGGACGCATGGACGGTCACACAGACGGACGCATGGACGGACGGAAGAAAGAACGATTGGACGGACGAATGCCTCGCCTCAATCTCCATCATTCACTCCGTAGATATGCTGGCATTTTTTATTAACATCGAGCTAATTTTTAGAAATGTTGCTATGCCTAAAAATATTGATGGGAAATGAAAGAGGAACAACTTTTTATCGCTAAGAAGAAGCCAACACATCATTTCAACGCGGTCAAATAAACCCTGAAATACCAAACATTTGCATTTCGCAAAATTTCATCGCTAAAGCTATATTTAAAATAAATAAAACATGTTTTTCGCGGATGGTGCGGCAGTTCAAGTTCAGAAAAGTTGCTTTCGTGATATATGACTGCTTGTTATAACATACACAAATGCACCGTTTTGTACAAAACGACTCATACAAAAACAATTCATTAAAAGTAGCAAAACGCTAAATCATATTCTTCATGTAACTTGTTCTTAGCGCAAAAGCAATATAAAGCTGTCTGCCATAAGCTCAGGGACACGGAAGTCTATTCGTTGGTACAGCAAGAACCCTTTAGACAGCTTAGCTGGGCTCATAACTTCCGTACTTGTTATTTGTTGAAGATGAACGACTCGTTTGCTACTAAAAGTGGTAACCATCACGGCTTCAGTTTTCGGCTAGCGTCCCGAGGAAAGAATTTGCTGCCTTTGTTGCAACTATTGCCAACCTTTTCCTTAAAACGAAACGTAGGAGTAGTTTTAGTTTTTTGTGAAACAAAAGAATCATGAATGGTCATATGTAAAAGAAGTGAAAAAGATACGACGTAAGACGCCCAAGCAGTTGTGGGTCCTCTTTCAAATTATGTGCTCAATAAAACACGTTATATTCAATGTCAGCTAATTTTAAATCTCTCTATCTATGACGACATTTATGGCGAACGAGTGTTAGGTTTCTTCGTAGCTGAAACCTGGCTCACTGTGTTTCTAGAAATAAAAATTATGCGTGACTTCAAACTTTATTCTAAACGCTGTTGTCAACTCAATTGTAATCACCTTTCCATACGTATATAGTGGATCACTGAAGTTTTCGTATGTATAAAACCAATAATTTTCATGATCCATTATGTGCGTCGCTAAATTTAGGTATTTTCTCTATTGATAGCAACAACCCACTAAATGTATAGGTCCAAGTGATACGTATGTATAAGATAAGACAAAGTAATACGCATCTATACTATAAAACTTGGGGCTTATTGTACTTTCGAGCATATTGTACTGGCCAACCATGTTGGCTGGACGAAAAAGGGGCATACTTGCACTAGCCAACACACTCTTGTGCCTGTTGCGCGTCCTGTGGGCTGAGTCATAAGATTTCCCAGATGGAGCCGGCCATTCATGTTGTAGAGAGGTCGCCTTGTCTAGGAAGTGGATGCCTCATAGACGATGCGCCACTTTTTTTTGGTACGTGCAGCCCGCAAAACTGGTATCGCATGGTGTGCAGTCGTTAGGCCGTATCAAGAAACAAAACTTACCTTAAACTGCATTACAAGGGCAACTTGGGCTAGTTGATGGAATATACTTCTGATGGGAAAAACGCACAAAACGGACGAGGACTAAGGAAGACACGCCATAGGCACTGACTTGCCGCTAAAGACATTTCGAAGGGACACACGCAAATGTCAAGCAGCTGACCTAGTCACGTGGTACATCGGGGTATGTTCGCAGCAAAAAATCAGGGTGAAGATGAAAATAGCTAGTCGTGATAAAATGCAACATTTGTGTGAACACCCAAAAAAATCGATCAAACCAAGTACAGGCAAACATATACAGAACCGCCCTCAAAAATAGCCACTTTAACGCTGCAGTGTTGAACCCAAGTGCAGAACTTCCTTTTCACTAAGGGCCACCGACGGTTTGCTCACGCACCTTTCCCTTTTCCTGTCAATGTAAAACGCTGCCAGTACCTCTCTAGCGCGTTTGTCCCGAAGGTCAAACAAACAAGTAATTTACTCTGCCATCAGCAGTCAGCCACTTTCTCAACAATTCGCTGACAAGTGCAAACCAGCAGAAGGTGAGAAGAGCAATCCATAACATCACAGTTTCCGACAGTTACACGCGAAGGTTTTGATTTTCATTTGTTGTTGCTTGTGGGTTGGGATTTTATATTGCAATGAATGGTGGGCCGGCATGTCCGCCACGGCCAAGGAAACGAGAAAAAAGAGACGGCTGGTGTTTTTACGCATAACGTAAAACACAAAAACAAGATGCTAGAACGACAAAATTTTTAACTCACATAAACAGGCCCCTGAGTAACGCTTATACATCAGTAGAAGTACCACGTTCATTGGCCTGTGAAATGTGATTGATAACCAACAAAAAAATGGCACAAATTTTCCGACTATATTAACGGAGGCAAGCAAGTTAGCATCCTGTCGACAGCTGCGCAACCTAATGAATAAGTAATAAAGCAGTACTAGAATTTGGCAAGTAAAAATATAGACTCGGTGCTCTTTCTTACCTTCTTTAAAATGAAGCATGAAGTCCAGTTTAGCACACGGCTAAACTTAACCAGTGGCAAATGCGATAACAATGCAAGTTGGCTTCCAAATTAGAAGCTATCGGTTTCCAGTAATGAATGTAAAACTTCCTATTTCTTCTACGGCTACTTCATAGGTCGTAAAAGCCGTGTTGCGTCTGCCCAATAACCGTGCAGCGGGCTGCTGCTTGTTACTTTTGAATGAAATGGAGGCATAATTCGTTGTATGATAATTCCTTTCTTCAGCCTGGCGCATTCGAATGAAATAATAATGAACGTAGCTCTTTGGGAATAAATGAAACAAGTTTAACATAGAAACCTCAAAAATCCAAACTTCATCATCTTTGAAAGTGATGAATGCCACAGCAAAAATCTTTTCTTTGGAATTTTAGTATTGAAATCTTAACTTCAGTGTGTTTTTCAGAACTATACGCAAATCGTCTATCTCGAATTGACTAAAACTTTAGTGACATGCCAGGCTGAAGATATATTTTATATTAGTTCACACCTACGAGCACTTCGATAACAGCACACATTTTTCATTTCTATTTATTGATGGCAGGGCATATTTTATGCCAAAGCTAGTTCTCGTCATTCATGTTATGTTATCGTAATGAAAAAAAAGTTACAGATACCTTTCTTGTGGTGCGTCCTTAAAGCGTGGTCCTTTGGGAAAAAAACGATGATGATTCCTTGAAGTGCTAAAATAAATTATTTACCTAACAGAAAGGTGATCTAGCTTGTACGTATTCATGCTGAGAGACAAGGCGTGCCAACACACACAGTAGAAGTAAGTCACGACACCACTAACATCTACTAACAGCCGAAAATGCACACAGCTGCGGAAAGAAAAAGAAAGCAGGAAAACATACTTGCGCAAGTCCGTAAGTTCTAATATTAGGTGTGCATTCGCAAAGCAAGAAAACGTATGGGCGCACGCACATTAACTATACAAACCTATGGGCATGTGCAAATATGCTTTCGTGCTTCTTGTTCTTTTCCGTCGCTGTGCGAGTTGCGAGTGGTTAGTATGTGTTTTAGGTGTGCTGACTTGCCTCTTGTGCTCATGCCTGCACGCCGTCTTTTAGAGCTGTAATTTAATATCTATCTTCTTCCCCTCTTATTCTTTCTGGTCACTTACGCCGAAGGCCTATCTATGTACGTCATCAATCGCGAAAACTTACCGTCGGTGGAATGAGCGTGAACAAGACTGATGCGAAAAAGCATAACATGACGTCACAGGGTACCAGCCACCAGTGACGCCATTTTGTGAAAAACCATAATGTTTAGTGATTGAATCATCACATAGCCTATCGTGACGTAGGAAGATGACGCCATTCACATGATATCATCGCTTCTCTGAATAGCGGCTCATCACGGAGGCAGTTCACGGCGAAGTTAGGCGAAGAGAGCGTGCCCTTCCTCTAGTACAAGAGGCAGTAGGAAAGCACGTTTGATGCAGATATCTCTTGGACAGGACATTGAAGGATCAATATACTGACTGAGAAGAACAATAAAAATGAAACATGTGGTAACAGCACTACTGTGACACTTGAGAACGCTAGTAAAATAACACGCGACTAACAAAAACAGGGTGAAACACGGGATGATGACATACAAAAATGACAATCCAGAGAGTTAACTTCTCGATTAATGTCCGTATCTAGATTGATATCCGTGAGCACTCTGGGTGCGTTCAGTTTTGCTATCAAGAAACTGCGTCTTCCAAGTGTAGTTCAGGATTGTCATGCTTGTGATGTATACACTCGGTTCCCTTATGTAATACGGGTGGGCATCCGCACTAAGATTTCTTTCTACTCGTTAACATGGAATTATATTTATTTACACTGGTTCAGGTGATGTAGCCAGATGGTGCATGAAGACGCCTATAGAATTGTAACTAAACTGCGTGTCAATTCAGTGCTCATGTGTATTTTCTGCGTTTCTAGCCTTTGTTTAGGTTGCGTTATGTTTATCCAATTATTTCCTAACTTGTACATGAAAAATATTTATTAGATTGTATTTTAATTCTGGTTCGGCAGAGTAAACAAATCAGGCACGTCCATTTAATACAAGTATTTGCACAATATCACGTATATTAAACTTTGGTGTACGACCTTTTGGGTTTCGAACATACAATGCTACTTAGCTTGCAACCAGCAACCAATCCTAAGGCACTTTAGCTTGCTTTTCCCAAGATATTGTTCTTTGCAGCTTTTTCTTTTGCTTGGCATCTCATGTCACTGCTGACACACTAGCCCTCGCAGCCCTTGTCTTGACAGTTTAATGGCCCTGCAGAAGGGCACTGGTGGCGAACATTTTGGCCAAAAATGCGGCTGTCACCTGTAACGACGAGCAACTTTCTTAATATAACTCCCAAATATAACACGTCCAATATAGCATGGTAACCTTTGGCAAAGGTAGGTCCACCTATATAAACGTCAGCCATCCTGTCTGAGGAGAATTAGCCGTGGTTTTCAACCTTTGTTTTCATGCCGGTTTGGCGTGACCTTAATTTGCACCGCCTCTGACATTAATGGACTACCTGTCTAGGCATCGCTCTCAGACGAAGGAAGTCAAACTCTCCCACGCTGTCAGCAGGAAAGGGATATTGGAGTAACTTGCCCCACTTCACGAAAAGGTCACTGCCTTGGGCAAAACTGTAATTTCCGCATTACACGTTCATCGCAAGGTCACTTCAAAGAAAAAAAAGTATGGCGGCTGCAATGTTCAGTACCAAACAGCATGCTATGCCACACTGCCTGTTACAGACCATCGTGGTTGAATAGCAGCACACCACACACGCAACGTAGTGCGAAGACGACACTGGCCGATGTTTGCCTTTAATCCACGTTCTTCCCTGTGGCGGTGTGTTTACATAGCATTCTAGCAGGAACCAGTAACCGATCAATTCATGTTACGCCGCACACATCACCAGAGGCACCATTCTCTTAGTATCATAAGTTGTTCACGGAAGGGCACTTTTGGAAAGAAGTATAAAGAAATGGTATATTCAGTTTCCCTGAGGACATACTTTTCAGCATAAAGAAAAAGTTTCTTGCCTACGTCCGCGATCTTGCACGTCACTATGGCCTTTACTGTTTCGTATAACGATTTTGTGTATATACACTGAATTCTCATATTTGCTCGGGAACGAAGAATCAGGGGGCGAACTAGTTTATTCTAACGTGCTAAGCGACAGAGTAGAAAGAAGCTTGTGTTTGTGCGCAGCCATATAAGAACAAAGTACACCTGCTTAAATAGGCCAAGAAGACATAGCTTGTCACTTTCCCAATACACCTAAAAATTTCTATCGCTTTTTATTGCGTTGTTATAAGAAACTTTACCAGTGATTTTGTTAGTTTATCTTATTTATTGGAGCTTTGTGAGTCTTTCGATGGGTGCTAAGTAGAATGAATTTCCGGATCTTTTTGTGCAGTTCAACAACAGAATTACGGCAGCTATGCACTAATGGCGCGAATACTGGGAAAGCTGCCAAGCAGGGGATGATGCCATTCTACTTTCCTTCGTTCCCCTTCACACCCTTGATTTCATTTCATTTCATTTATTTACTCTCAAGGCCGAAGCATTACAGAGAGGAGCGGGTATACATCATACAAAAAAAAAATCAGGAAATACAGCAAATCAAAATTATATGTGCACAATGGCGATCTGAAAACCATAAAAGAAAAGAAAGACTGCGTGATGTGAAGAAGAGGCAGAGTGGTTGTAACAACAATGTTCAACATGGTTGCGTCTTTGAGTGACACGCGCACACAAAAAACTAACAAGAGAAAACACAGCGTGACTTATAAGTGGCGAATTTACGCGAAATGGTTAGAGAGGGCGTTTTTAAACAAAGTGAGGTCAGTGATAGCAGCGATAGGGGCGGGAAGGTGGTTCCACTCATTTGCAGTTTTCGGGATGAATGATTCAAAATATAAATTCGTGCGGGCGCTAGGAACGCCCACTTTAAACTGATGATCGTTGCGTGAGGAAACGTACGATGGGGGCTGGAAAAGAGTGTTGCTAAAAGACGGAATACAATGAAAGATCTTATGGAACAGGCAAAGGCGAGATATTTTACGCCGCAGTGAGAGAGTGGGTAAGTGAAGATTGGCTTTCATCGAGGTAACACTGGACGTGCGATGGTAGTTAGACATGACAAAACGTGCCGAGCGATTTTGAACCGCCTCGATGCTGTCAGCGAGGTAATTGGTATGTGGATCCCAGACTGATGACGCGTACTCGAGTTTGGGACGGACTAATGTTTGATAAAGCAGAAGTTTAAGGTTAGTCGGAGCCAAAGAAAAGTTTCTGCGCAGATAACCTAACGTGCGATTCGCATTGTTTGTAATATAATCGACATGCGTGTTCCAAGAGAGATTGTTAGAAATATATACTCCTAGGTACTTGTAGGACGAAACCAGATCGAGATGGCTGTGGTTAAGTGTGTAGTCGCACGGTACATTATGAGAAATACAACGGGAAATTCGCATAGCCTTGCATTTAGTAACGTTTAGCTTCATTAACCATCCGTCGCACCATGATGAAATGTGATCCAGGTCTGTTTGAAGGGCAAGATTATCCGCGTTAGTCCGGATTTCACGGTAAATTACACAGTCATCGGCAAATAGTTTGATGGATGATGAGATGTCTTTAGGTAAGTCGTTGATGTAGATAAGAAATAGTAGGGGACCAAGAACTGAACCTTGCGGAACGCCGGACGTTACAGGGCTAGTCGGGGAACAATGGTCGTTAGCAGTTACAAACTGGGTGCGGTTAGATAAGAAACATTCAATCCATTTTAAGACGTTAGCATCAATATTTAGCGCGTTTAGTTTCAGAAGAAGTAACTTGTGGCAGACGGTATCAAAGGCTTTTGAAAAATCTATGAAGACACAATCAACAGTAGATGAACGATCAGCAGCAGAGAATAAATCGTTAGTGAAGGCCAGAAGCTGTGTCTCACATGAATAATATTTCCTAAACCCGTGTTTGTGAATGCTAAAGAAGGCGTTACTTTCAAGATAACTCATGACGTGGGTGTAAATTACATGTTCGAGAAGTTTGCATGGTACACTGGTTAGTGAAATGGGGCGATAGTTCCCGGGACTATGAGCGTTTCCTGATTTAAACAAGGGAGCCACCTTCCCAACCTTCCAGTCCTCTGGGAGAACACCTTCTTCTAATGACTGATCAAAAAGTCTCGACAGAATAATTGAGGAATGAACGTCAGTGTTTTTCAAAAATTTAGAAGAAATGCCATCGACGCCTGGTGACGACGAAATTTTTAAATTTTGGATCAACTTGCGTATGCCGGCCCGGTCAACGTGTACAGAATTCATCACAATGAAATCGCGAGCTTGAACACCTGGAAGGACGGCAGGAATAGTGTTCATAAAGAATGAAGAAAATGCATGGTTAAGGGTGATACAAACGTTCTCACTGGAAATTACTTCGTCCGTGTCAGTGGTAAGTTCAATCTGTTTCCTATCGCCCCCATTAACGACCTGCCAAAATTTGTGGGGATTGTTTTGCAGAATTAACGGTAGCGTTTGCTGAAGAAAGGACTCCTTTGCCGCGGATAAAGCACGCCCGTATTCATCGGCTACCTTTTTGTAAACCTCCCATCTTTCAGATAAATTAGAACGCTTGGCTCTGCGGTAAACGCGCTTCTTTTTATTGGACAGGCGTTTCAATGTTGGCGTGAACCACGGTGATTGACTGTTACATGCGATTTCCCGTAGTGGTATGTACTTGTTAACGAGTTCGGCAACTTTATTTTTAAACAGCATCCAGTTATCGTTGACAGATCTTTGGTTGAAGTCTTCTAGAAAAACGGAGGTGAAATGTGCAAGTTCGGTATTAATGGTTCCATAATCAGCTCTACTGTAGTCCCTGAATCGCTTTTTACTTTTTTGTTTACGGGGCGATGCGCAGGGGAGGTTGAAAACGATTGCTTCGTGATCACTGAGGCCTGGCAAAACAGAAAGCGATTGCACGAGATCGGGGTGAGAAGTCAGAATTAAGTCTAAAGTTGAAGCACTTGAATGTGTAATGCGAGTTGGGCACATAACCAGCTGCGTTAAATTGAATTGCGTGCATGTGTTAAGGAAGCAGGCGCTTTCAGAGGAGCCAGAGCCAGGCGATAAATGGGAGTTGTTCCACGAAATAACAGGAAAGTTAAAATCACCTAGGATTAAAATTGGTGTGGCAGGGAACCTCGCGTGCAAGTCACTCAAGACGTCATGAAAATCATTGGAAAAACCAGATGGCGCATTCGGAGGGCGATAGCAGGCACAAACAATGACATCTTTGTGACTTATGCGGATTCGGACGCACACCAATTCAAGGGAACATACAATGGGAATTTTAAAAGACATGAATTCCTCTGAAACAGCGATCAAGACACCGCCACCAGAACGCGAGCCACGGTCACACCTAAAAAAGGAAAATTTTTTGTCGCACTGCAAGATCTCACGGTTTTCAACTTTTGACGACAGCCAGGTTTCGGTCAAAGCTATCACATCGGAAAGGCACGTGTTTACTAACGAAGACAAGGCATCACGCTTGTTGATAACACTTCTGATATTACAAAGCAAAAAACAACAGTCAGGGTTAGAGGTATTACAGCTTGTGTTAGCATCTAGCTACAGTGGAGAAGATGGGCCTCTGATGACAGGATCATTGCGATTAGGAGGATTTGAGGGGTCACGCGAGTCCGTTACTATTTCGCACACGCGATCTGAAGATGCGCAGTAGGTGTATATTTTATTGCCAATGACCACTTTATTGTATTTAAGAGAAAATTTGTGACCAGTTGACTTGGCGAAGTTGATTAGTTTTTTCCGGGTGGCGCGTGTAGCCTTGCAGAAATCCTTACAGATTGATATATTTGTGTCACGAAACTTAGACTTCTGAGACAAAACACTATCTTTAGTTTTGGAAGAAGTGAAACGTGCTATCACGGGCCTAGTTTTATGCCGCGAAAACGTTCCTAGCCTGTGAGCCCGCACGATAGCATTGTCAGGTAGCTGCAAGTTTAACGTAGAGGTGAGAATCAATCGGACCTTTTCTTCAGAATCGGCCCAAGTTTCTGACGCTGAATCTTCAATTCCGTAGAAAATCAGGTTCTCACGACGAGACCTATCCTCGAACTCATCCAGACGCGCTCGGAGCGAAGCCTGTTCACTTCGAACGGCGGTGGCTATCATTTCCTGCACGTGAGAGCCGTCTAGAAATTCTTCAAACGAATCGACTCGTTTTTCTAGATCAGTTAGCCGAGTGGTCAAATCTAACACTTTGGACTGATGTGATATATCACGTTATAAAATATTACGATATTAGTTCAACTCTGCTATAAAATGTTTTCCAACACCCCAAACTTCATCAAAGATAACAGAAAACTTCACTTACCTTCGGTTCGCATTTATTTATGAGGTCTGCTTTTTTGTCTCTAAGAAAGTGAACCCATCTTTCGCTTCACGAAGTGGGGTCTTAGAGAAATCCCTTTGTTTGAATGCCTAATGAAGCAAGGAGCCAGTACAGTCATTGGGGTAAAATCAAAGAACACATTCTTTCAGAGTTTACATTGCACATTTATTTCACGTCTATGTTTGCTCAAGTATGTCGCATGTTTTTGAAATAAAACTTTGTTTGATTCTTACCAGAAACCCTGAAGTTTACTTCGCTAACGATTCTGTTTGGACGCAGCTTGAAGGAGCATAAGCAAATCAATGGCTCTTTATCACCTCAACAAAACGGTGAGACATTTTTTAAACCCGCTCTACAGCATTCCCCCATGAAATAGAAGACACACTTTAGGAGAGAAACGTTCGGTTTTGCGTAACGTAGCCACCACCTTTGACGTACGTATCAATTGAACTAGAAATTGTCTTTTTTTGCTTCCATTTTGCACTCCTATATGTTTTTTTGTTTTTTTTTTCAACTAAGCCTTTATTTTCGCGCGCCATTCATGAGCAAACGTTTCCAGTGCAAAGAAAGCGTGCCTCTTTCAGTACAGGGTGAATAGGTGCGTCTGAGCCAGAGCACACAGGTCAGCTCTCAACCTCGTATTCCTTGGGATGATTTCCTTCTTTTCCTAGCAATTACGAGAAACCCTTTCGCCACGTGCGCAAATAGTCGTACTAAAGCAACAACGAGACGAATAAGATCCAATCACAAGGCTTTCACATTACACTTGCCTGTCATTGTGTCACCATATCTGCAAGACACTAATGTAATTACTGGTTACCTTGTCAGAGATTTCTTCCTCGAAAGCGTGGCGGATTCTTGCTTTAAGAGTGAACGTCAAGAGCCCTCCGTGCATTGGGCAGTGACATCCGCATGAGTAGAAAAAAAGAGAATCACGAAACTACTCACACTGAATGCTCTGCGTTCCAGGAGCACCACGTTTACAGTGAAGCTGTTCTTCTAACTAACTGCTGTCGAATCCACCAAAGACGTCTTTCCTGTGTGTCGGAGAGTTGGAGATAAAAGTGTCGTGGAATGCGAACTGAATAGTTGCTACACTATTCAGCAACACTGACGTAAGCAAATGGGGAGAGGGTTGGGGCCCCTCCTCGTTATTCTTTATTATTCGTTATTCTTTAGGTGAGGCTTTAAAATTTTTTGGATAGACAAATCAATACAATCAGAAAAACAAGTATGAAAATGCATACGGTGCGTTTGAAGTCCACCCTCCTTGACAAGTAAATGGTGGAAACGGTTTGCAAACACCGTTCCTACGGCAACTGTCATGCCAGCTAGAGGCATTTGAAAGCGCTGCAACCTTTTCTTTAACGTGTGCTTGTAGTGTAATAAGATACCATACTGTAAAACTCGAACACTTCAAGATACCGTGGGCTTCGTCAAGACGACTTGTAAGTTCTTGCTCATGGCCCCACGACATGTATTTCTCGGAGTGCAATGCTGAGAAAAAAAGATATTGAGATTCTGCTTTGTGCACTATTTGAAGGAGACACTGACGCTACTTCAGTAAATGTTACTTGTAACCAACCATAGGTTTTCTAATGAACCTGTTGCAGATATCAGCAATAAAATGTGTTATAGTAGTGTTTCACGGTATTCCCGCAAATTTAAACAGGCACCGTATCGTGAAATCTCAACGAACATAAGACATTAAGTTAGCCATTATTTAAAACTGGTGCACTTATTGTGAACGAATACTTCATGCTTTGTAAAGAAATATAGTTTGATGTTTCTTTGCCGTACTTCAGTGCTCGAGTTATGGGCAAGTGAGTCCCACTGATTTTTTTTAGATGCGGAGCATCTAATACTCGAGGCTTGTAGTGCATCGCCGTCCGCAAGCTTCCTCCTCCTTCTTCCACCATCTGTGCATCCCTTCCTCCTCTCCACACCGCGCGCGCTTCTCTCCTCCACCATCTGTGCATCCTTCCTCCTCTACACACCACGTGTGCTTCTCCTCTTCACGAACATTCGCCAGCTGTATGATGATGCGCGCATGCGCCGTCGCGCTTCGAGAACATCGGCAGCTGACGCGCGCGCATGCACCGTCGCGCTTTTCCCCTTCGATAACCTTCGAGTACATTCTCCATCTTACGCGCGCGCATGCGCTGTCACGCTTCGAGAACATAGGCAGCTGACGCGCGCGCATGCGCCGTTGCACTTCTCCCCCTTCTCGAACATTCGACAGCTGACACGCGCGAATGCGCCGTCGTGCCGTCGCCCACCATCTGTGCCGCGCGCGCTTCTCCCCTTCGAGAACAATCTACAATTCTCCAGATTCTCCAGCGGACGCGCATGCGCCGTCGCGCTTCGCGAACATTCGACAGCTGACGCGCGCATGCGCCGTCGCGCTTCGAGAACATTCAACAGCTGACAGCGCATGCGCCGTCGCGCTGTATATATACTCAAGGTCGGCGCTCGCTTGCTCAGTTGCCGCTTGTCGGTTGGTTTGTACGGCGCGTCGACGTCCGACGTCGCGGTGAAATGAATGCCGACGAATCCACAAATACAATGATCGACGTCCCTTCGACCAGCGCCGCCCTTTCGCATACGTGTCGTACGTGTTCACTCATTTAACACCCCCTCCTACAACCACGTTAACCAATTTAGCCATCGACTTAAGTAAGTCGCAATTTAACACCCCATTTCACAACCACGTTAACAAATTTAGCCATCGACCCAAGTAAGTCGCAATTTAACACCCCGTTAACCAATTACATGCTCCGCATCCTCCTCAGTGTTGCCTCGAGGGAAGCTGCGGGCAATTTTTTTACTGTTGTACTGAAGGTGATGCCACAACAAATTGGAAGACGACGCAATACAAAGAACAGAAAATGTGCCTTCATGTGTTGTGGAGAGAGGAATAGGGTTCCCTCTAGTGCGGACGCCAGAAGTTCGGCTCCCGCTTCCATAATATTTTCGTTGTGAATTTTTTTTTGTTTCCTGTGGTCAAGCTGCATTTCATTCGACGTTCTTTTTTTTCTGAGGATCAGGTCCATATCATACTTTTTCGGTGAGTGGTCTTTTTGCCGAGTTAGCAGAACTTTTCGGGAGAAACCTACTGCGGCGCGGCTAGCTTTGCCGGGCTCAGCCTAGCGTCTACAGTGAGGCACGAGAGAAGTGGAACAACATGCCCGCAGTAGATATGCTGGGAGGATAAAAAATATCTCATGAAGAATCGAATCACCCGGGTTGGACGACCACACCAGGCAGGATCAAGGAAGCTCGTATAGACGCCAGTTTTGATGTGGGCTCGAAGGGAGGCCACCGCACGGCAACCCCGCAAAGTGCGATGCAGCATCTTACAGCTGCATCACATCCAGGCTCTCGCAGCAGCCTATCGACCGCATACGATTTATCGTTATGCCGAGAGATAGAATTCACCTCAGAAAAGCACGCCAAATAAGGCTTGCGCAGGCTATTGCCATGGCAGCCGCTATAACCCCGGCAGAGACTGAGGGTGACGTCGTTTGCCCAAACATTGCCCAGAACGTTCTCGTCATTTCCACACCGCCGCAGAAGAACGCAAGCTCCTACGCAGGGATCCAGCAAATCTGGATAAACGATTGAATGTACCATGTGGTGGCATATATGGCGTCCCAAGATAACACTTGCAAGAGTCATTGAAGAAGTGGACGCTGACATAAGCGAGGTCTTGCTCCAAACAACGGCGGTCAACCAGGGAAATTTGAAGGCCCTAGCAGTTAAAATGATCAAGACCACCACCACGGTGGTTGTGCTTTTCGGCGGCCTGAAAATGCACAACTACGTTATGTGCGGCGTTAGCTTGCTGCGCTGCACGCTCTACAACTACAAAATGACATGTGTTACGCTTGTGGACGCCTGGCACACAAGGCCGACGTGGGTCTCAACCCCAAAAACACATTGTGCAGGAGCTGTGGGCTCGCCTCCCCTATCGACGATCACCAGTACTCGACAAATTGTGCCCTTTGTGGAGGACCACAACCCACAATGATAAAACGCGCAAAAAAAGCTTTCAAGTTCCTTATGTCGTGCGGCGGAGAAGACAACTGCGCTGAACGTGCGCCAAAGGGACTCGGCGAAAGCTGGTCCCGGAGAGCCGGTCACAGGATTATAGTGTATCAAGTTCTCCCAGTCGGGGGCCTTCCGTCACGCCAGCTGGCCACCGGAGCAGTCACCGCAGGGACCATGCCCGTTCCCGAAATCGGATCCAGACAGAGCCTACCTGGGCGGATCCGGTTAAGCCGAAGCCAGTGGCGCTGCGACCAGAGGTAACTCGGGCACCCTTGCCAGAGCATAAAGAAAACCCCAGGCTAGTTTGATTGATATAAAAGAATTCTTGCCTTAAGTTATAGCTTTAGCAGGTGATGGCTCACCTTGAGTCATTCCTCGAATCTGTTTCCTCGTAGGGTGGGACAGCAGATACGCCCACCAGGGGATGTGAAGGCATGCACGGTAGGTGTAGGGCCTCACCTCCCCAAGTAAGGCGGATGCTGTGGAGACAGAGTCGAACAGCAAGGCTGTATAAGCTATGGAGCAACCGATCAAACAACTGCACAACTGCTGAAGCATCACCTCCCTTCTTGAAAGGGTGTCACCTCCTGAAACTACGCAAGCAACGCTAGCTACAGGTAGCTCACCTTCGATGGACCTGACCAGGGCACAGTCGCCTGCATGTGCGGTAACAGTCAACCCGACAAGAGAGTGGCTAAGTCATATTAGTAATTATGGCGTAGAACGCAAATAGGCCGGTTGTATGGCAGTGGAACAGGGCTAGTTTCAGAAGAAAGAGGGCTTCGCTGCTGCACTTTGTTGCTTCTCAGGTGATAAAACCACACTTATGCAACAGGAAGCTTCCGGTGATGTGCCAATTTTAGCGGGCTATTGACTCGTCTCGATGCTTGAAGAGGGGAAGTGGGGTTTTACAACCTTAGTTGAATGAGAATGCTCGTTTTAGGAACACAAACTATAGCTTGGCAAAACCAAGGTTGAGGTTCATACAATCGAAATCATTCCCAAAATCTGGCTGAAAAATAGCGTATTTCTTCTAAATGTTCACTGTTTCTCGTCACACAAGCGGCAGGCGTTCACTTCGCTGATTGCGAAAGTGGTGAAAGGCACCCGACAAGCGGCAGTTATCTCTCCACTATTCCACAACATTACCATAAAGGGCTTCTGTCGAACAAAACGCTGTCGATCAAAGAGCAAGCATTACGCTTACCTCCGGGACAACATGAATATGAAAGTATTAAGTAGTGTTTTCCTTTCCTGAAAAATACATCGGCATATAACTCTAAACACGCTAATGTTTCCTACACTGCGCTCACAAAGCGGCGCTCAGCTCGAAAAAGCAACTTGTAAATTATATGGTGCTGCCTGCTGGTGGTGAGCCAATGTTCTGCACAACATCATGCTTCCCGACGACACTGCCAGATGGTGTTCATATCTCACTCAGCGCCGTTATGGTCACGGAGTTGTGACATGGACGAATGAAGGAGACTGCAGGTCGAATAAAAAACTGTTTGTTTGAGGGAACTTGTGCGCGGTAAACGGAATGTCTTGCACTGATAGCGGTGAATGGATCGTCGGTCGTCAATCAACTGAGAAGCGAGGAAGCGTGTCGGCATTTATACACTTGACATTGCATACTTTACCTTTAATACTAGCGGCGACGTAGGTTTAAGAACAATCTGTAGTGTTCACGAAGTCGGCGTAATCTTAACAAAACGATCTACTACAGATTGATGATTGATTTGGGGGGTTTAACGTCCCAAAACCACCATATGATTATGAGACACGCCGAAGTGGAAGGCTCCGGAAATTTCGACCACCTGGGGTTCTTTGACGTGCCCCCAAATCTGAACACATGGACCTACAACATTTCCACCTTCATTGAAAATGCAGCCGCCGCAGCTGGGATACGAACCCGCGACCTGTGGGTCTGCAGCCGAGTACCTTAGCCACTTGACCACCACGGCGGGGCATCTACTACAGCCTCGAAATTCTGAAGTGAATATTGCTGTTATATCATTGGCTCGTATTCGTTAAATAATACCAACTCCGCAAATTTACTGGGTAGACATATTTGTACGCATTACGAGTCTAAGTGCTGCACCGCTACTGACGCGTAAGCCTGCAACTCGCTATTACAAAATAAAATCTTGGTTATCTGCGGATGATATCGTTTGAAAAAGAAATAAATATACCAAGTGTGTGTGAGCCCTTCTTTTATGCTCCATATCACAGGCAAAAGTCGCCTCGTTAGTAAATTGAACACACTGCACGTTTCGCAGGTGACGTGCCTTTATGAACGATTGTTCATACTTTCCGGCTTTTTACAACACTTAGCAGTGGTTTTTCTTCTGCCTGACACGATAATACTGCCACTGTGATTGTCTCCTTGAAAAAACATTCGGTGCCATGTAGAAGTGGGTCAAAAGATTGAAGACGAACATGAGTGATATGTGGTGTCTAACGTCCCAAAACCACCATATGATTATAAGAGACGCCGTAGTGGAGGGCTCCGGAAATTTCGACCACCTGGGGTTCATTAACGTGCACCCAAAACTGAGCACACGGGCCTACAACATTTCCGCCTCCGCCGGAAATGCAGCCTCCGCAGCCGGGATTCGACCCCGAGACTTGCGGGTCAGCAGCCGAGTACCTTAGCCACTAGACCACCGCGGCGGGGCAATGAAGACGAACAAGAATAAAATATGGGATACGCTGAAATGAATGAACTTAAAAAAAAACGCCGTCGTTGAACGTGAATATACAGTGTTTGTCGACTGACAGCTCGGTCTCACTTGCTTTGGCGAAAGTCTCGGATGTCGGTCTTGGACGAGAAGTCTACACGCTTTCACTACAGGCCCCGATAGGGAGCCAATGTGCTACACTGCAAGAAAACACAGGCACCAGTTATCGCTCAAACCACAAAGGCGCAGTGTACTCGAATGCAGCGAATGTAGTGGCACAGGCGCTGGCCTTCTGACATTGAAACTAGCGTGAACCCAGGCCACTATGTTAACGTTGGTTAGTCCACGCACATGTATGGTCAGCTCTGGTGGCGTTCGGTACAAAAACATACGAGATAGCAACTTGGGCTACACCAACAAGCACACGAAGCTCAGTGGTTGAATAAGTGTCGTGAAATCTTATGTGAGCGTGTAAGGAGCCGACACCATGCTGTGAAGTCAGTGTAGATTTGAAACGAAACTCGTTTTAAAGAGGAAAAAAATCCTGTGCTAGTTAATCGTTCATGGGACACTCGCGCAGACCACAATACTTCCTGGCCTGTTGAGGGCCCGGCCTTTCATTTGACGGAAGAAATCGACAACTGGACATTTGCGCATTAGTAGCTTTTAGAACAAGCTCTTTGAGAAAAGTGATTGTGAAGTTTAAGCAACATTTGCGGATCAGGATATACCTAGCATCGCGATACACCGAAGTTGATGATATCGGCTCTTTAGGGTTGCAGGTTATGGCGAATTTGTTTATGGTTGGTGCATGACTGGTTTATTACTGTTTTGCTCGATATTTTCCCAACCGGAAACATGTTTAGGTCGCATACATAACAAGAAAACACGTGTACATGGCAGCAAACGTGAAACGTGCATTAAGGCATGAAGCTAGAACCTCACTCTAAGCAGTTATGCTTTGTCTATTCTACAGGAAAATGTCTCGCTATTTCAACCTTTTTATATGCTTCCAATAAATAAATGTAGATGATTTGTCGTGTTTTTTATGTGAGAACTTGCTAGAAATTACATGCAGACAAGAGAATTCCCTCTTTAAACTCAGAGTATCTGATTTTTAGCCCCAGGGAAGGCATCAAGCGCGTGGATGTTCACATGTAGGGACAGAAAGACTAAGACTCACCGCTGCATCCTAGGCAGGTAGGCCCACACTTGACTTGGAATTTAGAGCTCCACAGTGAGGAGCTGGTTTCTTCTTATTTGCAGCGGCATAGGCCTTTATGTGTGGAAAGAGAAGCATATGTTCTGGGGATACTGGAAATAACAGAACATCTAAATGCAGCCCAGAAAGTGTCCGAGCTGTCTTCTTCTCACACTATTGTTTTGCTCTCAGTACAGCTGCATTTACCCACCTGAGATGACAAATTAAGATGGTCAAGCTTGTAGGTCCAGTAATAACACTAAGCACGAAATATATCTTTATTGCGTCAACAATGATTGACATACACGTAATCTCGGTAGTGGTCTATATGGCACAATTTTCTCAATCATAATACAGTATGCCTTCATACCTATTCATTGGTGAACATTCTAAAGGATGGAATAACGTAGGTTCTAGGAATTACAAGTCTATACTTGTTCGCGTATCTTCTTTTACACGGGATTTTATACGCAGAAACGTCATTCAAAAGATATGGAAAACAAGCAGCAGCCCGAGTCGGCATTCTCAATCACTTTCTTGGGAGCCCTTTGTTAAAACTTGGGCGAGTTAGTTGATAAATATTTGTTAGTTGATAAATATCAACTAACTCGCTTGGGCGAGTTAGTTGATAAATATTTAGACTGATTTGTCAGCGCAATAAAGACGACACATTCACAAAGACACAACACGCAGCGCTGTACTCACAACTGATTACAAAAATTGCCCGCAGCTTCCCTCGGGGGAACACTGAGGAGGATGCGGAGCATATAATTGGTTAACGGGGTGTTAAAGGGCGACTTACTTGGGTCGATGGCTAAATTGGTTAACGTGGTTGTAAAATGGGGTGTTAAATTGCGACCTACTTGGGTCGATGGCTAAATTGGTTAACGTGGTTGTAGGAGGGGGTGTTAAATGAGTGAACACGTACACACGTATGCGAAAGGGCGGCGCTGGTCGAAGGGACGTCGATCATTGTGTTTGTGGATTCGTTGGAATTCATTTCACCGCGACCTTGGACGTCGACGCGCCGTACAAACCAACCGACGAGCGGCAACTGAGCGAGCGAGCGAGCGCCGACCTTGAGTATATATACAGCTCGACGGCGCATGCACTGTCAGCTGTTGAATGTTCTCGAAGCGCGACGCCACATGCGCGTCCACTGGAGAATCAGGAGAATTGTAGATGTCGAATGCGGTGTGTAGAGGAGGAAGGGTGCACAGATGGTGGAGGAGTGAAGCACGCGCGGTGTGTAGAGGAGGAAGGGATGCACAGATGGTGGAAGAGTGGGCGACGGCGCGACGGCGCATGCGCGCGCGTCAGCTGTCGAATGTTCGAGAAGCGGTGCGGACGGCGCGGACGGCGCGGACGGCGCACTACAAGGCGCGAGTATAAGATGCTTCCGCATCTAAAAAGGCCCTGTGTTTTAAATATCAAACCAGTTGTGAATACAGCACTGTGTGTTGTGTCTTTCTGAATGTGTCGTATTTCTCGCGCTGATAAATCAGTCTAAACAACCCTCTGTTATAGCGAACACTCAGACGACGTCACGTTCATGGTTCTGGCGACACAGTAAGTACAGTCAGAACTTCAATGTGGTAACCGTATTTAAACATTTTAGATGTAGAGCATCATGTTGCTCGCGGGTATGTCACGTGTGCATCGTCCACACTCAAAGTACGCATGCGCGACTCTCCTCTTTTCTTCTCTACAACATCTGGGAGTTACTCTCTCCACTTCTCTTCTACCACCTGCTTGCGCTAACACCGACTAAATTTCAAGGCCGACAGGCTGCCGCAGTGACGTCAGAGGGTGGGGGCCGAGTTAAGCTGCGAACGCGGCGGAAAGCCTGTGTTTCGTTCACGTTTTAGGAGAACCAACGCTTCCGCTCTCGCAGCTGCTGCGGCTTGATTGGGCCGAATAAAAGATGTGGAAAAAAGTCTTACTGAGCATGCTCAGTTGGGCAACTGGGCCCCCAACCTCTGACGTCACTGCAGCAGCCTTTCGGCCTTGAAATTTTGTCAACGTTGCTTGCGCTCGTTCCCACATTGCGCATGAACGCCCCCTTCTCTCTGTCTCTCTTCTCATACACTCTCCCTTGTTTCGTCGCGACACCTAAGGTCCCTAGATGAAAAATACTTGTTTTATCTAGGTACATTAGCAACGCTGACGCAGGCGACGTCTGCTAACCTACACTCACTCCCCCTTCTCCTCCTGGCATTTCTTCCTGCGGCATCTCGCAAAGCCGATGCAGGCAGCATTTTCCAACGAGTTCCTTGATTGAAAAAGAAAGAACGGACTACTCCCGCTACACAATTGCGATGCCCCACATCACACCACAGGTCCTTGGAGAAATGGTGCAAATTTTAGGTGAGGTTGGCATTGTAGCAGTACTATAGCGCCGAAGACGCAATTATCTATTCACCTTAGCGTGACATTACCTCATAATAATACGCAGTCATAGTGCAGACTTTGTGTTTCGTCCGATTCGATAATCAATTGGGTTTTCGTAAAGGGTGATATTTCCCAAGGCATTCATGATTGAGAATACCCCTCGTGAACACGCCTATTATCTACACAGAATCTGTGGCACTCGTCACGTGCGGAAAATAAAATATGTGAAGAAGGCGACACAGAGTAGATTGAAATGCAGGTCACGTTGTGCGCGACAGTGGGCTCTCAACATGGCGCATGCGCATTGGAACATTGGGAACGCTCGCTCGTCGAACTGCGAACATTTTTTTAACGCGCTTTGAATGTAACTCCGACAACGTGGTTCAAAAAGCGCTTTGGTAATTTCATCTGCGGGCCACGCATTGAGTGTTTCAACGCAACGACGCTATTTAGGGACTAATGTCCCAGTGATGTGAAAGGTAAAATGGGAGAAGGAGGACGGGGGTCGAATGTTCTCAGACCGCTTTCCTTATTACTCTTTTGACAACCCAGCGTGGGTGCCCCCGCATCTTGTAGAAGCCACATCTACGGTACTGAAAAAAGCTGTTGTGTGACAGAGAAGATTATCAGGTATAGACGACGAGTAAATTTAAAATGTCTTCACTTCGGCGAAGCAGTCTATTCTTTCTTGCTTACAACAATTTGAGCACTGAGCTCTATTTTTTCCCTCGGCCAATCGCGGTTTATCACGAGGATGTTTAAGCTCTGGTGCACAATATTTTTAAAATCTAAAATGACTTTCTGTATGGCAACAAGATAGTTCAAGCAGCTGAAGAATGAAGCGTTATGAATGGTTTTTGTCATCCTCCAAAAAAGGCTACCGTAGAAACACCATTGACTATCACACAGCCTCTGTGGGCTGCATTACAAGTGACAATCAAGGGCGACGTACGGATGGGTTAGCTAACGGCAATTAATATTGTGTCTATGAAACTGACACGAACCAATTACTGAGTCTGTATAAGTTTGAACAATTTTCAGCGTTGAGCCTTTAAGGGTATAAAAATTTCGGATGCACGACACGAAAGGAACCGCAAACAGGATGGCTGATGATTACCTTCTTGAAAAAAAAAATGGTGCACCATTCGTTTGTTTCATTTTAACGTGGTACCCCTTTACAAAAGTTATGCTGTCGTATTCTAGTCATGCTTTCTTTATGCTTTTCTGCAATCGTCTTCGCACAACAGCCTTCCCTTCGAAGTTTCCCAACGGCGTTGCATAATGGCTACACTAATCAAGAAATGTACGTTCGTACTATTCCCGAAGCAGCGGATAATGCTATGCACAGCTCCCTTCACTTAATATTTACGCGAAATAGAAAAGGATCGAGACCGCTGCAAGCGATTTCAGCCTGATCCAATCTTATGTATCTTTTTGGAAGCCCTAGCGTATCGCTTATTAGGGTACACATTCTTCAAGTGCATTTCTTTTTTTTTTTTGTCCGAGACACCACAAAAGACTGTACAATAGAAATGATGTGCTTTCGGTAACTTTTTGTCAGAATTAATCAGTGAAATATTGTTGTGAAATATTGGTTTGGTTTTGAAAATCTAGAACCTGTATGCTTCGTTTATCGACGAATATTCTGAATAACGATGAATAAAAATCGCCATTCTCATTCCGGCTTGCCACACACTTTTCGTCTCTTCTACTCAACAACCCTCTATTCTCGGTGAGAAGCATGAAATGCTGCATGAAGCAGTGATGCGGAGGAGGTTCAAGGACGGAAACTGCTGCTGTACAGCAGCTTACCCCAAAAGTACGCTAGTGTCCTGTAAGTTTTACTACGCCAGTGCCCCTTTTCAAACTTATCCGGTAGAGTCAATCATTCTAACAGCAAGGGCTTAAGACTACTGTAGGCTTTATGTGGTTCATGTTTCTTTTCTTTTTTTAAATACAGCAAAACAACTATGACCACAACTGTGAAAGCAGGAGTTGCAAGGATTCTACCTTTTAAAAGAAAATGTGGTAAGTTGCAGCAGTAACAATAACCTTGTTCAGCATTCACCCATGAAGAATTGAATTTTACAGCACAGATACAAGATGATTTGAATAGACGCTTTGCGCTGCAGAATTCAGTTAGCAATGACGACAAACAAGCTTGCCTGTCTGTTTTGTGATCTGCGTTCACATTTTGCATGAGCATCAACATGACTTCATATATTTGATTCAGCGCATAAAACATTGTTTAATGAACCACCCTGTTGGGTTTTCTGAGGGGTAGTCATTTCTACAATAAGGTGATGCTCTTTAAAACCGTGGCACCAAGGAAACATGATGGAGCCAGAAAAAATTTTAGATGCGTTCCTCTTTCAACTAGGGCGTACCGTTAGGTTTATTTCTTCTTTTTGAACCTCGAATGATCGACAAATAAAAATACAGCTTTTAATTTTGTCGAGTTGGTTAGACATTATTTTTTTTTCACCAAAAACTACAACCAGTTCTTACTTATATATTCCACTCTGCCGTATTTGGTCTCCTACGCGCAAGCACCAATCTCACTGAGCGACACCTTTTTGAATATCATCGCGAGAAGACTGTACTGCAATCCTTTTGAGCAGTCTTCGCTAACACAATTATTGATGACGTGTAAGCTGCGATAATGCTATAACTGTGTTATTTGCGGTAAACATGCATGCTGTTTGCCGGCGCGTTTCACAAAACAAGGATTGCCACTGCATAGAGCCGAAATGACATTCAATAAACTAAGAATTGCTTATTGATTTTACAAAACGATGGTTATTCTTTCGATAAGTACGCCATTAACCTACATAACTGATGGCCCACACTGGTCACATGTTCACTTGGTGTCATGATCATTTAATATTTACGATCATTTTTTCCCGTGAAGATGTCTTCGAAGTAGAACTTCACAAGGCAAGACAGCAAGTTCAAAAAGAAAACTTTAAGTATAAAGTAACTGTTGAGTAGAATATTGTGCTTTCATTTCCCTGTGTTCAAAGTGATAGTGTGTTCGCGGGTTTTTGAAGTTATGACTGCTGGTGTTGATCATCCTGCACATTTTCAAGCAAAATTCAAGAGCGGGCTGCGCAAAAAACATGGCGCACTAGATGCCCTCAATACTTTGTCGACTGACGCGCACCAATGACTCCCGTGAATCGAGTTCTTTGCAGGCTTTTTCGTTTTCCCTCATCTTGAGACGGTAATACTAAAGTCAAATAATCCCACACAGTAACGAACAACGATTGATTGAATGTCCTGTCTATCAGCAAACCTTTTTCGAGCGTTCACAGTATGTCATTGGACACCTTGGTAAGTTTCGTGACACACGCTGCCGAGCTCTCCTTCCTCGTTCTTTCCGCATCGTCGACGGTGCGCGATCTGCCCTTGCCCGAAGAACCACGTGCATATGGCGTCTTGCGGCCACAGCAGATGACCTTACGGAAGCTCTTGCGGAAGTTGTCTGAGAGGAAGGCGTACAGGAACGGATTCACACAGGAGTTGGTGTAGGCAAGTATCTGTGAGGCGATCTGGACGACGATGCGTGGCGCGTTCATGGTCCGCCCGTACAAGTCGACGCTCTTGAGCACCAGCACCACCTGCACGGGACACCAGCACAACGCGAACACAACCACGACGACCACGACGAGACGAGTGACGCGCTTCTTGGAGCGCATGCTCTCGGCGCTGATGCGGCCTCCAGGTGCGGCTGCAAGCCACAGCCTCTTCAACATCAGGAGGTACAGCACGAACACGATGGCCAATGGGACGACGAAGGAGGACATGAAGAACGATATCTGGAAGGCTGCTATGTTGTAGCCCATGTCGGTCCTGAAGGTGCAGGCCGAGTAGTTCTCCTCGATGAGCACGACCCCGTGAGCGAAGAGAGCAGGAACGCAGGCGGCGAGGATGATGACCCAGGTGAAGAGAATGGCAAGGTTGGCGTTTCGTTCCGTTCTGATAGACATGGAAGTGATCGGATGGACGACCGCGAGGAACCGGTCAAGAGACATGAGCACCAGTGTGTATATGCTCGCGTACGCGCACACGATCACGAGGTACTGAACAATGCGACACCAGGCATCACCGAACGGCCAGTAGTTGAGGGTGTAGTCCCATCCGGTGAAGGGGAGGCAGAAGACGATGAAGAGCAGGTCAGCCATCGCGAGGTTGATGATGAGGTTGTTCGTGGTGGATCGCATTTGCGGGTCGCAGAGCACCACAAGAACAACCAGGGCGTTGCCAAAGAAGCCGATCACCGCGATGGCACCAAAAAGGATAGGCACGGCGATGGCTAGGACTTCTTCGACTGTCCTAGTATCGACGTCACTGTCGTAATCGACGTGTTCGAGATGATCGAGAGGCGTCGCACCGGATGTGTTGTCACTTATTCCTGTCTGACAGGGCCAAATGGTTCCATTGCAAGGGGCTGCGCTGAGGACTCTCAGTAACGCCTTCTGGGCCAGTAGCGTTAAAAAGGATGTGAGAGCTGCCAGTGGATTAGCTGGTGGAAGTTTGCTACTGGAAGGATTTAGAAGGTCGTTGTGATCACTTCTGTTCAGCACGTCAAGCGGTGTCGCTGGTGATACCGTTGTGATTGATTGATCCATTTTGTCTGAGTGTTCCAAAAATTTCTCTTCTTTTGCTGTCGGTTACCCCTAAATGCTCATGTAGGCAGCCTCCATAGGGCACCTGCACAAAAATAGAGACATTCAAATCAGTGTGGGTAATTAAAATACACCCAGGTGGTCAATGTTGGTAAGTTCTAAAATTGAAGCTTCTACACAAAAATCTGCCAGAAAATTTTCATAGTTAGTACTGTGTAACCTAACTTAACAATATTTCTAACTATCAATAGCAATATTCTAAATAAAATCACGTGAAAAACATAAGTTTTAGGAGAAGCGTGAAAGTTTCTTCAGCGTTTTCTGGTAAACAGGACAACTAACATCAAGTGGAAAACCTTGCCGCGTGGAGATTCATTCAATGATTTGCCGATGCATAAATAGCTGGGTCTTGCATCATTTTGGAAGGAACGAGTCATTGTTAAGTAAACCATCAGGCGCCACTATGGTGCACTGTTCGTAAAGGTCTAAATTTCACAAAACATGGTAGGAAGGCACTGCGTTCTAAATTTCAATAGAGGAAAGAGAAGTAGTTGTTTGTAGTCAGCTCTAACTAATTATTCTTGAATAACATAAATTTGTATGCTGAAATATCCGGCACACCGTCCTGTTCCAAGTTTACACGGAATCAGGGACAAATTCAGCTAAAAATGCACACCAAGATATCTTTAGCTGTGATAATTTCGAGCAAAAAATATTACAAATTAAGTTAGTTCTTGCGCATGGCACGTCGAGTGACCCGTCTAACATATTAGTGCCTCCATCCCTGTAATCGGCTGCGGTCATATACAACATATTGGTGTAATAAGGCAGAAGGTTCAGTTGATCCTACGTGCAATGTATTTTGCCATCCCTTCCCAACTTGTGCAAAGAACTATCAAAAACAAATCGCACCATAAGAAGAGAGAAATGACATTTTATTGTGTGCCTTGGCTTAGGCACGCATCCAGTTATGTAGCAGTAACTCCATGCTTTGTAATAAATACATTAGGTGCCAAAGCGAAGTTGGCTGTGACTATGCCTGCGACCAAGACCATCTATTAAGAAAGGAGCGGATCTTTCATACACGGTTCCTCTCCCCATATATATAAAATTATTTACCAGAACCAAGACTGCAAAGTGCTTATACGCAGCTATGCTCTAACGTAACAACTATTTCTGAATGTTCAGCCTACAAATACAAGCCTCGTAAAAGACATTTCAAGTGCATGAAGTAATGCACTTTGCATTCGCTGGTTAGGTGTGTTTTAGATGTTTGAGCTACACTAGTAATGAAATGTCACAATTTAGGTTCGAGTCTGGTTGCATGGTTTTCGTAATGAATAGGCTTAGTTAGTTAGCGTCATATCTTCACCCTCTGAATATTTCTGAAGGTTGAACCGTTGTCCTCATTTTCGTTTGCTGCAAGGAACGTTTTTTTTTCGTGAACCCGAATTTCCAGATATGCGAAAGTATGCAGCGAGGGGTATTATTTTTTTCTAAAAGGCCCTATTCATGTGAATTTTTTAAAAGTATACCATGGGCAGCCTGTGTTACAATGTATGACCATCTACGACCTAATGTAGTGGTCACCGTGTATCTATAACTGTTCTTGAGTAAACTGTTCAGTGGAAGTTAACTTTCGCGTATGGTCAGTGATTAATCTCTTAAACCATTGTGGCATTTTCTGTGACCTTCAGTCAATCCCTGTCCAATGTTTCTTTAGGTACGTTGTTACGCGCAGAGGAGACCAAGACTCGTACGACTGAAGAGGCCGTTTATTAGGTCGCGAAGGCCAGCGGCGAACGGGCTGATTCCAGCTGCGTCTTCGCCATTTTTGTAGCTGCCTCTCGGGGTAGCCAGCACGTTCACTGGTCTTCGTTTTTTTCGTGGATCCGTACACCATTTTTTTCCTCGCCGCAGACGGACGAAGCTCACCAGGTGAGTTAGGCGATTCATCTTGGCGTGAAGAACTTCAAGCGATCATCATAGACAGCTTGGGTTTTAGCAGCTCTTCGACCACTCACCATGAGGCGAGCCATTGTGTACGTGGCGTTGGTGAGTTTGTTGAGAATAAAAAAGGGTCCGACGTATAATAAATAAGAAAAATAAATAATAAAAAAGGGTAACCCGCGCTTCCGGACCGAGGTCAACAGCCACAATAAATCACCGAGACAATAAGTCACAGAACGGTGGCAACCGTCGTAGAGCATTTTTCATTTGTCTTGCGATGCCAAAGCCAGTAAACGAGCAACACGATGCACCCCTTCGGCACGGCAGAGGGTTTCGACCACACTGAGGTTCCCGCGAGAAGAGAAAGGCACAATTTTGTGGAGGGTGTCCCACGGTGGACGTGCATAAAGCAAGAAGAAATGATTATGGCTGGTAGTCGCATGCGGAGCTGTGTAAAACGCATACGTTATAATAAAAAAGTTCGTCATTCCAGTTCTTGTCGTTGGATGAAGCATACATAGAGAGCATGTTTACAATTGTTCGGTTGGTGCGCGCCGTGACTCTATATGTTTGCGAATGGTATGGTGTCGAGGGACGATACGTTTTCTGCTCACATCCTCGTTTAACGAATTCCACTTTGTAGAAGGCGGCATGTCTCTTCATGACGGATGGGCGATTGCTCTGAATGACGATTTGCTTTCGCATTTACTTTTTTAAGAAAGGATAGAGAGATAACATGGTACGAGGTGCCTTGCAGTGCATTTCTTTAAATTAGGTCCCAGTTCTGGTGATCCCTGGTGCATGACTGATCAGCCCACAAATGTCGAAGCTGGATATCGTTACGAATCGCGTCCCTGGAGTAATAAATATGACGACGGTTTCCGGATAGGTTGCATCCAATTTCCTTTCAGAAACGAAGGCAAAGCTTTTTTCTCAATGGCCCACCCCAGTGGGACAATCTATCGAGATTTTGCTCAAGAAACGCTATTACCAACTGCTCATAACAAAAATATTACAAGCATTTCATCGGGAATGATGAAAAAAATTGAAATAATGAACTTGTTTACGTTGAGTTGCCTCATAAATAAGGTTCTATCTACAAGAAGTAAGCACGTTGGCCTTCTTTTATTAACGAGTCACTGAATAGGCACACCGTGAAACTGCTGCGCTGTTTATTTATTTGTTTATTGCTTCATGATATAATAATCGCAGCTGATTTTGGAACGGCCAGCGATTTGTCGAAAGTTTTCTGTTGTTTATGTTGTGTTGTGCAGATTCTTTTGCCTTTATACAACAGAGGTGATCGTAGTATTGTTCCCGGTTTTGAATATTCTCCGGCTGTTGAAGTTATTGTGCGAGATCTTGAAAGGTTATGGGAAATTCTATTGGTCCTATACTCCGACGCCGCAGCACTGTCATGGCCCAGAAAGGTTGGATAATTTATAATCGGGTACAGCCTAAAATTTCAGGAGAGTCACCGTTAAAATGTCCAGTCTCGTCTTATAGTAACCTTTTTTCCTACCCCACGTGTAGACACTGTAGGGTAATCAAACAAGGCAAGTTTAGTTAAATAGCCTGCCTTTCTTCTTTGTTTCTCTCTCTCTCTCCCACTCATGTACTAAACCATGTACTCCGAAGGCAGGGTTACCAGCTGTCCCATTCATGACGTCACTCTGGTGTGCGCGTTCATTGGCGCAGGCTTGTGGGCGAAACACCACGTGCATCTGAAGTTTTACGACGCCATTGCCGCAAGCTATGTTGCAATAGCGCAGCGCTATACGATGGAGTTGCAATAGCGCTGCTGTGTTTTAGAAACAGGTTTTCATGTCTTATTATGATCATTTCATAGGTTATTTTTGTTTGTTTTGATACAAGCCAGTGTAGAGGAAGAGGCCTGGGCAGTTAATGGCTTAGACCAAACACCCTGTTTCGCGGTACACGACCCCTTTCCCCACCCTCGCTCTCTTCTTTTCTCCCGTTGTAGCTTGTACGACCCAGGACATAAATAGAAGATCTTGGAAGAACATAGGCGAAATATTGCGAGGATTACGCTGTAATGAGAACAACCGCACGGCCCATACAAGCGTTCCTGTCATCAGTGACGAACGGTAATGCGAGCGCGACACGAGTTCTTGCAGGACATCGCCATCAGCAGTTACCATGTACACGTATCCCACCCAGCACGAGCACGGGAGCTTAGGTCTATTGTCCATACATTTGCTGTAATGAAACAATGAATATCCGGGCAAGCTTTGGGTCGCATTCTCCCTATCACGATGCGTGCGATCAACCGTGTCTGCTCAGTATATCGCCTCTAATTCAGTGCCCCATTTTTTCCCCTCGTGTTGCACTCACTGATCTGGTGACAGGAGTGTGTGCGTTTTGTTTATGTCATTCACTAACCTATTTACGAATTAAAAAACTCTCTTTGAGGCCTTCATAACTGCGCCGGGTATGCGGCAAAACACGGTTATACCTTCTCAAACGAGCATTAATTAAAAGCAGAAAATTTATTTGTACAATAAAATAACGCATAAAAACTTCGTAATAATAAATTGTTTCTAATGCAAGTACACTAAAACTACAATGCTTAAACTGTAAAATAAGTAAAATTAGCAACATAAGTTTACACAAGTGAATATGTTTGTAAATCTGCAGAAATTTTGAATTTTTTCTTAACTAGAGACATAGCGGCTCCTATGTTACTTGGCATGCGTGAAAGCTCCTATCATTTTGGCGTAGTAATATAAAGAGCAGAAAAATTACACACGAGTAATTATTTACTTCAGCCGTACCACTGCTTTTTAGACCAGCGCTATTAGCACAGTGCCACAGCATAAGAAAGTGAGTAATTACAGCGTCACTACGGAAGGAAGATACATGAACAGGAAAGAGCGCTCTCTCCGATAAATGTCTCTCCCCTTCCGTGGTTATGCTATAACTAACATTTTTTTTTGCGCTGTGCAAATATGTTGATTCCAAATAACCAACGAGCCCGAACATCCGTCGTATTAGGCAGTATAAAAAACGATAGAAACTGCCTTTTTTTTTTTTGAGCGGAAATCTGTCAGAAATGTTTGTCTGTGCAGGCTCCAGTGAGTATTGAATTCTCATTCATGAACTCTTCTTTGCCGAAACGTTGCCCCTATTGATTTCAGTTTATGAATGAAGAAATGCAACGTAGTCCGCCACCGTGAAACGATGGCTAGAGTGCTTTGCTGCTGACCCAAAGCTCGCTGGTTCAATTCTGGCCGTGGCTGTCGCATTTCTATGGAGGCGAAACGGTCGCGGCACGTGTACGGTGCGATGCTAGAGCACGTAAATATTAGGAGATGGTGCAAATTTCGCGAGCACCCCACAACCATGTCTCTCATATTCGTATGGTAGTTTCGGTACGTGAAACCCTGGATACTAATGTTAGTGAGAAACATACCGCAAGGTGCCACCACTTGCTGCTACCCACCAACAATCAGGAGAATGGCTAGCAATTTGAGATGTAACAACATTTTAAAGCAATAATTCATCTCATTACTACAGTTCATTAGTGGGGAAAGCTGTGGGGTGCTAGCAAGCCACGTGCTGCTGCAGCTGAACAGAGTTCTGGATATAATTATCCTAAAATTTCCAAGGTATACACAGTTGCCGTTTCTTAGCATGTGCTACTTCACATTATTAACTAATGTTCACTGTTCATCGCATTTTCATTTACGTGAGAATGCATGGGTAAAAATTTAAATATTTATATCGTGACTGTAGTATAATAGTGCATATCACTAAGGAAAAACAACTAATATAACGTAGTTTATATAGACTCTCTTACTTCCGGATTACGTAGAAAACATATACCATGAGTTACTTCTCATTCCTGGCATTACCTCAAGTCTAGGAGTACATGTTATTTTAGAATATTATAAAAAACTTGTGATCGCTATGACTCTAATATTATATGTACGCAGATGTGAAAGCTTCCATCTTTTACGGTATAACGACTTATATGCGAATAAGTGAATGAAAGCCCTACTGATGCTGGGAAACTACTTGGCCAAATATCTTGATTTTTTATGCATGTAACCTCTGTAATCTGGTATCGCATATTGAACAAAAGCCCGCCGCAAACGGAAACGGTGATAATCTTTTGAGTGCACGTCGGCAAACTCGACTACGCATAAATGAACTGCCACGCTTGGAAGAAACTCTTCCCGCTTCTTAACTCCACTCCCCCTAAAAAAGCGTAGCCATGCGGCATACCCATGCAGTGCACACAAAGCACAATGCAATGACGCCACTCGCCTAAATGAAGTCGCACCCGCGAATTCACTGTGAGCCGATTGCACTCTCTTGGCCTCCGGTACTAATGTATCTACCGCTTTCAACGCTGTTTCCCGTATAGCAATGTTTCCGAAGTAGTCCCGGTGCTAACGTAGTCGCAGCGGAAAAAGTGTTTTCTAAATGCCCTTTTTTCTATTCGTTTGCTACCTACGGTGCTGAGCTCCGGTATGCCATGTAGCTTGCCCTTATTTTGCCTACGGCACCATGAGTAGGTGAGGTGGGGAATTGGGCGACTCCCATCAACGAATGCGGCATTGTAGTCATGAACTCGTCGGCGTGCGCGACTTAGTAAAAAGGAAAGAAAAGTGTGGTTCTCAAAGCGAATGCGAGCAAATGGGAACGCTTATGAGAGCACCACGGCGTGCTAATGTAAGTTCTCCTGACTCTACAAGAGCGAAGTGTGGTTTGCAGTTCAGCGTTTCCTGGCTTTATCACCAAGTTTATCATTACTTTACAAGAGTATTGTGAATTCTGATAGATATTAGTTTATTTTGAGGCAAAGAGAGTTACGTGGTGCTCTATCTAACTATACAAGGAAGTGACTACATAATACGTGATGCCTGCCCGAGTGGCGAAGCTATAACCTAACTTTGCAGTGCATGGTGTGAATTTGCCTGCTGATGAAGGACTTGAACAGTTCGGGGGATTGCCACACTACCTCACCAAATAAATGAATTTATTTGGTACATTCATTCTAGTTACCCTTCAAATGTTGCGGCAAGTTTCCCTCCAGTAAAAAAAAGTACGTTCGGTAGTTTCGTAAATACAAAGTCACAAGTACGTCCACACTACCAGCTCATTCAATGCACCCTGATTTTTCTGACATACTGTTACCACGGTGATGCATTTCAAATCAAATTGCATTGTTACAAGAAGTTCTGCTCCGTCTTATGACTTAGTTTTGCCCTCGACATAAAGTTTGAATATATAAAACACACGTGTCGAACGTTTCCTATCACCCAGAGTCAGCATCCTGAGCCGTTAATATTTTTAACGTTACTAGCTGTAACACTGTATTATATTTCAGCTTGTAGAAAGTAGCTGACTTACACGGTAGAACAGTATGCGGAGTATTGTTCCATGCTCCAGGAGCCTATCAATATCATCAAGACTTTGCCAAATGCAGCACGTCCTATTAGCATCCGAATTGCAATGCTTTTGAACTAATATAGGTAAAAGAAAATTGTGAAGCAAGTGTAACTCTCATAATTGTTGCAAGAATTTGCTACGTGTACGAACAGACGTTCATGACGCAAAAACACAAAACGAAGAAGGACCTTACGCACTAACAGCATTTTTCTTGGGCACTACCATTGTTTATGCGCATGGTCTTCGTCCATTTGCGTTCTTGTGTGATTCGCACGTGTGGATGCATGGCGAGAATTGTACACCTCAGTATGCCATTGCAGCCAACCCCAGTGAAAACATTTTTTTAACGTCTCTAAGGTATCTTGTCGTTTGGCTCTGAGTCTCTGACTGAAATGAAAATCACATTCCTAAAAATATTACGTAGCGTTCGGTTGTCTTGGACGAAATATTGTTGAGAACTGACAGAAAATCATACCGAGCAATGTATAGGGGATGTTATTAGAAGTAATTGTAATGTAGATATGAAGAATGAAAAGTTGACGAAAAGATGACGTACCGTTTGCAGTGCCTGAATCTGCGACCTTCCAATAATGCGTCTCCAATAATTCCCTACCTACAGAGCTACAGCATCGCGCATCCAACCTTCGACGTCATGGGCTATGCATATATACTTCAAACCTGGAAGTGTTCGGCAGCGCAGCAAGAAGCCATGACAGCCGAGTGTGCAACACTCATATTCGGCCTGTTGGCACTGCGCAGTACGAAATCAATTAGTTCTCATTGATATTGTGTCTAACGAACAAAACATGACCCCTTAAATTTCTACGCCTTTGTTTCAGTTATAGTGAGGGTCTGGTTGTGGCAGACTTGATGCCCCCGGGTAGTGTGCGAAGGATTATTTGTCGGCTGGCAGCTCCTAATACGATCATCTGCCTCGCTATACGTTGACAGAAGCAATAGTATGGTCAGAATATATCAGTACCAATATAAAGTTTGAATAATCAAAATGAAACACTAGCAACAATTATATATTCTGCAAGAAGATTAGCGTCCGTTGAATAAACGTACATTTTGTATTACTGTCATGAAATTGAATCGTTTGGTAGGTAATGATGGGGCCATTTTTATTCTGGCAGAGACATTATTGAGAAGTCATACAAATTCGATGCTCCTTTTCTTGTTTGGCCATTGCAAGTTGCGAAAGCTCGATCTTAGACGCGTTTTATTATATGACTGAGCCAAGTCTTTGTGGAGCGACGCTTCGCGCATCCATCGAAAACAGCTACTAGAGAAATACCCATTGTTTGAAAGGCAGCAGCGGGCGTAGCCTTAAAGTCAAAATTCAACTTTCGCGATTATTCTGGGGTAATTGTACGCAGATGCGTTTCCAATTTTGTGTTTAGGCTTGACTGGTTTACATCCCCAATAGAGGAACGAAGCGGAGAAAGACGCCGGCTGCACGTGGATCTTGCCTCGTGAGATAGGCGGACCACATTCCTGGCAAGTCAACTCTTTTCACAGATATAGCAACTTGGCATTCTTTAGAAAGCGCCCAGCATGCGCAGTAAGTGAAGCATATATCACAGCGACGGCTTGGAGAGCGTACCAGTGTAAGCACCACAGAATTAGGGATACTGTGCCATTGTTCTTCATATGGCGATGTCGGCAGCGTTTCCTGCTCAATTAACCCGAAACGTCCTCTGCTCTTCTTTCTTATTACTTTCTTATTACCTTATTAGTTGTTTGCAGGCAAAGTGACCGGCAACTGATAGTTCATTCATCACAGTGTAGCAAAAGATTTTCACGCCAGCATGCCGAGCGTGGTTGAGAACTATGCCATGCTATGCTTAGTCAAAGTCTTCAGCCATGTTTGAATTTTTGGGCATTGCGCGCGCGTTGCAGCGAGCTTGCATGAAGGTGGTGAGTTTCGGATATGCATGTGCGCAAGATCGTAGTTAACGACTGAACAAGGTAGCAACGGGAACAGTCCTTTTTTTTCGGTTTTCCGAGTACACCGTCTTTCCTCTTATGCGTCACAGATTCGGGACGTTTCATGCTGGCGCGATCTGAGAGCCATCTGAAATAACTACGTTGTATGCAACCAGATCTGATGGAAATAATGATAATTTGATGCCATCAAACAATAGATATGCTGGAGTGGACCGTGAGCTTGTCTATTTTACACAATTCTCCGAATGACTAAGCGTCAAATTAATGAGCTTTTTCAAAAGTTCATTAATTCGACCGTTGCTAGAGTGATAGTAGGCAACGCAGATGACCCTTTATTTTTTCGTGCAAATAAAGGAATGCAATCATCTGTCCTCTCATTAAGAAATTGTTATATGAATAAACCACAGATTGCTCCTGTATGACGACGCGGTGTCCGTTTTACTGCCCTTTGCAACCTCAAATGAAAAAGAATGTTACGTTTTTGGTATTTTTCCGTTTCAATTTTAAGCTGTGGGACCTTCTCATCTGCAAGCAAGTTTTGCGCTCGTTGAACCAGCCCTCCACAATTTCTGATGGGGCTTTCAGAAATTTTTTTCACTTTTCAACGTCGGGCGTTGATAACTGCAAACCTCTCAAAGTTATGTTCACGAGAACGTGTGCTCGAGTTAAGGCGGAAAAGAAGGGTGGGTCGGTCGCTTGGAAGTTGGGACCAGTGGCCCCGAAGGGCGCCGGACATTAATTTTCTCGAGAGATGGTCCTCTCGCCCAGCGACTTCTATTAACGTCGCCCCATGCAAAGAGGCTGCAGTGATGGCGAGAGTTGTCTCAAAAAAAGAGAACACCCGGTCATCCTTCTCATTTCAAGGAGAGCGCCTGTCACATACCATTTTTATCACGGCCGCGATGACTTTTGAGCGCCGCCATGTTAGTCTCCTCGAGCGGCTTTCTCTTTGGACGCGTTGCCATCCGCCCCTAACTAAAGAGAGGACATAAGAGTCGCGTTGTCTGGGCATGAACCATTGAGAGGGTTGTCATAACCTTCAGCATAAAGTGCTGTTTTTGTTTTTCAACCAGCGATTGAAAAATCAGGAAAAGTTGGAGAGCCACTGTGGGTATTGGGGACGCAGAAAGTATACGCTTGCACCACTTCTGTAATAATTCAGGAGCACGTCTCGTTAGGAGAAAGTGAGCACAAGCGAAGCTTGGCTTGTGTCTGTCTGACATACGACATTCGTTTTCGTTGCTTCGTTTTTGCTTTGTTGCTTCCTTTGTTTGTTTGTTTGCTGCTTTCTTTCTTTTGTTGTTACTGTGTGATTGCTTATTGCTGCAGCCTAACTAATTTATCATCCATTGCGAGGTTGTCATTCACTCAGATGCTTATAACACGACAGTTACGTCAGTGCAAGCTGCAACGCCGATCATGCGTGTGGCTGTAAAATGCCACAATGAAAGGCAGCAATTAAATGTGGCCGCTCGTAATGATAATAGATGTCAATAGAAGGTCGCTTTGCTATTTCAAAAAGCGCGCGACACCGGCAAACAAGCGATTGAGAGAGCCTCACCTGAAAAAAAAACACACACACACACACACACATTGGCGACGTTTCTGCATGATTCACTGCAAATTTCGTAGAAAGACGATAATCTTCCGTCTCGAGAGTGTGAATAAAACGTTTATTTATTGTTCTGTGAGAGAAGATCGCTGAATGGGATTCCGAAAGCGCTGCGTCAGACATGAGCGCCATCTGGCCGTAACCTTGGAAAACGAAAGGATGGCCTCCGATATAGCGAACGCGCGGCGTGTGCACGCCATTTCGGAGGCCACAATTTGGAGAATGCAAAGTGACGGGAAGGTGCCACCATCGTATCGTCTAAGCAAATCTTAAGAAACGCCTACGTTTTCATGTGAAACGTTGCACTGTCAGTGCAGCGTAATGAACGCTCCGTTTCTGAGAATTAGTTATGTATGCCTTTTATATTATAAGGAAACACGCCACAGAATATTGACTTGTGAAGGCTGCGCCGCAATTATGCTCACAATTTTCTTTACAATCGACAATACGCAGAACTATGAAAGCGGAAGCCAGATCAATATTGGTGGGCGTTGCGGATGTGATTGAATTTTAGCCGCTTCGATTGACTCACAGACATGCCGCCCGACAAACGGGCCGAAAGAGAGACAGCCAAGCCAAAATTTTCCCATTGAAGTATCCAAAGAAGGACTATCGTCTGTAAAACAGCGCGTTGAAACACATTTGGGGGCAGGATACCTTCAAGGGCCGAAATGCTATGCGCTCACTGAGTGGCGACGGGACTTGTGGCGTAAAAAACCGTCAGTGAGCTCTAAGAGGGTCGAAAAATAGTACCGATGGTCAGTGAAGAATAAAGATAGCAGACAAAATAAAGCCTCAGTGATTGCATTCTCTATATCATGAGCTTCCATTGAAGCACGAAGAAATATGCCTCCTTCTATTGAAGTGTGAAGAAATGAGTGGGTTGGTGAACCCTCAGCGCGAGCGAGACTCGTGCATCAAGTGCTTGCAAACACGCAGCAGCCTACGGCTGTTTTTGTGTGAGAGATTCTCGATCAACAGGAAACGTGGAGACGGCAGCCTTTCCCCGGCTCCCCCAGATTTCACTTATCCCTGCTTGGGTGAATGAGTGGTGTTGCGCAAGTGGTTCATCCATCAACCTGCTTTTATGCATATGATCTGATGAAAATAAGTGGTATGCACTGCCACCTGTGGCATTCATGCTGGCTTTCGTAAAGTGTTGAGTATGTTTTCCTCGATTTATTTCACTTAGCGTGTTCATATAACTGTCAGTCAATGCTCGCGCTTTCCAAATCACATCTATAAATCTTTCTTTTTTTCTGTCGCAAGACGCTCTTCCTTCTTTTCGCATTATCCTCGACGCGTGGCTGCTTCTATTTGAGGAGTTATTTTCGCATAATTCACTCAATTTCTGTGTGCATCCCCACATATCTCTTGCTTAAATGGCTCCGCAATGCTTCTTCTAGAGAATACACTGGCATCTTAATCGTAGAAGGGTCAAAAGCAGCCGAAATTTCAAAAAAAAAAAAAGGTAGTGATCCTTGAGCTCACCTCCAAGAGTCGAACGTGATAGTGACATTCTCTCCCTAGTGCGTAATTCATCCACTTACTTCAGGCCTTTGAATGTGTAATGTTACTCGAGAAGTTGAGCTTGTGGTTCGAAAAAATTCAAAGTGGCTTGTGTCAGTGAAGCTTTCGCATACGGCTGCATTCTGTGTAACAGGTAGCATGCTTTACGGTACGAGCGATTGTGCACGTGAAATGATTTCGAACTTTTTATGCACACTCTAAGTGATCTTAAGGCAATACTCACAGTTACATGCTTGCCTTTTATAGTGGGTGACCGACTTCAAACTACGAAGTCATTATGATGTTTACATGTCCGGACGCCTCATCGCAATATACGCTTGTACCACCAAATATTGCTGGGATATTACCTGTTGAATTATGAAGCCTGTACGGAGCATGCGCGCGGTTGGAATGCGTCAAAGTTGTTTTCGCTGTGTTTTCAGACAGAGGAAATTATCTTCGCCGTACTTAGAACTGTGCCGCCATAAGACGTTTATGAGCTGCAGTTTCAGCTGCACTGGTATCGAGAGCTCAAATATTGCATTGCTCAATTACCCTTCAAGAACAGTGTGTTGTATAAAATTGATTTTGTGATGCTTATACTTGCCACTTTGTGAATATGCTTGCTACGGCTTGTCAGCCTCCTTATTTTCTACACATACCACACACATTTGTCGAGGTGACTTTTAGTATTTTGTGCGCTGTGAATATACGTAAACTTCTTTTGTAATAAATACCATGTAAAAGAGAACAAAAAGTCGCTTGGCTGTGTGGCAGTACAACTATTTGCCCAGCAACGGCCTGCTTTCGATCCTCTGTATGACCTGGAAATTTTTTAAAGGTGAAGCTCAGTAGGCTTTGGCTCGTTCTCTCTTCTGCAGTAGTAGTGGTGATAGTGCGTAGCCACCTCTAGTTTCTGAATCACTCAATAGGTGGCGTTGTGTGTGTCTGTACGTCCAGGTATGCAAATATGACAATATGGTTGTATAGAAAAGAAATAAAGAAAAGGACAGGAATAAAAAGTATGAACAAAATTATTAGGGATCTTCGCTGGAAGAATGTAAAAAGCATAGTGCGTCTCCAAGTGCATATACAGGCAGCACATCTCTCCCTTATTACAGGTAAACGTTCTGCAAAGTGACATCCTTTCGTAAGATTGATTTTTTTTTCTCCGAGTCCTGGTGTAACCATGTGTTGCCCTTCCGTTTTTCGATCACTGCTGAGGTTGTTTTATGCCGGCGTTTCTTATCTATCTGTACACTGTATGAGATAGTGTTATCACTGGTCGGGCGCTGAATGGGGTGCCACCAGAGCGGTCGTGATTTCAGAGTGGTAGTATTTTCGGCAGTATTTTTAGAACGCCCGGAGTGTTTCGGGATTTCTGAGAGCTCACTTCTTTTTTTTTTTGTGGTTTAGCTAAAGTCCTAAATATTGATTGGTTGCCCTATATGAGAAAACCATCATGTGCTTTTATTATGTGATTTTGACGTGACAAGAATCCATGTGCCTGCGCACTTATAGCTAAGCTCATATCATGCTCTACTCTAATAAATTTATTGTTAGAGGTAGCGTTTGAACTTTGTACGCATCTAATACACAGAACCGAGTGAAACAGCAAGAGTTCTTGCTTCCATGGGCTTATTTTCTAGTATTTATTGTGCATAAACTATCGCACCATTCACATGAATCTACCGAGCGATGTGTCTAACGAAAGCCGTCCGCTGGCTTGCATCGGCCTAACCGCCTTTTGCGGGACGCATGCATGTCAAGATTTTCAGAAAAGAGCCTCACACCATCGATAAGACATTCCACAGCGGATAAAGCCTGTTCAAGTGCGAGTGGGCTTATTGTGTATTTGTCCGTCTTTTTCACGTTTCAGTAAGCAATTTTAGGTAACTACAATGCACGTTTCAAGAATTGCTAACAATAAAAATATTCCCTTGTCTTTCATTTCTGCGAAGAAAAACGAGTATCAAACAAAATGAACGTAATCATAGAAGTAGCCGAAACAGCGAGAGCACAACAGGATATTGATTTAAAGAAACAAGGTTTTGGTAAAGTACCGTGTTCGTGTTTGTGCAGCTGTCAGAAACACTGACACGAATTGGGCTTCGTCGTAGATTTGAGAAGATTAACTATGACGGCTTCCTCTTCGTGCAGTGCAAATAAGTGCTACTTTTGTTGTCTCTGTGTCAAAAGCTGCCCCTTCCACTGCTTCGTTTGTGTTATTCTTTATTGAATTTTCATGACAACTCTTTGTAGTTTGACGCACCAGAGCGTTTCACGCGTACACTGCTATGCAGCGATGACTTACATTCGAATATAACGTTCAGCCTCTACAGCTGCGTTGCCATTCTTGGCGCATTCAATTTTGCTATCTTGGTAAAGTTCTCTGAGCATAGAAACTTAAGTCCTCAGAACCGGTTGTCGTGGGCTCGAAAACTCAGTTTAATTGCAGTTGTGCATTTGAATGTTTATAAAAGGCAACAGCCGGTGTTACATTGAAATCGAGTTTCCAAGCAATAAATACTGCCACGAATAACAAATATTGTGGTATTTTTTGATAATTTTGAAGATGGGTTACGAGAAGCCTAAAATTAACACTGTAGTGCCTGGACGTGCATCGCAATTATGTATTCAATACTACAACCTCAAATTGACACTTTCGGTACTAATATCCAGGGCAAAGTGGCCTCTCCTCGACATGTCGTGGTCGTGGGACGTTAAAATGAACAGCGATTCTAGATGTACTAGTGGCAGGTCTGCCATCCCCTCGTAGTACAAGTCATCACAACAGTGTTTGCATTGTCTCCAGCGACCCAGACAGCGATTTCTGCAGTTTACAATGCTCGCAGGAAGCAGAACTTGCAAACTCAGGGAATCTGTCTTGACTCGTCGGGATAATGTCCACTATGGTGGAAATGACTTGAACTGCTCTGCGACAAAATCTTTAAACTAAAAGAGTACGTTTTGTAGCTGTTGGCTGACTCTAATGTGTAGAGAGCGCTAAAACTACTCACCAAAGAAACAAAAATTCTGTCTTTTGCAATGTCTGATAATTGTGTGCGGATAAGTTTGAGTTTGTGTTCTGTATATTTTTTGTCTTGCCGTATAATTCTGAATACACAGCGCTTACGGCGACACATACACAAAGGCTAAGAATGAGTACGCCTGTGATTGTGTTGCTTCAAGCGCTCTGTATTCACAATGAATCCTAACAAATGAGCCGGCGTCCACACCATCTTGACTTTCGGCCATGACAAGGGTATTGACGTATAAATTACCCCAATCACATACAAAAAACCTGCGAAGTTTCTTGTATATTATTTGATTCTCTAAAGGAAAATGATCTATAAGTTCACAAGGCTAGGATGATTTCAATCGTGTATACGCACCAATACATGTAGGTGTAGTTATCATGATATACTCCCACAGCTATCATTGACATTATTATTATTATTATTATTATTATTATTATTATTATTAATATTATGATTATTATTATTATTATTATTAATCAGAATGACAATGGTGATGATTAAAATGAGGATAATTAATTCGTTTTTGAAATTAACATTTTCCAAAAGTTCGCTGTTCCATCAATTCGGAATGAGGACAAGCATTTTTTCCATCCCATGAAACCTGTCCGTCAATGCCATCCTGTCCTTGTGGCTTAAACTGCTCTGCCTTGCCACCTGCTACATTACTACCAGCTGCTCACATACTTCCGCATCAGGTCCCATCGGGCTTTTTCTGTTCTTATAGATAAGTTTAAGTGCCACTAAAGTTACGCTCTTTGTATCCCGTCGAGTTAGTATTGCCGAAGAAGTATTTTTTGTAGATGGAAATACGAAATGAAAACAACGTCGCAAAAGAAAAGAACACGAGAATCCTAGCCATGTATCACATATATACGCAACCAGGACGTCAAAAAAATATTTTCACAGCTATTGGAAATCAACTTGTTCATCTGCTTGGCAGCGCATAATTTTTAGACTCTGGTTGTCCTCCGTGCCCTCCTTTTTACTCCTTTCTCTTTCTTTTGATGTCAAAACAAAAAATAACTGTATGGTTTCTTCATTTGAACCACTGAAACTAAGTGCGCGTATATCTTTCAATGTTACATTAAAAATTTTAATGCAAGATAACCACGGAGCATTTTTGTGAATGTTATGATACCACACTTTTGAAAATGAAATCAATAATTTAAAGTAAAAGATATAGAAAACCAGCATGCTTCTACATTCTTTGTCAAATGCAAATATATGTTGAGTATATACTAAGTGTTTCCCATCGCGAGCTTGCTCTCGGTAAAAAGAAAAAAAAAGAATCACTTCTTACTGATAATTCACTCGCGCTGCTAAAGCAACTTTCTCGATCAAGCCTTTAAATAAAGTGCCTGGACATTCCCCATTCAGGCCCGTTGCTCGTACACCCTGCTCCGAACTGGCATCTAAAGGAACGGATGTTGAGCTTAGCCAGATCTTCGCCTTCCTACGCTACTGACGTCCATGCGTCTAGTTCTGGGTTCTAAGCAAAAGTTCGCCCCACCAGGCAGCCTTTGCTCTGCGGACTACTTGCAAGAATGCAGCGATCCCTCGTCTGTTCGAAATGACCGAGAACGAGTATAAAGAAACGGGAAGCTCACCGAAGCAAAAGAGAAAGTTGCTACGAACAATCGCTTTCGTACTCTGGATCGAAGTTGGTAGCAGCCAAGCGAAGACATATTGCGGAATAATAAAAAAATAAAAGCCAGTACAGGGAGCAAGTCAAGGCATGTGACGTGTATGGGGAAAGGCATTCAGGCGACGCACTTGACGCAAGGCGTAACTTCGGCGCCAGTAGCGCGTTGCTACCCGCGATTCCCTTTAACCGCTACCATACATCTCGGACATCTCCCGGGAACGCCGTGGAAATGGGAGAACCTCGCTAGAAAAACAGGGTTTCTCGGCGTAGGGAGCACAAAGAAAGGAAAAGAGAATAACGATTAATTTGGGTCCAAAGGGATTTGGGAGGGCAGCTGCTTCATCCATTCATTATATAAGCAGTGCGTGCAGAGAAGCAACGCCGAAAACAATTCCCGCTCAAGTTCCAAGAAAATAAAAGAGATGTCTGTGAGGATGTAGCTGTCGCAAGTGCGACGTCGTCAAGGCCCAACAATTACCATGCACTAAGTGTAGCTGCGCCGTAGAGAGAAAGAAAGATAAAGCGAGACGAGGAATGACAGGGAAGCTAACCACATGAACGTGCAATTTGCCACCCTGCACTGGAGATAAGTGAATGGGGAGGGAAAAGGAGAAAGCGAGCTCTGCATGTACTAAGAAGTACAGTCAGTCTGTCCCCGAGACCGTGTCTTCTCTGACCTATATAGCTTCAGTATAGAAACGGCAGCTTGTTGCAAACAGTTGCGATTTGCCCGCTTTTAGACAGGCCCGACCGGTCTTTCAGGCAATTGGTTCGTTGCCGGCGTGCACTTAGATGCGGGCAACAATGTTTGGTTTTGGGCCACCGTGCCGCATTTTAAAACTTGGATTCAGCAAATTAGCGCATACGAAATACTTTTTGCTTAGTTGCCAATACTTACACGTAAATGATTTCTACTTTGTGCCCATATTGTACAAACGCGACGTGATCACTCTGGTTTCGAGATAATTCAACAAGACCGATAAATGAGCATGAGTGATTAGGTGCTTGCAGTTTAAGCGTCAAATATCGGCATTCGCAGCAGCAAAAATTACGCCAGTATTTGTTCCGAAATACTGCAGATCTCCATCTGAGAATTTGAGCTGAGTCCTAGACGTGAATTCAAATTATGAATAGCTTCTGGGGCTTTACGTGCCATTTGCAGGTCATATACGTTAGCGATCTTTCTTTTTATATCAACAAAACAGTACTTAGCTCTATTCTGTTCTTTTGTACTTGTAAACTATGTGGATCTCAGATAAGGCAAACAAGTCCAGTATATGACATTGTATATCAAATACAGCACATGGAATTTTTTTTCTTTTGTACAGATTGAACCTCCTCTATAAGTGGTTGCTGGGCGTTTACAAGTACAGGGAATCAATTTTATGGCATTCATCATTTGACGCCCTTGATATGTGCGTAAGCTTTACATTGCATACAATGAGATAGATAGATAGATAGATAGATAGATAGATAGATAGATAGATAGATAGATAGATAGATAGATAGATAGATAGATAGATAGATAGATAGATAGATAGATAGGGTTGTGCAAGCGAAATATTAACACAGTCCGAAAACGTCAAAACAATGTCGACGTTTCGTCAATAATATTTGCCCTTGGCTGTCATAACTTCTGCCAAAAGGACTGACCCAGCATTACCAAGCGACGAAAGAAGGATACACAAAAAGGGGGAAAATTTTTCGACAAAGCACTGGCTTGCCTTCACCAAAAGGACTTTTTTTTTCACTTGGTGCCTACATTGCTGGGGTACACTTGACTGAGGTGCGAAATATGTTTCTTGAAGAACGAGGAAGGGAAGTGCCGCTTAGTATCTTCTTGTCTGCTCCTCTCTTTTTCATGTACTTTTCCTCACGATCAAATCTACCATCATGTAATTGTAGCACACTACAGGCTCAATAAGTAAGTATATGCCGGAGTAGACAAATCGCTCAGTAAGAGAGGTGAGGCTATGTGGCGAAAGACAGATGAAAGTTTTTCGAAACTATACTTTACAACAAGCGTCACCCAGAATATTTCCAGTCCTAGTGTGGAATTTGTGATGAGTTGGCAAATTCGGTGAGCATCATGTTGACATAACCTATAGTTATCTTGGCGGTTTACAAAGTGTGAAATTTTGCCTCACCGCGGTGGTCTAGTGGCTAAGGTACTCGGCTGCTGACCCGCAGGTCGCGGGATCAAATCCCGGCTGTGGCGGCTGCATTTCCGATGGAGGCGGAAATGTTGTAGGCCCGTGTGCTCAGATTTGGGTGCACGGTAAAGAACCCTAAGTGGTCGAAATTTCCAGAGCCCTCCACTACGGCGTCTCTCATCATCATATGGTGGTTTTGGGACGTTAAACCCTACAAATCAATCAATCAATTGATCCTTGGCCATTTGGTAGACAAAGATGGGGTCAGGCCTGAACCCCGGAAAATTGAAGCTGTCAGCGCCTTTAAGCTACTCACGTCTGTAAAAGAACTTCGCAGCTTTCTCGGGTTATGTTCTTATTTTTGACGCTTCGTGCCTAAATTTGCGGAAATCGTGTACCCAATGACCAGCCTCTTGCGCAAAGACAGTGCATTCAAGTGGACATCTGAAAGTGACGCTGCGTTCTGTCAACTCAAATTTCTGCTGATATCAGTGCCATTTCTCCGTCATTTTGACTCATATGCTCCTACAGAAGCACACAGCGACGCAAGCGGTATTGGCATCGGAGGCGTTCCTGTTCAGCGTCATAATGACAGAGAGCATGTCGTTGCCTATACGAGCCGTTCCCTCAGCAAGGCTGAAAAAAATTACACTGTGACCGAACAAGAATGCTTGGCAGCCTTATTTGGTATTCAGAAGTTTCGTTGTTACCTGTATGAGCATCCTTTCATGAATGTAACAGACCATCATTCTCTACGCTGGCTCGTTTCTCTTCGAGACCCTTCTGGACGCCTTGCACGCTGGGCTCTACGCCTTCAGGAATTTGACTTTAATGGTGCATACAAAAGCGGACGGCGTCATACCGACGCCGATTGTCTTTCTCGTCTTGCATTGTCTACGACTGACGACAATACAGACAACGTTCGACATCTGGTTTGCAACTGTTTCACGCTCATTTCCTGATGTCACCACGTTCCAGCAGGAACAGCGCAACGACTTGACTTGAGACTCTTTATTCACCACTTTCAGAAGCCCCAAATTGCAGGGGTCGCTTTTGTCTTTGCTATGGACTGTTGTACAAGGTGAATTTTTCGGCAAATGGCGCGCGCTATTTGCAAGTGGTTCTCCAAAGCCTGTGGTACGGCGTCCTCTATTTCATGCATGATGACCAGACGTCTGGCCATCTTGGATTCATCCACACTTTGCATCAAACTCAAGAGCGCTTCTACTGGCCTAAAATGCGAGAATGTACGAAGAAATACGTCTACAGTTGCGACAAATTCCAGCGCCACAAACGTCCTACAAGCAGTCCGCATGGCCTCCTTCACCCTACAACGCCGCCCGCAACACCTTTCGAATAAGTTGGTATTGACCTGCTAGGACCGTTTCCGCGGTCTTGCAACAACAACCGCTGGATCATAGTCTACGTCGATCACCTTACCAGATATGATGAAACTGCTGCGATACCATCTTCCACAGCGGATTCCGTTGCCTCTTTCCTGTTACAATCAATCGTTCTTCACGATGGTCCACCTCATGTCATCTTCAGTGATCGCGGTCGCCAGTTCATTGCCGACACTGTAGAGGAATTGCTTTGTCTCTGGACTTCACAGGTTCTATATTCAACGCATCCTCAGACGAATGGCCCATGGAACGCACAAACCGCACGCTTACTAATATGTTGGCTATGTATGTATCCTCAAATCACAGAAACCGGGATGAGATTTTGCCATTCATCACCTATGCTTATAATACAGCGAAGCACGAACCCACGGACTTCACTCTATTCTACCTACTCTACGCTCGACAACCGCGCAGCTGCCTCGATACAATACTTCTATTCGAGCTCCATACGGACAATTCAGTTGTTCAAACAATGTGTCGAGGTGAAGAAGCCCGCCAAATCGCCCATATTCGCATACTGGCATCGCAAGATCGCTCCAAGGAGAGGTATGATCAACGCCACGACACCGTTTCATTCGAAAAGAGGGACCTCGGGTGGTTGTGGACCCTTTAACGGACACGTGGCTTATGCCAGAAATTTTTAGTGCACTATGTCGGTCCATTTGTTATCGTAAATCACCTGAGTGACTTGACCTACGTAGTGGCACGCTTGACGTCAGCTGGTCGTTGGTCAAGCCAAACACAGTTGGTGCATGTAGCTCGTCTCAAGCAGTTCCATCTCACACTACGTCAATCATTCGGCTCGCCCAGCGGGCTTCGTCTGTGAACCGGGGAATGATACGGTATGAGCCGGGCCATGTTTTGGGGACAAAGGTAGAGGAAGAGGAAGTGACTTGGTTCGGCCTACGTTCGCCATCATTGCCGATCGTCGCCTGATCTCTCCTGTAAATATAGTTAAACTCATTCTAACCGTAACTGTATGGTCCCCGTAATAAACGTTCTGTCCCAACTTCCAAGTCAGTACTTGTTCGTGTGCCCTCGGTAGACATCAGTATTGTATATAGTGTCAAACCACCGAGGCACATTTCACCAAAAGTGCACCGGTAAAGGTGCACGGAGGGAAAGTTTTCAAAGGAATTTCGTACAAATATAGCAACTTTTGAAACTAATCAAACTCTCTCATATATATAATTGCTTTAGAATATATTGAATTGCTTCGCGGTAAACGGTAAGCTAGTGGTGTAATGTCTATTCCGTCCGTTGAACTTTCCAGTCTGTTACTATTGTTGGGCGTCGCATTTACGCTTGCGTATGCGTTCCGCTAAAGGATGGCCTCCTCGATACACCACAGAAATTAAGAAATCAATCGACGCGTCGTGTGCGAATGCACGGAATGTATGATGCAAATGCAATCTCTTCCTTGTGCCCTCAACAATTTATATCACCATAGTCTGTCAAAGGAAAGAATTTTATGCCATCATGCACACTTAACGTAATATATGAAGGGCATGAAAGCGATATAGGGCTTTTTTTTAATTACGCGACTGTATCAATTTCACAAGTGAGCACTCAAATAGGTGCAGGTTGCCCATTTCAAACGTTGGCGTGCAATCCAGGCGCTGGTTCACCGCGATGGAGCGCGCACAAAAGAATAAGCGACCATCAAAAGACACCGCAATTACGCAAGAAGCCGCAGACGGGGTAGCAAACCTGGTTCAACCTGGCTCACCACCTTGTCTCTCAATTTCTTTTCGCTATGAGATAGAGAATTTATGCACACCCGTATTACCAGCACAATCAGCTGACTCATCCTATCACTCGCAAAACACCACTGCGTAGCCCTGGGATCCTTTACCGAACACTAATAAATGGCGGCTGCAAATACTATAAGACAGCAGATCGATTGATGCCACAGCTACAGTGTGCACTTTTATAGAGTATTTTGGTTTCGCTGAAGGACATTCCGCAAATTGTTCACGTGATTACCCACGTAGAGCTGAGCTTGCAAGAAGGATCGCGTCTTCTACGACGCCGTTAGCCAGAATAAGCAGCGAAAGGGGACTGATGGAGACGTGCGTAGTGACGTGAGTATCAATGCCCATTAGACGTGTTACGAGTACGATCGTTAATAAACGCGTGATCAGTGCAAATATGCGTCAGCGCCGACAAAGTGGCACTGCTTTAAGAACCGTTATTCGCAGGTTCATGGATGACGTGGGCACTAAATGAGCACGCTATCATTAAGTGAGAGCATGATGCCTTTGTGATCAGAAATAGCATTGCGAGACAGCTCCGGACAGCTCCGAGATGCCTCAGGACATTACCTACGTGTGCTTTTGTTATCACTAAGTGTGTTGTTTTCTAAGAGTGTGAGATTTTCGGAACAAGTTTGGTTTCTTGAATTCATTTGCCTCGAGCTCCTGGACTCAAATACATGTTTCCCGTTAATTGTATCAGTGTTCTGCAATAAACTTAGCAAGAGAAATGGGGTAGCCCTTGCTCTCCTAAACCGAGCAATAATTCGATATAAGGATGTTTAACGATAAATAAGGAGCTACGTCTGTGAGAACACCTCTGCCATCAAGTAGGTTGTAGCTGGCGCCATCTTATGCGATTTAAAACTACTCGAAAAATTCCATGCATCTCCACGAAGAGAATCAAGAGGACTCGAGGAAACTAGGTCCTCAAGAGCACAATATCTACGAAGAAGTCGCTGACTACTACGGTGTTTGTGCTTTTAGGTGTTTTACGTTGTTCCATCACAATTTTTATTGATATCAATCTACCATCAGAACGTTTTTGCTGTGTGTGTCTAACATATGTTTTGACTATACGGTACGTTATGAACACCGGACAAGCATCGTCTTCGAGATGTTTCATTATAAAAAAATAGTGCATGAGGAGATCTATATATATATGCGTTATACAACCAAATGTCGATCTGGCGGACAGAGGGAATTTATTAACTCCCCATGAAAAGAATACACATATCAGAAAAATAAAAAAAAAACGTGGCAGCCGATTCACAAAGTTATTCCTGATGAAGGAGCGAAGCTAGCTAGGTCTTATGATTTATAACGTATACGTTGAAGTCACCTCCTGTTATAAAGGATAAAAGATGAAAGAATGGACCGATTCACGCACGGACACACAGACAGATGCACGCACGGACGAATAGACGAATGAACGGAAGAACATGTGCGCGGACGAAAGGGAGGAGGGATGGACAGATGTACTGATGGCCAGAGGGACAAACAGAGGGACAAGGTATGGTGTCGTTTCAAACCATAGCCACCGTAGGAACGCTGCATGTATGGTATATATAGGTAACACCTGCTTTTCAGTCAGACGGTGACCTTCGGCGACACAGACAACGGACATCGTGCCAGCCTGAGGACTTCATTCGTAATCATTTAGTTCCCTATATTTGCATACGCCTTCCCTACAGTTACGTCACGGCATTCGCCTAGTGTGTCAGCTTGAGGTCAACATGCTCCGTCATTATCGTTTTCATGGTGGTTACTACTACTGTTGATTTGAATGAAATTTCCACAAAGGCAAGTGAGTGTTAGAAATGCTCTACTACGGGTAGCTGGAACTAAAAGTGCATTTTGTTGAAATTGAAAATGCCGAAACAGAGTCACGTTCACGAAAGCTACATTATGAACACGTGCGTCATAGCTTTTGTTCACGCAGCACGTAATTCAATACAACTGAAAATGGTCGTTGATTTCGCAAAATGATTAGATTTTTCGGTAATGTACAATCATGATGCAGTTTAGCGTTTCTTGTATATTTTGATTGATAATTTAGTAGGGTTTAACATGCCAAAACTGCCACAAAAGTTTCTTACATTTGTAATCCAGTCTTTCAAAGGAAGACTTGGTCAAACTAAAGGTGCGGACACTTGTCATTCTAGTGAAAGCCTAAAAAAACATAAAAAGAAACATCAGAAAGTATGCTGCACATTCTAAAGTGTCCAATATATAGCACAACTGCTTTGTGATGCAGGCGTTACAACGAGATTGTGTGCGAACGTTTACGAATACGTGAGACACATGAAAAGATGCACCGCACCTAACACTCCAAGTGAGAAAAAATATGGCTGATCCTACTATTTTAATTTCGTTTTAACATGAAAGCGATAATTTGATCGATATGTGGGGTTTCACGTTCGAAAACTTGAACATGATTATGAGAGATGCCGTAGTGGAGGGCTTTGAAAATTTGGACCACCCAAGGGTTTCCTTAACGTGCGAATCCGTGCAGCGGCCTGCAGCATTTTCGCCTCCTCCGAAAATGCAGCCGCCGTTGCCCGGATTCGATCCCGCGATATGCAGGCTAGCAGCTGAGTACCTGAGACACTACACCACTGCAGTGGGGCAACATGAAAGCGAAACATGCTTTCACAGAACTGATAGAGCATTTATTGTGGAGTTCTTCGCGGCAAGGACGAAGCAATGACTGCAATAGCTACAAATCTTAATGTTACGCCATAAATGGCAAACAACTCGATGCTTTCAGCAAACTGCTCAAGCACGGAGAACGCATGGAAAGAGCACACATAGACTAAGCGCAAACCAGTGTTACAGTTGTTACTTCTACGCGTTTTAGCAGCTGCTTGCTTTATGAAACGCGCCCGATACATGTGAGCGAGGTGACCTTCATGTATACTTTGTAAGATCAACGAAAACTTGTGGTGAACGCGAAATGCCAATAACCCACTCCCAACAGCAGATAAGTGCGCGCCCACTGACGACGACGTACTGTATACCAGAGGAATGGTTGCCATTTAAAGCGTGGCTTTGGTGCTCTTCGCGCCATATCACGAGTAATAACGAAAATAAGTGTCTGCGAGATTTACGTGCAGTCAGCAGTACAAGGTCTATATAAATGCACCCTGTTAGTGTGCTGAAAAACGTAACTTTTGTGGCCTAGTCGTCTTTCGCCGCGTGATGTGCAGTGAGGGCGCGTGAGTTCGATGCCTGCCAAATGAACCTTTTCCTGTAATTGTTTTCTTTATAATAGGTTGAAAGAGAATTCGTAACGCCATATTAGTGACGAAATTACGCGATGTCTTGGTGTACACGGTCGTAAAATACTTGCGTGTCGAAAAAGGGGGCAGATACTACCATGCACATAAAACAAAACAATAAACGTCATTCATGCACTGCCTGCATAATTTCTTCACACAGGTAATCGCACGTGACAGGCCGACGCCGGGTAGGACTAGATAGTCTGAGACTTCTCATTTAGCGCGAAAAGATGTGGAAATATGAAGCCGCTGTACGTATTATGAAAATTTTCTGCTGATCTTCTATGCACGGAGCCACTGCGTAACTCTACGTGAGCACACGTGCGCATGACTACATAGAAACACTTCTCTGCTGGCGTTCGCCCCAAGTAGTCACGACGGGTAAGCCATCCGCAAAGGAACAAGTCACTGCTCTGAACATGATAAACGAAGTCTATTTCATTCTCACTCCCCCGTTTCGTTAAGAGCGTACAGTTGCAGAGGTGATGAAGAAATAGTAAGGCCGCTTAATGCGCTTCATCATGGGATGCGAGACTCTTTGGAGCATCACGTCTCACACAACTCTCTGAGAAGAGTATAAGTTTCAAAACATAGATGACGAGAATTTCAGTATGGGCTCATAAAGAGTGTACAAGGAATGTAATGCGGTGTGAAAAAATGTGCGACTCAATTATAACCTATCAACACAAGCCCGCAGGCGGTATTATAAACACTGCGTCGGACATTCGTGAACGAAGTCCGGGATCTTATTTTTCATAAGGGTGTTCAAAGTAATTCGCAGAAGCCGCAAACAAAAAGTTGCGATTTGTTTAGTTAATTCGTGGCAGAACCTCGACATTCTCGGTGGGTGGGTGAAAAAAAGCAGGCAATCTAAAGCAAAAGGTATTCGAGGCACGATGCCGTGAAACTCGATGTAATACAGCAAAGAGAAAACAAGAGTCTGAAAAGAAGGCACTCCAATAATGCACCGAATAATGTTACTCGGTGCGCCATGAAAAGCAAGGGCACGTCGTTTTTTTCTCTCTCGTAATGAAATCGCCTCCCGCGCAACGTGAGTCGGGACGCTATTCGAAAAGACTAGTCAGATTACCGAGGGCGAGTTATCCAGCGTTGTCTTTCTCCACATTCTTCCTCTATTCCATCCCGTATCAAGTAGCCCAGACTACAAGATTCGATTGGCAAGGTAGAGACAATATGCTTGAGTAAACATCCGCCGATGACGTCTGTCACTTCAGCGTTCCTTCCAGGGCATTGACATCTTCCGCATAGAGCAGTAGTTAATACTGTGTGCTTCACCATGCAACACCGCTGGAACGGTCGTCATTCGATTCATAAAGGAATGAACGCACTGCCTCTTTGATCATGAGGGAAAGATTGAATCGCGACAGGCCCCCGTGCTACCCGTCCAGAATGCCGAGAATCCCTGTGTGACTGCACCAAGTAGGCCAAAAGGACAATGGTAAAAAACCGCCATGAAACGCTGTGTAATTGAACGACCGCATGATGAAGAGGCGTGCTAGATAAGGAATCTTGACTTGTTTTCTGGAAGCTCGGCTAGGGGGCTGCTTCGAGTCAAGGTTAGAAGAACAGTGTGTGCGCGGTCAATCCTATCTGTGTCTCACCCGCACACCCGGTCATCGTTGACATTTCTTTATCTTTTCTTTTTAAATAGACATCTATTGCACAAAAGATGTGCGCTACTAATAGAGGCTTGTTGGGTGACTTGGAGCCTCACAATACTGGAATTTACCGCAAAAAGAAAAAAAACAGGGCCGAAGGAAGAACCTCACGCGAATAGCGCTAGGAAACGACAGTTTTATGGAGGAACATCCGCATATAAGTTATGCAAATGGTTAAATGGTTATAATATACGAATGTTAACAAAGAAGAATACATTTAGTGGCTGGCGTTCAAGAAAGCTATTTCAATTAGATACAGCGTGACAATGAACCTCGTTACGCATTTTTTGTCACGCCTCAGGCTACACATTGCTCGGTATGTGTGAAGTTCTTCGTCCGTGCTTTTCGCACATATTTCTATGATAATAGACTATCTGCAACCTTTTTTTTTTCACTTTCAACGTATAAGACGGTCCTCGAACATACTGGGAAACTTTATGTTAAATCCGACGACTCACAGTTGTGAGCGAAATGAAGTAAGGTGCCCCTCTATAACGTTCTATACGGGGACTTTTAGGATTGAGAGAAAAGCCACAGGTTTTCCGCAAAGGCGAAGAAACGAATGCGTTAGCAACAAATTGGAAGGTCACGCGCAGATTGGCAAGCAGGTCGAAACGTGCCCCGCGTTTCTCACGCACAAATGACGCACGAAATGTACTCACAGGTACAAATGAACGCGAACAAGAGTCTCAGTTGTTACTTCGCTGTGTTTGAATAGCACGCCCTTTTTGCAATCGTAGGCTGTGGAACGATTTAAGTGACCTTTTTCCACCCCGCAACTACAACAGAATCGTTTCAGTGCAAGCCTAACGCCATCCAAGACGTATTATCCTCCCCATTGGGAGATGCTGCTGGAGCACCGTCCTCGACTTTCCTCGGCACACAAAGCAGTCGAAGACCTTTTTTGCCCTATCTGGGGACTAGGGGCGTATGTGAACGCCCTTGAATTTTGTGTAGTGCCACTGCTGCATAAGCGTCAACCCATTTACTGACAATTTTCTCGTCTAATTTTCTTCTGTGTGTCCGCTCTCTCTTTCTCATCTTTATACTCGCTTGTGACTTATATTCGTGTATGTAACTGTATGTGTTGTGTGCTTATCATTGTATACAATATTATCATTACCCGGTACCTGGAGTAGCCTGTCAGGTGGAAAGCCAGGCAAACCTCTCTGGCCCCCCGATAAGACATTTCGCTTTCTCTTCACTTTGTCATATCTACAGCGTGAGGTAGCCTACCAGGCATATGCCTGGGTAACCTCCCTGTGGTTTCTCATATTGTTCTTCTTCTCCCCTCTCCAAGTGATAGCCAGTGATATTCTCGCAAACGTCACCGGCATATTGTAATAAAGGTAAAACGTATAATGAAAAGGCGTGGGGCAAGCTGATTTCAAAGAGTACGTTTGCGCTTGGCATAGTGTTCAGATGGCAACACCTGCGCCTTTCCGGCGGACGTCCTGAACACTAAGTATGCAATGTTTCTGAAACCACAGAACGCATGTGCTGGCAATATGTTGTGAAAGAAGTACAGCTGGTTGAAAGACTTTAACAAAAATACTCCATGAGCTATTCCTACATTCAGAATGTTTCTTTTGCAGTAAATCTTTCTTGCGTTTTACATAATTCACATTTTCCTTTTTTGAGGGTTACGTAGCAGGCTGCTACGTTTTGTAGATTATTGGCGGGATATTTAATCAATGTGATTGTCTGAACGCCCAGATTTCTTCATTAAAGGGTTGCATGGAAGGGATACGGCCAAAATGGGCATACAGAACTAGAACGAAACAAACCTACTGCCTTTTTAGTGAAGAGTTCTGTCTCCTATTACGATAGTTGCATTTTCTTTTGGAATTAATATATCTTCCTTGTATTTTCGGTGGGCTCTTGTGTACACTCACGAAATTTAAATACCATTCCAATAATTGCAATTTTTTTCTCAGATTCTATATAATTTCATTTATTTTTAGAAGGCTCAGGCGAATATATCTTTTCGAATTTCTATATAAAACTTGAGTTGGTTTTTCTCACGAAGTGTACGTATTTTTGTACATTTTCGTAATAATCCTACAGAAGCGTATGTAATGTTTCCGAGCGAAGTTTGTACATTTACTTAAGAAGGTTATACAAATGATAAATTCCAATATTATAGTGTTCTACATCCTAAAGTCACTGTATAACTCTGAGGGAGGCAGTAATAAAACGCTCCAGAAATTAGGACCACTCAGGCTTTGTTAACATGCACCTGAATCTAAACACACGGACCGGCCAGCATTTCACGTCCATTGTAATGCATGGGCAGAGATTCGACTCGCCTTTGGGCCAGCCTTGTAGTGCTTTAATCACTCGATTTCCACGGTGGGTTGTCGAAATTCAGTTCTACGCTAATCATCTCTCATGCTGTTCTCGTGGAATACAGATATTACTAGCTCGCGGGAATCATTCGCATGACGCACAAAACGCATCAGTTGGGTTACAAAAGCCTAGGACGTCTAGCCCTAAGAGCCTGGATCTTGAGAGGCGCCTAGAAACTAACCTCCAACAGCATTCATAGCTTGAGCAGTGACTCTGGTATCGATTTTTGTGTGGCTTATAGCGGAAGTGGCAAGCTGTGAGTGACTTCGCGATGTTTCACTGGCAATGCCATCTCTCTCTAAATCTTATCATCTCGCTAGGTGTTTCACGATAGATGGCAAACAGATCGCAGCGATGGACGGCATGACACGTTACAAGAACACTTGGCGGCGCTATAAGACCAGGCTAAATCTCAAGCAACGAAATGTAGCCGAGGGTGTCACGATAGTAAGGAAGCGTGAACCGCTAAAGGTCATTTTCTGAATGCCGTAAACGGCCGTTGCGAACAGCAAATGAGCACTTTCACGACCGACTCGGCTGTTGCTTCAATTCCTTTTCCTTTCGCGCGAAGGCAATCCTCTCAGCGAAGCAGTGGGCACCGCGGACGTATAGTGCAAAGCAAGCACGTGTGTTGCGTTCTCCGAACGGTCTTCTTACTTCCCACTTCAGTGCTCGATCTTTTTTTTTTTCGCAAGGGCGCTCGCATTGCCGGGAAAATAATAAGTGAAGCAAATCCTGGACGATATGAACGACCGTCCGTCCGTTCGCGAGTATACGGCCTGCCCCCGTAAATGGCTGTTCGTTTTTCTGACGAGTGCAGGTTTTTTTTTCGCCTTTTTTGGTGCGCAAATCTCCTCAGTGGTGGCACGAAGAGTGGCCCGCGCATAGAGAAGAAACAATTGAGGGCACATCAAACGGAACACGCGGGAAAGGCCTCGTAAAAACCTCCTGTCGTAATTTTTCTTTGTTCCGTGCTGTGTCGGCGCAGCCATAAACGCTTCGGAGCTCGTCATTCTGCCAATCAACAATTGTGTGTGTGTGTGCTTGTTTTATGCATTTGTTCTTGGTTCCTTACATTAGTACAGACGCCGTGCAGTGGCCAAAGGGCACTAGCTAGCTGTCACTTCTCAGCCCACTGTCACTTCTCAGCCCAGATAGGCCGCAAGGACTGTAAAAAAACAAAATGTCACTCGATTAAGAAAAGCACGAAAAGGCACTGCGTAGTTCATAGCTCATCGCATGCTCTGCGTGAGCATTTAAAATTTTCAATAAGCTGCACTTTTTTTTGATACGTAATAGAAGTCAAGAATAATGCGATAATAATGATGTCTAGAGTGGTACGTGGTAAAATCAACATGGGTCAGGAACAATTCAGTGGAAAGTCCCGGAAATTTTTTACCATCTCATGTCCATTAAGTGCACTGATATGACACAGTAGACGGGCCTCCAGCACTTTGTGTTAATTGTGATACGACCTCGATGGCTGGACTCAAACCCACAACCTTCAGCTCAGCAGCCAAGCATCGTAACAGCTACACCACCGTGGCGCTCGATAATGTCACAGCGTCTGCCCGGAGTTTTAAATGCGAAGCATTTCTTAGCGAACTTCGGTGACTTGGAGCGTATCTATCTATCTATCTATCTATCTATCTATCTATCTATCTATCTATCTATCTATCTATCTATCTATCTATCTATCTATCTATCTATCTATCTATCTATCTATCTATCTATCTATCTATCTATCTGTCTGTCTGTCTGTCTATCTATCTATCTATCTATCTATCTATCTATCTATCTATCTATATGGCGGCTGCATTTCCGATGGAGGCGGAAATGTTGTAGGCCCGTGTGCTCAGATTTGGGTGCACGTTAAAGAACCCCAGGTGGTCTAAATTTCCGGAGCCCCCCACAACGGCGTCTCTCATAATCATATAGTGGTTTTGGGACGTTAAACCCCACATATCAATCAATCAATCAATCAATCAATCTATCTATCTATCTATCTATCTATCTATCTATCTATCTATCTATCTATCTATCTATCTATCTATCTATCTATCTAGCCGCTAACGTTTGAGTACTCTCATGGTCACCCCCTCAACTTGGCGTGAGCCAAAATTAGCATGGGAGGGTAAGATGGCTTTACAAGTATGACGCGCTCGTCAAAACATGAATAATGTCACCTTCCAGTCGCGTACGTCGTCAAACGCTTCCAGCCACACAGCGGCACATACCCACGGGCGTGTATGTGCCACTAGTAAGCGGGTGTGTGCCACAGGTGATTGACAATTAGTATCTGCCCAGAAACGACGAGAGAACACATGCGCGATTTTAACGCGTGGGCGCTAAGCAATACCCGACATTGGTAGCGTCGACCCAATGAAGGCATAGAATAACTGTCAGTGTTAAGAAAAACCAGACATAAACCGCGTTCGCTAATAACAAACTTCAGGGTTCCAGCAAGAATCGAATGCAAGCATTCTGCGTGGCAGTCAAGCATTCTTCCACAGAGCTACGCCATATCTCGGAACTACTTTACAAATAGACGCTAATCTTCGTGAAACTTCAATAGTGGTTGCAGTGCTGCCTGCCCAATTTTAAAAATATTACATACGTACTCCTGTGATACAGCCATTATGCCGGGTTAATATTAAAGAACACTGTTTATGTGTCTGGCAATATCCTGTTTCACACTTTTCATCAGTCGCTCGCTACAGGAATGTTGCCTTCTGACTGGAAGATAGCGAAGGTAGTGCCAGTTCATAAAAGTGGTAGTAAAAGTTCACCTGGAAATTATCGCCCCATTTTCTCGACGTGCATATGTTGCAAGATGCTCGAGCATATCATAGCTTCTAACATTTATGCGCATCTAGAATCTAACAATTTCTTTTTCTCAAACCAGCACGGGTTCCGAAAAGGTCGTTGTTGCGAGACTCAACTCTGAGTTCACCGTCGACCTACATTCTAAGATGAACAGTTGATAGATATGTGGGGTTTAACTTCCCGAAACCACTATATGATTATGAGAGACGCCGTAGTGAAGGGCTCCGGAAATTTAGACCACCTGGGGTTCTTTAACGTGCACCCAAATCTGAGCACACGGGCCTACAACATTTCCGCCTCCATCGGAAATGCAGCCGCCACAGCCGGAATTCGAACCCGCGCCCTGCGGGTCAGCAGCCGAGTACCTTAGCCACTAGACCACCGCGGCGGAGCTAACATGAACAGTAATCTACAGACAGATTGTTTATTTCTTGATTTTGCAAAGGCATTCGATCGTGTTGCTCATTGTCGCTTGATATTAAAACTGTCATCACTAAAACTTGATTCACTCACGCTAACATGGCTCAGAAACTTCCTAACTAACCGCCAACAATTCACTATCGCCAACAATCACTCTTCATCACTCTGTTACGTTTCCTCTGGTGTACCACAGGGCAGTGTTCTTGGTCCCTTGCTTTTTTCTCATCTACATTAACGACCTGCCTGACAACTTATCCTCATGTATGCGTATATTTGCCGATGACAGCATTATCTATCGTCCCATCCGCAACAATAGCGATCATTTAGCTCTTCAAAAAGACCTCGAGCATATAATTGAGTGGTGCAAAACATGGCAGATGACACTTAATGTTTCTAAATGCAAACTAATTGCCTTTAGTCGCAAACGTGATAACTTTATTAGCCAATCCATAATTGATAATAGCATTGTAGAACGCACTGATCATTACAAATACCTAGGCATAAACTTAACTTCTACACTTTCGTTGTCCACACATATCACTTCTATCTGTGCCAACACATCAAAATCATTAGGTTTTCTGTGCCGAAATTTATACAGCGCTCCCTCCGATGTGCGCAAACTGGCTTATCTTGCTCTAATCCGTCCTCAACTGGAGTTCGCATCCTTCATTTGGTCACCATATTAACAATACCTCATAGATAAGTTAGAATAAATACAGAACAGAGCTAGTCGATTCATAGCGCGTAATCACAGCTACCCGTCCAGCGTAACACAATTTAAACATAGCCTTGCACTCGAGCCACTGAAAATTCGCTGCGACATCTCACTTTTATCACTATTTCACAAACTCATCCACACCAGCATGATGCCATCTGTTCGCCTTAATCTAGCACATCGAACTTCGAGCAGACTACATAACAACTTTAGCTTATCACGCATGTACGGCAATACTAACGCTTTCAACCAGTCGGCTCTTCCACGAGCTATTCATTTGTGGAATGATTTGCCAGATGATCTTGCGTCAGAACAAGACCACACAAAGTTCTATCATACTCTTAAAAAATACTTATGCACCAAAGACTGCTCTATCGCATCTTCGTAATCATCAGTGTTTATAGGAGTGTTGCCAATGTTTTTGCACTATTGCTAGGTTGTAGTTACTGTCATATTAGTTTTTTTGTATTTCTCCTTCACATACTGTAACTCACTTTTATAGTATGTATTTTGCTTACATGTTCATAAGTTGAACTGCACTTTCTATTGTATTAATTATTTGCATATGTGTAGATATTATGTATATCTATTTGTCTAACATATTATCTGTACCGCCCTCCTCACACAATGCCCCTCGAGGGCTCTTTAAGGTACTGTAAATATTAATAATAATAAGTGCAATGCGCTGAAGTTGATTTATGTAACAGTGTCTCGGGCCAGCATCTTCGCGAGCATCCGCGCTTCATATCAGCTTTTGGTGGGCTAATATACGCATGTTCCAGTTGATATCGTTGTGCAAGTGTAAACAACTGGTTATATAAACAGCAACTCTGAAACATATGTCTGTGCGCGCAACTTTTGTACATATATTTAGCGTAATTTCATGACGTGTCGTTCAAAATAAAAAAAATGCAACACGGTCACCTTCCCTGCGCATGCTTCGCATAACGCCAATTCCCAGGTACGTGGGATCTGCCGATTTTTTTCTTCTCATTTCTCTCACAAGGACATTGCGTTCTAGGGCTGCTTGCTGTCACAGAAGAATGCTCGCGTGCACGGGGCGTACTGGGTACATTGCAGTTCGTATGTAACGACAATCCACGGTGAAATAAATAGGAGAGGACTACACAGTAACAATTTTTACACCCAAAAGGGTGTAAATGAGCTTGTCCCGTGGACGACACCCTAAGGGTGTCAATTCAGCACCTTCCAAAAAGAGTGCTTTTTCATGCATCCTTAGAATAGGGTGTACATGTAAAAAAACTGTAGGGTGTTACAAAAACACCCTTAAAGAAGGGTGCCTTCGATGTCCATCACTTTTTTAGCACCCTCTGAGGAGGGTGCGAGAAGGGTGCACAAGGGTGTTGAGTGCCCATGGCAGGGGTGCCAGTATTCTTTTAGACTGCACTAATAGATATCAGCATGCACTGATTACACACTACTTGAAGAAAGTGGTCCTGATTATCAATGGGGCGCCACCTGTCGAGCTCCATTCATTGCGTCTGGGCAGAAATATAAACGCGTACTATCGTGTATGAACTTGTGCTGGATCTATATATACTTCACAGTATATGCATAATGCGCGTTACAGAAAATGAAGCCTTGCTGCGCTTGCATATTGCGTTTATTTAATAGGCAAATAAAACAAACTTTGCTTCTGCCACACAACTTTTTCACCAGATAAGCGTTCACGTATACGTACACTACACATGCAACACCTCAAATGTTTATTATATTTATTCAGTTTCACTTCATTGACAATTCTTTGCAACATACAATTACACTGGTTTCAGTTTAGTATACTGCTTCAAGTACATAGAGACTACAAATGAAATATACGCTAATATATCCCTATAATTCTTTCAAGTATCTACAATCCCATTGGTTTCCAGTTTAATACTCCTTCATGTACACAATCGGTTAATAGGAATGAATACAGGCAAATATATACTTATGATTCTTTCAAATACATACAATCACCGTGATTTCACTATATACGCCTTCATGTACACAATCGTTCCCAAGAAGTGATGCACACAAAAATATATATGGATAGTGTTTTCAAATGTATACAATCACAGTGGATTAAGCTTTGTATTTCTGGATGTATAACAATTGGTTATGAGAAATGATGTACATGCAAAAATATACGCGTTTTCGCACATATAACTTCAGCGAATACCTAAGAAACCAATACAATGATCAGAAACACAATAAGCTAAAAACGAACACAAAACTGAGTCAGGAAACACAAAAAACAAAAGAGGTAATGCATAATTATGGCTAATGACACCGCTGGGTCACTTTATGCCAAAAGTCCCAGCCATTTTGGCAACCATCTAAAATGTATTCGAAAAACTCGTGCTGCATTGAAAATAGTGAACTTCTGGAATACTTAGGAGAGGAAAAATATTTGGTCCCGTGGCTGCCTTCTGAACTTCCTGGAATGCCGTCTAGGTGTTGTGTGTGAAAAGTTTTATTTTAAAAGCACCGCTTCTTCTTTCCATAGGAAACTCGGTCTACGTGTTACGTAACAAGAGCTTAATTTGGGAGAGTTGGTTCATCGTGGTTGTGTGCTAGTCACAGCGCGACAACTTTAGGAAGAGACAGAAAGGTCAGGAAAGAGCACCGACTGTCAACTGAATTTAATGAATGTGCTACGAGCGCTTTTATACCGAGTACAAGAACCGTGTTCATGCGCGACGACACGTGTGAGCACTACAAAATAATCTTAACTGTGAAAAGAACACTCCCTCTCGGAAAGGATAAGTGAACGTGTAGTGATGCACTGATCATTGGTTTACCTGATAAAAAATACTTCTACAAACGTTAAATTGGCATTAAGTAAACCTATTCTCGTGACGAATGGGGCAAGATTGACTATTCCTGTTGCTGTTTAGTACACACACTTTTAAAAGCTTGCAAGGGGTGGAAAACAACACGCTAATATCATATCTGCTGGCTATTTTTTTAATTGTGAGACACATGATGTTTTAACATGCAAAGGTTTTGGTCATTGTTTTTTGTTGGTCCTGTCTTCTTTAACTTTGCTTTCTGCAGGAGGGTTTTTCAAACGGGTGTGATGATTCTGTTGGGATATGATACCCAGCATCTTTTAGTCTTTTAATCAGGTTTTTAAACCTGACCTCACCCTTGTGCTAACATGACTTCTGAAGGGTGGCCTGAGTACATGTGGTATCAATTCCTCTTTCTACTAATTTTGAATGCCCACTATCAAAAGGCAGAACTTTCTTAGCACTCCTGGGCTGATAGCACCAGCAAATACACCAACAGCATTATCACACTTGTTTGCGAAACCCTCCTGCAGAAAGTAAAGTTAAAGGAAACAGGACCAAAAGAAAAAGACAATGACCAATCACCTTTGAATGTCACATGGTACTACGTACATAAGGTGTCTCACAGTTTTAGGAAAAGAGCCAGCAGATATGACATTGTTGTTTTCCACCCCTTGCAAGCTTTCAAAAGTGCATGTACTTACAGCAACACGAATAGTCAACCTTGCACCATTCGTCACTAGAATAGGTTTACTGAATGCCAATCTAATGTGTATAAGATACCGCTAACATGTGGAAAAGTAAACATAGGACAAACTGGGCAATGCTTCAATGATCAAGCAAGACAGCATGCTTTAAATGTTAAGAAGGGCTATAGTAGTCTCATGGCCGGACACCGTAGAGAATGTAAGTGTAGTCCTAGGTTTCATAAAACACGGTTTTTGAAAAAAAAGCAAGCAGAAAAATGAGAGATTTCAGAACTCTTTATCAGGAAGGCCAAGGATGAATCCATCAGTACACCTTCACCTATCTTTTCCGAAAAAGAGTATTCTCTTCTCGGTTAAAATTATTTTGTCATGGTCACGCATGTGTTGTTGCAGATGAGCCCTGGTCTTGTGCTCAGTATAAAAACGCTCGTAGCACCTTCAATAAAATTCAGTTGACAGCGCTCTTTCCTGTCCTTTTTGCGATAAGATTTTTATTACAGAAAGAATTTCATTTTCTTACAATTTAGGTATAATGATGAGTTTTCATTGTATCACAACATGGAGCAAATTGCATCTCAATACGGACAAAATAACAATTTTGTGAAATTCGTGATATTTTCTCGTATATTTCAGCAGCTTGAGAGGTTTAAAGATATTTTTTCCTCAAAATATACCTTCTGTGGAGTAAGTATTCACTGCTCAGATATTCATACAAAGTGCAATATTGCAATAAAAAATGCAAACATAACACATTTTGGCTTTATTCTTGGAAGCGAATGTGGCAAAAAAATTGCACTGTTATTATTGAGCTTGAAATACCTTACAGAAGCACATTCACTTAACAGGTAGGCCGAATTTGCTTTAGAAAAAAATAAGCGGTAGTTTTAAAACGAAATTTTCCACAAACAGCGCACAGACGGCATTATGCCAGGAAGTTATAAGCCAGCCACATGAACAAAACTTTTTTTCTCGCTCAAATATTCTAGCAGTTCACTGTTTTCAATGCATTAAGTCAGCACTTTTTTTTCAAATACAATTCAGATGGTCGCCAAAATGGCCGGGACGTTTGGCATGGAATGGTCCAGCTATATTTAAGCAAAATAACTTACACAAATAACAATGTTTGTTCATCTACCATGACCACACTAGAAAACGTTGTTCAGGCATTGTGACACTAAAATTTTCAGCGTCGTACTGCCTAAACAACTTCTTTGATAAACTCAACACTCACGCCGAGAAAAAGCCGCTCAATCACGGTGGTTGTTAAAGGCGCCGTAGACAATGTTGAAAATAAAAAAAAATCAACTCATCAGTGCTGTCACTTTTTCTTCGTCATTACTGACACGGAAGATTTTTCGGTTATCCATGTGGAGGTTCAGGAAGTAGGCTTGCTCTAGGCTGGGGCCGGGGGTTAGACTACGCAGGACGTCAGCGGCACCCTCTCATCCTGTAATAAGAGCAAATATGACTTCTCATAAAAGGATGTTCGTGCTGTTCTGGCAGCACCATATATAAAGAATGTGTAGTGTGTATCCTTCGAAATGGCGTGTATTTGACATTACACCGAACTCGAAGCATACAACCCATACATTCCAATAATTTCGTTTGATAAAGAAAAGAGTTTTCCAGCATACAGCAAATTCCCGAAATGAGGTGAAGTGTAAGACTACAGCTCAAAAATGGCACTTACGAAAGCCTGAACTCACCTAAGAATCAAATTCCTTCTAGGGTAGTGAGCCAGTGTGAAAAACAAGTCTTAAAGTACAACGTTCAGAACATGTAGCATTAATCAAAACGCACAAGAAACTTACCTCTTCATGTACAAACAGTGAAGACATGTCTGCTTTCTCTCTTACATGAGAACAAATGATCTTGGGCGTGGCACTAGCGAAGAGTTCTGCAAAAAAAAAAAGTAAAAGATTTATTGACTTTAATCACGCCTCTAACAATCTGAGGAATTGTTACAAGTCACCAATCAGTGCAATTCTGACTGCCTCTATAAGGGCATCAAAAATGAACAATTTTCTCGTTCTTTCTATCCTCACAAGACGCTACGTCAATGGAATCTAATCCAAATTTGACGCTGTGCTTCCTATTTGCCTGCTTTCTAGACCTAGGGCTGCGAACATGTGTTTTGTGCACCTAATCTAACACAGAAATTCGTCATCTATAATTCAATCATCGTAATTCATTGTAATTTGATAAAAGATGTGATAGCTCGTCCAGTTTTTAAAGAGTTGCGGGCCTGCAATAGGTACTGCCTAGCACGTATGAAAGTGTTTCTTTAAAATTTTTTTCAAAGCTTGCTTTCAGAAAAAGCATCTGGCATACTTCGACAACCAAGCCCATCCTCTGATGGCTATCAGGGGCACGCTATTAGCGATTATTGACCACGGGATTTACAAACGTAACCCGTGCCTAAATACTCAGTTAAACACAATCAAGCTAGTAGGAGCGCTCGAACGACACCAACGCGCGCGGACGCCGTCTACGTTGCAGCAGCCTTGGCTTATGCTAGAGCTACCGCACATAGCTCCCACAGTCACGTATATTCTCTCGATTCTGTTATAACGCCGATCGTTATCGCAGATGAAGGCAAAGCACGAAAACAGCAAACAGAAACGAGGGAAAACAACGCACGGCGATGGCCACAACAACGCGCCTTTGGAAGTCTGCTAGATCTTTCCCTGTTGCTGGTGACACTTGCCCTAAATAGCTTAAAAGACCGAGGCGCACGTGCTGGGAGCATCGCGGCAGCAAAAAAAAAAAAAAGTCATTTCGTACAGTGCGCCTCTGTACAAACTTTTTTCTTTTTCTTTCTTTTTTTACGCTTACACCTACAGAAGAACGTTGCACATTTGAGTATTAATAGAAATGTTATTACTATTTAGCCCAAAGCACATCTTAAAACAATATTAATCACTTTGTGCAGTGTAGAGACAATGTGCGATCAGCAACTAATCCCGCCCTTGTTAAGTGATCACATCACTCACTGTATCAGTGATGCAGGCACTTACACAACATCGCGCATAGCAGTGTGAACTCATTAAGTCACACGTTTAATCGGGCATCTGCAACAGGCCCGCGAACGCATGCTGTTGTAAAAGGCTGGCAGCCTACTTCGGCAGAGCTGCTGCAGGCGCCCAGCTAGCGCTGTATGATTACTACCTACGAAAACAGTACACTCACCGTTAACAGGCCCACATTGTCCGTGTCCGCCACTCCATGAATATTCCTTAATCCGAGCGTCACTTAGAACACGGTGTCATGGGTGACCACCATTGAATATGCGCCTGTTCGCTAGAACACACACAGCGACCAAGACCCTAGACCAACGCAACGCATTTGAAAGACGATGTCTCGTCTTTCAAGAGCAACGTTGAGAGAGCAACGAGAGAGCAACGTTGAGAGAGAGAAGGAGGAGGCACTGGTGGCGGTGTCGCAGCTGTCGACACAGGTGTTCGGTGACGCAACTATTCGCTTATCTACGCCGCTGTTGTGGGAGCAACGCTGGCCGGGGTTAGCGCGGGAGGGGGGGGGGGGGGGAGGAGCGGAAAACCCTCCACGGAGCCTACATACGCCGCGCCGCGCCTTCGTCGTTTAGGGCGGTGCCACTCTTTGACACAGCTCGTGCCGCCTCCCACCGTCGGGCAGCGTTGCCAGCACACGTTACCATAGTAACGGGGCAGACGCGGCGCCATCTTGTGCTCAGTCGGTTCACTGCCGCCGTGTGCGCGTGTCTGCGTGCGTGCCGCCTGTAACTCGCCGTGACTTTTGTTGACCACGGGAAGCTTTTCGTAACCATGCCAGCTCTGTGAACGTGTTGGGAGTTGTATGAGCTCCGAAAATGCCCGGCTGTTGCGTTCCGCAATGTACGAACTATTGCAGAAAAGGCATACGGATGTTCCGCTTCCCGGCCAGCCCGAACCGAAGAAAGCGCTGGCTTGTACAAGTGAAAAGGGACCGCTGGGAGCCCACTGCTGCTCCTCGTGTTTGCGGTGTGAGTATTGCACCTCGCTTCATGTTTTTTCGCACGCGTACTTGCAGCTATATTCTAATATGTAAGTGCTATGCACCTGCAACGCTTTCAGCGAGCGTCGTCGTGTCCTCAACCTCTCCTCCGTCGCCGCCGCGCCGTTGCGCGTCGGTAGCGGAGGCCATGGCCTGTTTTGATGGCTTCCAGCGACGACTGTGCGTAGCCGAGCGGCAATTTAGCGTGCGAATGCAGCGTGCGCGCAAGTGGATGCTTTGCGTGGTTCGATTATGCCGGATTACGCATGCATGGAACGTGAATGTTCAAAACTAAGCCTGGTTACAAAACATCCCCAAAAGGCCCGGACCATTCGCTCTTGCTAAAAAAACACGCTATTCTCGTCACTGCGACAAAAATTGGTTGAGACCAAGCGACAAAAGCGGTCACTAAGTGACTGCCAAATCTTCGAACAAATCTTCAGACTTCGGCAATCAATTTTGAAGCTGCCGTGGGCTGGATATTCATCGGGTCGCCGAAAAAATTGGCTGGCGATCTCCCCCTCTACCGTAGACTCTCCTCGTAGGTGTTGTGAAATCCCCCCTACCACAGACGGGCAATTGTTTCCTGCGTTGCTTGTGCTGACATTCCGCGCGTGGGTGGAATATATGATTGATTCTTTCTTGCAACACTGCCAAACTGCGTATGACGGGTCACTAAAGTCTGCAAAGATTTCTGTGTCGAACCGCCCCATAAAAATTCCCATACTGCAATTAGAGGGCATAATCAATATCCATTCCAAAAGATAAAAAACGCGCGAAAGCGAGCATTCTGCCTCGCTAGCGAGTAATTCAAATGCATTATGTGGTTTTCAAATATTGTTAAGATTGACTTTTTTTATTCTAGGCACATTTTGAAGATTCAAGTTTTGAGCAGCACCGACAAGATGGACTGAAAAAGCTGAGGCCGGATGCTGTCCCAACTCTCTTTCTCTATCGTGGTAAGAACATATCTGAACTCGTTATATCAAGCCGTAATATGGACGCAAATTTAATTTTCCTTTGAATTTGTGAATCTTGTTTGGGTCATTCAGAGAAAAGACAAGCTCATCTAAATGCATTGCCTCAATTGCACTGTGGCGTTTCGCTCTTATTTTTTTACTCGGAACATCTATAAGGAACAGTAATATGCTTTGTGTGGTGCAGACCATGCAAGAAAGTGCATGATAACATTTTTCTTGTAATTTTTAGTCTGCAAAGCGAAAATGAGTATTGGAACTGTTTGCTGAGCGAGATTGCATAGGCAAGCATGTTATTGTAGTAATGTTCGTATGTTTAATTTTTTCCAGCTGCTCCAAAACATCGGAAGTCCCCGAAGAAGCGCACTTCTGTCATGAAACCTGCGAATTCTTCTAACACTAAACGTGTTTGCCCATCTGGAGACATTCCACAGCTGCCTATGAATCCTTGCGACATACCGAGTTTTGAGAACGGTGTTCAGTTGAGTGCTCATGTTTCAGCAGCCGTTTTACAGCCAGATGCTCTTCCTCAAGACACTGCTGAGTTCGCGGGAGGTGATCCCCCAGACGCCCATTTGCTGTCACGTTGGCCCACCAACAAGGCAGCAAGCATCAGTACCAGTGATCCTAAGTCCAGGCTTGCTCACGCATTGGGAGCCGTCTCATTTCCTCTATTGCCTAAAAATAATCTAGAAAGTGATGCAGACAGTGCTGCTGAGTGTAGGTGCGAGTGTACATCAGTGTGTGTGCCCCTGTCATTTGTTTTTCCAGCCAATGAAGCAGACAGCGCTGGTGAGTTTCGGTGTCATCATGAGACAGTAGCCGCCTCTCCGCCACACCTGTCTGCAAGGCAGGGTTCGCAAGTGGTCAGTTCAGACTATACGCGTAGCCCTCCAAATAAAGCACGCATGTGGAACAACAGGCTACGAATTGCTCAGGTCTCTGTCGTACCCACTGCCATCTTACCGGACATTGATTCGAAGAATGCAAAACATTCGCTTTTTGCCTGGTGTACTTACTGGAGTGCTGGGCGTTCTGAAGCGCAAGGCAGAAACAATGGAGGACATTGAGAAAGATTGCGTCCTATTCATGGGTGAGATGGAAATTAGTCAGGGGTTTGAACATGACCGCTCTCTGGATTGCCTTTTTGGGGGTACGACACTTCCAGAGTCAACTGACAACGTTGCAAACCATGCTTTCTTGTTTATGATTGGAGGTCTAAACACGAGGTGGAAACAGGTCATCGCTTACCACTTCACTGGTCGTTCTACTGATGGAAGCCTTTTAAAGGAGCTTACATTTCATTTATTTGCGCTTTGTTTTGAGGTGTCCTTGAGAGTTCTTGTTGTAACAAGTGACATGGGAAGTGCCAACAGGAAAGTGTGGCAGCTGCTGGAGTTTTCTAGCCACAGGCACTCGGAAACTGTCTGCTCTATACCACACACTCACTTGGATGGTAGGGAGCTGTATTTCATGGCTGATCCTGCTCACGTTTTGAAAAACATACGTGGGCAGCTTCTCCGCTCAGGAAGTTTTACCCTGGGGAAGGAGACGACAGAGGAGCATTGCATCCCAGAAAAAACTGTTAGCCTTGAACATGTTGAGGCTGTTCTCGAATATCATAAAAAATGACCTCAAAATCGCTAACAAGCTGTCGGACATTCATGTCAGCGATGGTCATTTCGCAAAAATGAAAGTAAACATTGCCGTGCAGTTGTTCCGTGAGGCACCTCCTGCCATTCGCTACCTAATCAAGGTCAAAATCTTGAAGCCGGAAGCTGAAGCAACTGCCTGGTTTTTTGACCTTGTCACTAAGTGGTACACTTTGATGTCATCACGACACCCCATCGTTGCTTTAAGTCATTTTGACCGCGCAAAGCACTAGGAAGCAGTTGGGACATTGCAGCTGGCATGTGCTACGTTCACTCGGATGAACATGGGAGCAACTGCACACTGGAAGCCATCGCAGGCCGGTCTTTTGTTGTCGATGACTGTTGTGCTGATCCTGTCAGAGGAGCTCCTGGCGAGGCGTGGGTACTTGTACGTCCACACTTCTAGGCTGATACAAGATTGCCTAGAAAACATTTTTTCAGTTGTGAGATTGAAGAAGCCAGTTCCAAGTGCGTATGACGTTAAATGTGCACTGAAGGCCATTTGTGACAGCCACTTTGTACACACCCCTAAGACTTCGAGCTACAACATTGACGACAGCAGTCATCTGGCTGACTTGCTTGACCCAAGCTTAAAAAAGCTAGAGGAAGACCCCATTCAGCAAGCTGAGGAGTTAGAGAACTTGTTTGTCATTGGCCTAACGGAAGCATAGTGCGATATCGTAGCGTACATTGGTGGTTTTCTTCTGAGGTCTGTCTTAAAGTTTATAGACAACTGCAAAAGCTGTAAAGCAGTACTGACTGACAATGCTCCTGGGAAATACAGCAGCCTCATCCAGTTGAAGGAATACGTAAAAAATGCCAGAAATCTCATCCAGCCAAGCATGTCTATAATGACAATTTTGATGGATTGTGAAGAAAACTTCAAAACTTTTGCTGAAATGGGTGAAGTCATGAAGGTGAAAAAACCATTTTCAAGCATTCTAAGTGCCCTGCAGAAGTCTGTAAAAATGCACTTTGGATGTTGCAGTTTGAACAAGCCTACTGTAGAGAAGCTGCTTCTCGAAAAATATATCCGAACTAGAGTAAAGATTTACCTCAGGCAGCAGCATAAACACAGAGTAAATGGGGCAGCAATGAAAACCTGTGCTGCGGCAAACATGGAGTAGTCCAGCAGCCAGCTAGAACCGTAGAGCGTACGCAGCTGCGATTATTTTTTTTATGTGAGGACACTTGAACGACTTGGGTGGTACGTTCTATCATAATGTAGGACTGCCTTTGTTAAGGACTCTATGCAACTTCATTGCCGTACAATGATAATAAAGAAAAATTGATGCTTATTTGTATAATTTACATTATAGTGTGTTCAAAATAGCGGTAAAATATCTCAGTACCAGCCCGAGAAAAGCATGCAAAACCAGAAACACTGGTGTGCCTTCATTCACATTGCACCTTTCTCTTGAGACGTTGCTCTCCATTGTGCCAGTTGCTCACGACGTGTTTTTATTCTCGACTAATGTCATGTAATTTTCAGTGGGGTAATTTAAATTAACCCAGTGGGGCTTGGGGGATTTTCTTATCGATTTATTGCCCCAATATTTTGGTTCATGTATGTATCTGTGCTCAAAGTACTACTTCTGCAGTAGTTGTGTAAAATGCTTTCTTCTCACTGTCATCAGTGTAGCAAGCCGTATTCTTCTCTGCTTGCTTTCTCTTTCATTAGTTATCTCTGCATTGGTCTCATCAGCATTGTCCACCTGTGTAGCCTATCTGGGCTTTAATCTTGCTCGTTGCCTGCGTGTTCAGTTTTTTTTCAACAGCTCCATTGGAAAAAAGTCACAAATGAGTGATATCACTTTTACATGCATTAGCCTGCTACATAAAGTGCTTCTTAAAATTCGATGCTTTATTAGCTCGGGCACATTTACTTTGTGTGTATGTTATATTTCCCATGTACGCCTGTTGTTCAAGAAGGGGGCATCTGCATGTCACGCAAGCAGTGCAATAAAATAATTTTACGTGAATTTTGTCTTGCTTTATGCGTGCAATAAAAGTACGCTACAAGGCATGATGACTTGGATGATCAGCCATAGATGTAATATTTTGTGTTGCCACCTCAACAGTATTTTTGTTAGTGTGTGTAAACATGTTAAATTACACATTGGACACGTGCCCAGTACGAGCCGAACGATTCAAGCATAGGCTGGGGAGGTTCTATGGGCAACAGTGGTTTAGTCTGTGAGGGCCATTTTTCTTGTATCAGAAACTTTACTACCACACCGATATTTTCTATGCTAAAGCATTTGCGGGGTAACCTAATAACATGTAGTGCCTTGTATCTGCACAAAAATGCGTAATTGAATAATAGTGCATAATAAATAAAAGGGTAATAGTGCCAAAACAATTAAAATGATATAAAAGGCAAAAAACAAAACTGAAAATGAAATTACCGTCTCTCTAATCGGGCGTCATCGTGCAATTACCTGAACACAGAACCTTTCCGGCCTAAGAACGACGGCGAAGCAAGGCGACATAAACTCCCCGGCCATTTCCGCGCTTCTACGTGCTTCTACGTGCAGCTAGTGCCTCCAAAGGAGGCACTGGCAAGCTTTTACTAAGGACGTGAATGCCGCATTAAACGAATAATCCCGTGATCTCAACTGTTCCTAGCAGCAGGAAGTTTTTGGAAAGCTTCTTGGCGATAACCGCTAATCACGTACGATCGTTTCGAAGCAGGTCGTTCTAGAGATAGTCTGTTTCGCGCCTATGGAGGCGCGGCGCATGCCGGCTCCCTGGGTCGGGCGGGCACTAGGGGACCAATATGGCGGCCCGTCAAGTTTGGCGGCCGCCGCAACCACCGTTAGGCAACCTTGGACTCTGCTGTCGCCACCCTAAACGACGAAGGCGCGGCGTATGTAGGCTACCTAAACCCGCCAATACGGCGCCGAAAGGCACACGCTATGGCACATACGGCGGACGGCCGTTCGACGTGAAATGACTCCTTGTAAATGGCAACTCTCCTTCCAGCCAGTCGCACAGCGACGCAGGTTATTTACCAGCCTCGGGTTCTTTGAGTATTTTGACTGAATGCGATTGCAGTGGGTGAAAAATAGTGAAGCAAAACTTGCGGAAAACAAAGTGCACCATGGAATGGCCAGAAAAAATAATTATTTCATCCTCGGGGGCATTAGCGGGAGAGAATCGCTACACCTTTTTCCAGAGGAATTTCTTTTCGCATTGTCTGTGTCTGGCGATTCCGCGTATGGTGCCACAAACACTGAATGCGTAGTCGAAGCTGGAACAAATTAATCCACAGTCGCGGATGTTTAGAAGGCTTGTCACGCACCACGAAACGTGCCGAGGTTGTTATAAGAAACTTTTGGCTGACCACATGATTAGCACATAATTCCATATGGTTGCCCAATGAGCTAGCTAAGCACCTGTAGCAAAGGCAGGGCACGTTCTTGTTAAACATTGTTAATATAAACGATGGTTGTGCATAAGTGCAGTGACAGCTTTCCGTGTGAATTGGTCATAACCCACGTTTTCGAGCCTAGAAGAGCCTCAGCGGACCTAATCAGCTACCACAGCAAGTTCGTAAGCAATGATGAGGTACGAAAATGGGCAGCTGTTTTCCATGTACTGAATAGTCCGTGTACAGTGCGTTGACCACCGCCATTTCTTAAGCCACCTCCCATATAGACTCCCAGTCTGAACAGGTGTGGGACCTTAAACACTAAGAAGCAGTGCCCCACCCCCCCCCCCCGCACACACACACGAAATTTGAGGGCGCACGGGCTGATACACACGCATACTTATTCACAGGCACACACACATACACGTATACACACATACGGAACACACACACGCGACCGTAAACGCACGCATGCATGGGCGTACACATGTGCACAGGCACGCTTAACACAAGCACGGACTCGCACATACACGCGCACGCACACATGCACGGGTGTACACACAATCGCGCTTACGCGCAAACACATGCGCAGGCTCACGCACACACACCCATACTCGGGCGAACATTATGTTCCTGTATATAATCCACAGCAAACATGTAGATTATAACCAACGCTAAGGTGAGCTTTCGTAACGTGGTTTGCAGTTAATTGCCATTATAGATGAAACGCGATTTGCTTCTGCTGGCATTCTGCTGTATTCGGATAGCACCTTCACACATTCTAAGTCTAGGCCGTCATTTAACGCAAGGTCCACATATTCGTGCAGTAGCTACGCTGCTCGGCCGCCAATACGAAGGTCACGGGTTCGATGCCGGCCGTGGCAGTCGAATTCATATGGAGGCGAAAAGGTATAAGTCTGTGCACTGTGCGATATCAGCGCCCATTAAAGAACAACAAATGATCAAAATCTCTGGAGCTTTCCACTACGACGACTCTCATAATCATATCGAGGTTTTTGAGACGTAAAATCCCAAATATTTATTTATGTGTTCTTCTTAAGCTCCATATTCCATCTGATGAATCGTCACCTACACCCTTCTCAGGCCTAAAAGCACCCTTAGAGCCTATTTTAGGGTGCTATCGAGGCAAGCACCGAAACAATAGGGTGCTTTTTTTTCAATCGACCATTTATAGGTGTTAAAGGGCGTTGAAAGGGTGCTTTGTCCTAAAAGCACCCTTTTTACACCCTTTTGGGTGTAAAAGTTTTACTGTGTACAACCAAACACGTATTCATGTCCATTTATTCGGTCAAAATTCCTAGACGGAATAGACCCACGCTGTCCACGCTGTGGTCATCCGAGGTTCACCCTCCAGCACATGCTGTGGCAATGTCACGACTTGCATGGGGGCTCAGGGTCTCCCTCCACTGAGCAAGATTGGCTCCCGCTTATCACTAGCTCCGCAAAGGACCAGCAGCTAAAGGCTGTCCAGAAAGCCCGTGAAGTCACCGAGAGCTTTAACCTCCCTGTGCCAACGTGGGTGGGGCCCCCAGACGGTACCCCCTCATGGGGGCATTCTCGTCTTCTCAGGACCAAATAAAGTTCGTGGACTGACTGACTGACTTACTGACCAGCTGGCAGTGATCTTAGAAAACGAAAAGATGACCTCCATTATAGTGAGCGCTTGGTGCGTACGTGCCATCTCGGAGTCCTTAATTTGTAGAATGCGAGGCGATGGGTAGGTGCAACCATCGTAGTCTCTTCGCAAAGCGCACGAAACACCCGCTTTTTCGTGCATAGCGTTGATATAGCGGAGCCTAATAAAGACTGCGTTGCTTAGAGTAACTTATATACTGAAAGCCTTCTATAGTAAAAAGAAAGACGCCGAAGATATTGACGTGTTGTAGTTGTTCCTCAGATACGCGCAATATTCCCTTTATTCGACGGATGTGATCAGATTTTAGCAGTTTTCGGTGACCCATAGACAAGTCGACAGACGCAAAGGCTCGATTTTTGGTGTCGAAGTATCCTAAGAAAGACTATCGTCTTTAAAGAGTGACTTGCCACAGCGTCTAACAAAGTACACGCAGGCAGTGTATGCTAGCAAGTTTCTTGCTTGAAGAACCGGTACTGGCTTGCGACCAGTACTGGCGACCGGTACTGGCTTGCACCAGTACTCCCATCGGTACTAGCTTGCAGGTCCTGCAAACTAGTACCAGTGGGAGATTTTTACATTGTGTTGCTGAACAATAAATAATTCGTAGCGTGCTTTTAACAAAAAAATCAGAGCATATTTACGGAATGAATGATGATGAGGGGGGTGAAGCGTCCGTCAATCTGTGCGTGCGTTCGTCCGTCCGTACGTGCACCTGTTCGTGCACCCGTTCGTGCGTCCAATCGTGCGTCTGTTCATGCGTTTGTCCGTCTGTGTATATGCCTGTTCGTCTGCTTCTCTGCCTGTTCGTCCGTTTGTCAGTCCATCCATATGGTGGACACTTCAAGTACCACCATCTCGCTTATTTTTATCATATAGTCATCATATACAAGTACCGCTATTCAGCGGACAATCCAATAACCTAACGAGAGTATATTTACCACATTTCTGCTGTCAGCGCTTATTAGCACCGAGAGTGTGATAATGACGCCGTGCAACATTTTTTGTAACATGTGGACATGCGGATATGTGCCGGAGGATGGGTGTGTGCCACTTAGTGGCTACCTATTACTAGTACAACTGCATACATCAAAAATGTATAGACCCACGCCTTAAGAAGCTTCGACCATAGAAATTTACACTATCTTCGCGAAGGAAACAACGGGTTGATGCGGAGTACCGTGGGAATTTCCAACACAACGTTCAAGCGATACGCGTTAACGAACCAGGTAACAACGTAATAACACGCATGGTTCACTGCAAAGGTAACGCAGAAAACCGGTAAACATGGTAAAGACACCATTTAAAATCCTCTCAATACTCCGCATCACCCGACGGTTCCCTACAGAGGGATAGTGTAATTTTGTCGGTCTCTTAAGGCTTAGAATATTGATACTATTTCCCACTTGAGAAAATAGTTATTCCTGTTGATCCTGATGAATCGTTATTGAAGCAGCATTAGCTTGAGGAAGTTGCACAGCAAACTCTCTGTAATTTTACGAGAAAAAGAAGAGGCTCATTTATAATATTCAGCATGTGGTGTTCCTTGGTCATTACTTGCTCTAATTGCGGGCTTCCTGCTTCGCTATTCGTTATTCGTTTGGTTCTTGAATAAGCATGTGGTGCTATCTTTTCTGTAGGCTATATATTTGTTTTTTAGAAGCTTGCTCAATTTGCACAGGTGTTGTCTCGTAGCTTCGGCAGTGTTTACGCTAGTGCATGCTCCCACTAAAGGTGCAGCAATGCTCTTCGTTTTTAGAGTGCTCACTAGATGACACGCCGTTGTTCAGGCGACGCTCGCTGCACTCTCGGCGCGTTATCTAGTTTGATAGGAGACCGCTAGGTGGCCGCGCCTATATTGTCACGGGGTCGTGACGTGGCCGAAGACAGGAGACTTCGTGTTGGGATTTAACTCTTTATTTGGGCGAACCTGTGCCCAGTAAACGGAAAGTCTGATTACAGCAGCAGTCTTGCACAGATAGCAGTCTCGGACTGATAGAGGCGAACGGAGCGTCGGCCTTCGTTCAACAACTGACAAGCGGCGAAGCGCGTCGGCATTTATACTCTTGCCATCGAACGTTCCAGCGTTATCGCTGGCGGTGGCGTAGGTTCCAGAACAATCTTTACCGTTCGCACAGTGAGCGTGATCTTATCGAAATGATCTACTACAGTCCGGAACCTTCTCGAAAGCTGCAGGCGCGGTTTGCGCTGAGAATCGTGTGGTGTTTTGGGACGGTAACAAAAGCTTGGGAAATGGAACATGGCATTGCCCCCCTCTGAAAAAAGGCATCGTCCCGATGCTTTAACTAAAGATGAAGGTACAATAATAATGCAAGAAAGTACAATGAATAAATCAGGATGAAACAGTAATACAAAAAAACACTGTTTCAGTTTGTTAACGCGCATGAAACGGCTTGAGGCGCGCGACATGCACGACTTCAGGTCGCGATCGGCGTCGTTGAGAGTTCGTGATGCCGTTGGGGGCAACCTCTCAATCAAGTGGGCCGAGACGTCGAACCACCCTGTATGGTCCGAAGTAGCGTCGGAGAAGTTTTTCACTTAGTCCACGTCGGCGTATCGGTGTCCACACACAAACACGTTCACCGGGCTGGTATTACACGAAGCGTCGTCGAAGGTTGTAACGGTGGCTGTCTGTCGTCTGTTGATTCTTGATACGGAGACGCGCAAGTTGTCGGGCTTCTTCGGCACGTTGAAGGTACTCGCTCACATCGAGGCTTTCTTCGTCGGTGACGTTGGGTAACATGGCATCGAGCGTCGTTGCCGGGCTCCTTCAGTAGACCAATTTGTATGGAGATATCTGCGTCGTCTCCTGCACCACCCTGTTGTATGCGAAGGTCGCATACGGAAGAATGGCGCCCCACGTCTTGTGTTCGACATCGACGTACATTGACAGCGTGTCGGCGATCGTCTTGTTAAGCCGCTCGGTGAGGCCGTTGGTCTGTGGATGGTACGCTGTCGTCCGGCGGTGGTTTGTTTGGCTGTATGATTGATTGATATGTGGGGTTTAACGTCCCAAAACCACTATATGATTATGAGAGACGCCGTAGTGGAGAGCTCCGGAAATTTAGACCACCTGGGGTTCTTTAACGTGCACCCAAATCTGAGCACACGGGCCTACACCGTTTCCGCCTCCATCGGAAACGCAGCCGCCGCAGCCGGGATTCGACCCGCGCCCTGCGGGTCAGCAGCCGAGTACCTTAGCCACTAGACCACCACGGCGGGGCGTTTGGCTGTATGCCAAGATCGCTTGAGTTAAGTCGGCAGTGAATGCCGTTCCTCTGTCGGTGATAAGGACCTCCGGGGCGCCGTGACGTAGGACAATATTTTCGACGAAGAACTTAGCTACCTCGGATGCACTGCCTTTTGGCAGGACTTTTGTCTCGGCGTAGCGGGTGAGGTAGTCGGTAGCTACCACGATCCACTTGTTTCCGAAAGCCGACGTCGGGAACGGCCCTAGTAGGTCCATACCAATCTGCTGGAAAGGTCGGCAAGGTGGATCAAGTGGCTGCAGAAGTCCCACTGGCCTTGTCGGCGGTGTCTTGCGTCGCTAAATGTACCGGCATGTCCTCACATAACGAGTGACGTCGGTGGTAAGACGTGGCCAGTAGTACCTTTCTTGTATCCTCGCGAGCGTGCGAGAAACACCGAGGTGCCCTGCCGTCGGATCGTCGTGCAGGGCCTGCAGGAGTTCTGGTCGCAGAGCTGAAGGCACCACAAGGAGGTACTTAGCTCGAACCGGTGAAAAGTTTTGCTTTTGTAGAAGACCGTTTCGTAGGAAGAACAACGCAAGTGTGCGCTTGAATACCTTCGGGACTTCAGCGGTCCTGCCTTTGAGGTATTCTATTAGGGCCTTAAGTTCCGGGTCGGCCCGCTGTCGTTCAGCGAAGTCGTCTGTAGTTTTCGTTCCTAAGAAGTAGTCGTCATCCGGGTCGTCGGGTAGCGGTTGGCCGACAGGCGCACGAAAGAGACAGTCGGCGTCGGAACGTTTTTTGCCGGACTTGTAAATGACAGTAATGTCATATTCTTGAAGTCTCAGACTCCATCTTGCGAGGCGACCTGAAGGGTCCTTCAAGATGGCTAGCCAACACAAGGCGTGGTGGTCGCTCACAACTTTGAAGGGCCTGCCATAGAGGTAGGGGCGAAATTTCGACGTAGCCCAGATGATGGCGAGGCACTCCTTTTCTGTTGTGGAATAATTTGCTTCTGCTTTGGATAGCGATCGGCTGGCGTAACTAATAACCCTTTCAAGTCCGTCAGCTCTCTGCACAAGAACGGCGCCAAGACCTACGCTGCTGGCATCAGTATGTATTTCTGTCTCAGCGAATTCGTCGAAATGGGGAAGTAACGGAGGCGTCTGGAGGCGATGTTTAAGCTCCTGGAAAGCGTGTTCCTGTGGCGTTTCCCACTTGAATTCCACGTCGGCCTTGGTAAGGTTAGTGAGAGGATCGGCGATGCGGGCGAAGTTTTTCACGAACCGCCTATAATAGGCGCACAGGCCCAGAAATCGGCGCATGGCCTTCTTGTCAGTGGGCGCCAGTAAGTCGGCGATGGCGGCTGTTTTCCGTGGATCGGGACGAACTCCAGACTTGCTGATAACGTGCCCCAGAAACAAGAGCTCCTCATACGCAAATCTGCACTTTTCTGGCTTCAGTGTGAGTCCGGACGTCTTGATGGCTTGAAGTACAGCTTCAAGGCGCCAAAGATGCTCGTCGAAACTCGAGGAAAACACAACGACGTCGTCCAAGTACACAAGGCAAGTCTGCCACTTCAATCCTGCCAGTACTGTATCCATAACGCGTTGAAAAATTGCAGGTGCTGAACAAAGGCCGAAGAGCATCACCTTAAACTCGAAGAGACCGTCCGGTGTTATAAACGCCGTCTTCTCTCGGTCTCTTTTGTCGACTTCGATTTGCCAATAGCCAGTCTTGAGGTCCATTGACGAAAAGTACTTGGCGTTATGGAGCCGATCAAGTGCGTCGTCTATTCGTGGGAGAGGATACACGTCCTTTCTTGTGATTTTGTTCAGGCGGCGATAATCGACGCAGAAACGTAGGGTCCCATCCTTTTTCTTCACTAACACCACGGGGGATGCCCATGGGCTTTTGGACGGCTTGATAATGTCATCCCGCAGCATTTCATCAACTTGTCTCTTCATGGCCTCACGTTCTCGCGTCGAAACCCTGTACGGACTCTGACGAAGTGGTCTGGCATTTTCTTCGGTTATGATATATGTTTCGTGATTGGGGTCTGCCGAATTTTCGATGACGACGAAAAGCAATCTTCGTATTGCTGAAGCAGGGCCTTGAGCTGTTCTTGCTTATCGTTCGGAAGTCTGGGATTGACGTCGAAAGCTATGGGAGGGGCTTGGTTCTTCTGAGCAGGTTCCGCAGAATCGGCGAGGGCGAAAGCACTGGTGGCTTCGACAATTTCTTCGATGTATGCGACCGTTGTTCTTTTGTTCACATGTTTGTACTCATTGCTGAAATTCGTGAGCATAACCGTTGATTTGCCTCCCCGCAGCTCTGCAATTCCTCTTGCGACGCAAATATTTCGGGTGACCAACAGATGCTGACTGCCTTCAACGACGCCTCTCAAGTCAGGTGATTTAGGAGCGCCGACTAAAATAATGACGCTTGAGCCAGGCGGAACGGTGACTTGTTCTTCCAGGACATTCAAGGCATGGTGTCCAGATGGCGTGCGCGGCGGTAGTGCTTCTTCTGTGGATAACGTTATCGACTTTGTTTTTAGGTTGATGACAGCACCATGGAGGCATAAGAAGTCCATGCCAAGGATGACATCTCTCGAGCAACGCTGTAGGACTAGGAAGTCTGTAGGTTAAATACGGCCATTAATGGTGACTCTCGCTGTGCAGATTCCTGCAGGCGTTACGAGATGACCTCCAGCTGTGCAGATTTCAGGGCCTTTCCAAGCTGACTTAACTTTCTTTAACTTCGCGGCGAACGACCCACTGATGACAGAATAGTCAGCTCCAGTATCGACGAGAGCAGTCACACTGTGGCCGTCGATAAGAACATCGAGGTCGCTAGTTCGTCGTCTTGCATTACAGTTAGGGCGTGGCGTCGGGTCACGGCTGCGTCGGCTCGTTCCGCTGCTTCCATGTTGCGTCGTCAGGCCACCTTCGGTAAGTGAGCTTTCGCCGTCAGGGCTTTGCCTGGTCCGTCGCGGCGTCGTCGTCGTCGGAGGATCTTCGGTAGTTCGTCGTACAGCAACCGCACCTCCACCGGTTGCTGCCCTTAGTTTCCCGGATACGGGCTAGGAGACCGGCCCCACGTTGGGCCGGAGTACTGCCGGGGGTGCGGTGACATGCGGCAGCTGGGCGACGGCGAACGGGAAGGACTTCGTGGTGTCCATTGAGTTCCTGTCAGGTAGTCGGCGATGTCACGTGGCCGTTCCCTTGGCTGCGGACGTGGTGCATCGACGGCGAAGCCACGCAGTCCCATCTGTCGGTACTGGCAACGGCGATAAGTGTGCCCGGCCTCGCCGCAGTGGTAGCACAGTGGGTGGTGGTCAGGGGTGCGCCAAACGTCGGTTTTCCTCGGCGCACTGCGCTGGCCCGCTGGCGAATGGTAGGTCGTCGGTGGGGGTGGTGGCGGCGGTGGTGTCTGGCGACGGAAGTGCGACGGGGTGGCGTTTCGGCGTGGACGGGGAGGAGCGTTGTGGCGCACTGCAGCGGCGTAGCTCATAGTTTCTGGCTCGGGCAGCAGTGTTTGGGGAATTTGAAACGATTGCCGAACTTCTCGCACAATGTCAGCGATCGAATCCACTTGAGGTTGCGCCGAAGACAACAGTTTGCGCAGCTCTTCCCGCACGATCTCTCGGATCGTTTCACGCAGGTTGTCGGAGTCACTGGCTTGAGTAGCAGCGCATTCTGGAGTTAGGCGACGATTATACTGTCTGGTGCGCATGTCCAGGGTTTTTTCGATGGTGGTCGCCTCGGATACAAATTCTTGGATGGTGTTCGGTGGATTCCTCATTAGTCCTTCAAAGAGCTCCTGTTTGACCCGTCGCATGAGGAAACGAACTTTCTTCTCCTCAGGCATGTCTGGGTCAGCGTGACGAAATAGGCGGATCATCTCCTCTGTAAAAATTCCAACCTTTTCATTTGGTAGCTGAACCGGGGTCTCTAGTAGAGCAGCGGCCCTCTCTTTGCGAGCGACGCTCGCGAACGTTTGCAGAAATGCGCCGCAGAAGACATCCCACGTTCGGAGCGTGGACTCCCGATTCTCTAGCCAGGTCCTTGCGGTGTCTTCCAGGTAGAAGTACACACGACGGAGCTTTTCTTCGTTGTCCCAGTGGTTGAGGGTGGCCACACGGTCGTATGTTTCTAGCCAGGTTTCCGGGTCTTCAAACGATGACCCATGAAACATTGGTGGTTCCCTGGGTTGATGAATGACGATCGCGGGCTGGGACGCTCCGGTTGTCATAGTCGCTGCAGTAGAGGTCATGGCCTTGGCTTTCCGCGCCTTGTCTTGCAGGGGCCCGTACTCCGGTGGGAGACCCTGTTGTCGGCGGCTTGCTCGCTGCTCTTGGTTGGCGTCGGTGTCTTCTCGGCGACGTGGGCTGGGTTCACGGCTTGACGGGGGCGTCCGGTACATGAACGAAGCAGCACCTCCACCATTTGTCACGGGGTCGTGACGTGGCCGAAGACAGGAGACCTCGTGTTGGGATTTAACTCTTTATTTGGACGAACCTGTGCCCAGTAAACGGAAAGTCTGATTAAAGCAGCAGTCTTGCACAGATAGCAGTCTCGGACTGATAGCGGCGAACGGAGCGTCGGCCTTCGTTCAACAACTGACAAGCGGCGAAGCGCGTCGGCATTTATACTCTTGCCGTCGAACGTTCCAGCGTTATCGCTGGCGGTGGCGTAGGTTCCAGAACAATCTGTACCGTTCGCACAGTGGGCGTGATCTTATCGAAATGATCTACTACAGTCCGGAACCTTCTCGAAAGCTGCAAGCGCGGTTTGCGCTGAGAATCGTGTGGTGTTTTGGGACGATAACAAAAACTTGGGAAATGGAACGTGGCAATATATAGCACTCAATTTCGGTGCGTTTACTTTTTTTCGCAGGACATCAGTCAGTGCGTGTCAATACTGCTACCCACTATAAACATCGCAGAAGCCAAGGTGGTGGCGCGGAGGGTTCTTAATGTGGCTGCAGCACAGACTCACTGTCAGGACCCTTCTCAATCTTTCCACTACTCACTATATTTATGAATCCTCTGGTTTTGTTCTTTACTAATAACAAAGTCGTTATAATAAAAGGAAAATGTTCCTCCGAGCTCATGTGATCCGCAAGTAAGCTCGGGAACAAAATGTATATGCTGCATGAGTATTTAAACATTTATATATAGTACACTAATATGTCAATAATAAACTTAGTGTATATAACTTGTAAGTACATTCACTCCACAACTGCTCTCCTGTCACGTCTTTATCTGATAATGATAGAGCATATGAACACAGTATTCACAGTTTAGTGGAATTAATCTCTTGAACAAGCTCTTTCAACATCATGCATTTCGTGGATATGTGAAATTTTTTCGTAATAAAACTCAGTTGTAAGAGCTTGCTGGTCATCCGCAGCATATGCGTGCTGCGTCTACTTATTCCGTGGAAGAGCTTAACTATGTCAATCTCTCAATTTGTTTCTATATTTTTCTTAATTTTTATTGCACTCTCTACTTTTAAGTCGCTTCATTTATTTTACTTCTTCTTGTTTTTTCCTTCCTTGTGTTCAAGTCTTTTTTAACACGATAGCGTTTTATGCCAGTGTCCACTACGGCTCCCTCTATGTACTTTTGTGACGAATATGATACTGTAAAATACAGGCTAACAAACTTCAAACGAAAAAAAAACTAGAAGGCATGGTTTTATTGCAGGCGTCGAAACAACGGCTTATCCGTCCTCAGCGCACTAGATCGTGTAGCATACGTGGTCAAGATTACTAAGTGGAAGCTACTTCTATACACAATAAATTGTTTGGCAGCCCTCAGAGCTCCGAAAATTCAGCGCACTTTTGTCGTCAATAGCAAGATTGCGCGAAGGTGTCGGGTTGGGTAGCGTTGGACGTACTAGATTGTTGCCTCTAGCATTTCAATGAGCGGCGCCTCCACGCAGGCTGGTCTCTCGTGCGCAAGCTTATTAAACTTGTGACTTGGGAAAGCACGAGGGTCGCTTCGCTCGCTGCCGCGGCCGCGTTTGCTTAAGGAGCACGCTGTTCACACAAGAAAAATTAAGAATTGTGACAGTTCGCAATTGTCCGGTGTATTGTGCATTCGTGCATTGTGCATTGTTCTTCACGCGACTTTTCAATTTGATGCAGTAGTCATTCCATTGCGCTTGTGGCAGGACAATGCACAACAAATGCTCAACTTCCTCCGAGAAAACAGGCTACTTTTATGCTATACCGACTTCTAGAAAAGAGGTATCAGCCGCATTTTTCTTGTCTTTTTTAATATTCCTTCCGTCTATATATTTTTTTCTGTTTACATCTTTTTGTTATTGTGCACTTGCTCTCCCACCAATAAGAACTATTTAGATAAAAGAGCTCCTGCCGTTTGACCTTAAGGGTGCATTTACACTTGAGGAGTGAACTGTAAATAAAATCGCCAGAGTAGCCGGAACTCCACAACCGCGCGAGTTGAGAATATACACATTCGTTCTATCCCTGACGCCGCCGCTGCCATCACCGCATTGAGAATTGTTTCAATTTTTGCTGCTTTCTGAGCACTAAAATTCTTACCGAATTCCAGTTAGTCACGCAAAGTACTGAAATGAAAGAGCTTGTGTCTTTCCAAACGTTGTTTCGGGAGTTAAGCCAGCAGAAACGACACAAACAAATGCACCGGCAGCGGCGGCGGTGGATTCAGCTGCCTGTACATAACGCGAGACACGCTGGGGCATGTTGAGTAGCTGCCGCAGCACCATCTCATTCCAGAGTTCTCGGCGATTCTGATCCAAAACAACCTCTCGATGAACGCATCCCCGTTGAGGCCGTCAAGCGTCGTCATGCTGCACGGGTAGTTTGCGATTTGAGCCGATGCGAGCCACCACTGATGCAATTGCCGCCATTTTGAATCTGTGGCCGGCTGGTTAAATCACGTGGTTTGATTTAGCATATGATTGATATCTGGAGTTGAACGTCCCAAAACCACCATATGATTATGAGAGATGTCGTAGTGGAGCGCTCTGGAAATTTAGACCACCTGGGGTTCTTTAACGTGCACCCAAATTTGAGCACACGGGCCTACAACATTTCCGCCTCCATCAGAAATGCAGCCGCCGCAGCAGGGATTCGATCTCGCGACCTGCAGGTCAGCAGCCGAGTACCTTAGCCACTAGACTTGATTTAGCACAGCTAACCCCATGAAGCGCAAACCAGATCCACCTTCGCGTGGTGGGTAAATCGGACTCGAACTGATTTTGGCGCGCTGGCCACGCAGCGTAGTTCTCCGACCACTGGGGCGGCGAAACGAGCCAGTTTCCAGAAAGTTGCGCCCCTTTCGCTCTCTTCGAAACCAAGTATGAACGTGCCCCAAGTGTTTTTTTACCATAAGTTTTGATTGAATAATGATTGGTTGATAGGTGTGGTTTTACGTCCCAAACCACCATATGATGATAAGAGACGCCGTAGTGGAGGGCTCCGGAAATTTCGACCATATGGTGTTTTGTAATGTGCACCCAGATGTGAGCACATGGGCCTACAGCATTTTGCCTTCATCGAAAATGCAGCCGCCACAGCCGCGATCCGATCCCGTGACCTGCGGGTCGGCAGCCGAGTACCCTTTAGCCACTAGACCACCGCGGCAGCGCGACCAAAAGTTTTGTATCACCATAGGTTTTTTGGGGAACGAATGGTACTTCACGAAGCTTCAATAGATACACTTTAAAACTTCCATGTCGTAAATGTCCTTTCTTTTAGATTGAATTCAGTTCAAGAGAGCGACAGTACCTTTTGAAGTGACATGCAAAAACTGCGCTCTGCCTTCTTGTTTATGGCACACGCACCCTTTGCATGCTTTGAATACATAAGTTCTGAGTGCTTACTTCGGCATTAACTTTCTTCCCATAACATGAACAGAGCACCCTGCTTACAGTGACTTGTAATTAGAAAAAAATATAAGGATATATATGCATTGCCTCCTTTTTAACTAGTTAACGCAATAAGACCCTCACTCAGATGTACAGAATGCGCAGTCTATTGCAATTTGCTATACCTGGAGACCGAGATTGATGGCTGGCGCAATACTTCCGTTTCTTGGCTCCATTTTTTAAGCAGTTTTCTTTATCTTGAACGACAGACTTGCCGACGAAGATTGATGAGAACTAATATTATATTACTGAGTTGAAAAAAATAATGTCAGCTTACAAGGCATGATAAAGATATAGCTAGGAGACGGTATCGTAGGGTATCGTGCTTTGCGAGCCAGTTTGGAGATAAAAGTGAAGATATATAGGCAAAGGATGGTGACTTCTTAGATTATGTTTTAAATGCCTAAATATTATAGTTACTTTAAAACAGGAAGAAGCGCTAAATGAATAACAGTGACTAAACTTCTTAAACGCTCAGTGCAGAAGCTCGGACTGTATAGGTTGCCGTGACAGAACATGGGTGTCGAAGAATGTAAGTACACGGTAAGACTGATTGAGGGGGGCATAATCCAGCCTTTGAAGTGGAGAATTCTAGCTGCCTGTCAAAACATGCTTTCCTTTTATCATTCTCATCGAAGTCACATTCGTTTATTCACCAAAGGAAGCTTTTCTTGGCGAATACAAGAGCGCCACGGATCTCACTAAAGTTTAAATAAAAGTTGTAAAAGAAAAAAAAAGCGCTAAATTATACTCCAGCAGCGAAATTGACTGCGATAGTTGAAACGAAAATAGGGTAAAATATGACTGGAAGCTATGTCGCAGCTTGAGGAGTAATAAAGAAGCAAAAACTGACAACGTCCCTCATGCCTTCACGTAAGCTACCATGATGACGACAGCTATCTGCTTCCGTTTTTATGTGCAATAAAAGTAGAAATATTTCCAGCCTTCACCCTGTCGCCTGCCCTTTAACAAGGAAGTTTTATATGCCTCACGCCGATATGCACTGCCTCCAATATCGCAGACATTGCAAGCGTCCTGATTGATGATTGATTGATTCGTTGGGTCTTGACGTCCCGAAAGCACGATATGATTATAAGAGACGCTGTTACGGAGGGCTCCGGAAATTTCGACCTCCCGGAGTTCTTTAACGTGCACCCAAATCTGAGCACATGGGCCTACAACATTCTAGCCTTCATCGGAAATGCAGCCGCCGCAGCCGGGATTTGATCCCGCGACCTGCGGGTCAGCAGCCGAGCACCTTAGCCACTAGACAACTGTGGCGGCGCTTGCGAGTGTCTTGCACATCGTGAAGCTTCGCAGTAGCTCAAAGATCGGTGAACCTTTACGAAACGGCGGTAACGTGCTCAATTCTGGCTGCAGGTACTTTTATGGAGAAAGGCGCCTGTCCAAGAGCCTAATGCTACCCCATCTTCGGGCTAACGTGAAATTGTCTTGAACTCCCTATGCCTCTTACCACTGAAGCCAGTAACTTATGACCTGGACATTTGTTAGACACATACTTCAGAATGCTGCCTTCCTTTTTCCGTAAAATTCATTACCAAGCCTTTGTAATGCTTTTTCTCTAATACCGCTTAACGTCTGAATAAGGACGTCGTAAGGTATGTATTGCCCAAGGCGCCGGGTCTATTTAAAGTGATCGTGAAGCAAAAATGAAACGTGCGGTTTGTAATTGTCCCTGCTCTAACAAGAAAGAGAGATGTGAAGTTCCGAAGTAAGTCATTGCAATAAAGACTCTAAACTTCACAACGCCAGTTTGAAACTGTAGTTTTCTCAGGGTCTTAAATGACCATGGGGCCTCAACTGTCACCTTAGACACCCATATGGCACCTCAGTCAAGCGTCATGGTGAGAGAAGTTATAAAACGATCGTTCGCTTTTTTTCGGTTCAGAAACTGATATGTTTCTGAAAACCGAGAAAAAAAAAGAAAATAACAGCACTTATTGCACTCTCATCTGCTTATACTATGGATTCACCGAGTGTGATCTGCTTGGCACTGCTTTGAAGTGCGTCCGAGCTCCGTTATGTGTTGCCTTCGCTTTTTCGGTGCAGTGCAACAGTGTTTCTGTTTTTTCTTTGACTGGTTGCGTTAGGTTGTGTTTCAGGGCGTGTTTCAGGTGACTTAGTACTCGCTATGTCTATCGTAAATGTCGAGAGAGAGAGAGAAAGTGCCACGCAACTTATCAAAGTGGAAATGACGCTCTTGACGACTGCACAACGCAGTTGGGAGCATATGATGCAAAGAACCTCAGTTAACCATGCCTGAGCAAATGTGACTGCGTTGCCATGTTTCGCTGATGACAGAAACTTTTGAAACGCTGACCTAAAGTGGCGTGAGCTAAACATTTGAGGGAAACGTGGCCGGAGAATTATGCTTTAATAGCTAATAAACGAAATCGAATGCTAAAAACGAGGTGTAGTACTGAATGAGCCACCAGGATTCTGAATACTCACGTAGTTGTAATTTTTGAAGAACATTTTCTGATCTCTTGAAAGGAAGCAACCAAGAACAGGATTCATCATGGTCGTCGTAGTGTAGCAAAGAAAAAAAAGAGAATGAACGCCTTCAAGGGTGTTGAGTAACTTTTACCTACTGAATTTGACCCATTCATAGATTCTGGCCTTATACAGCAACAGTGCATTCATGGACCAGCAACACATTCTTTTGTGCACTTTCAATTTTGTGTAGAGCGTTCAGTACACATTACCAGCTTCGTGACTTAAGAATCGCCAGGGTGCAAAGTACAAAGCCCACAACTGTTACGCCTCGGCGCACACAATAATGCGAGGGCAGCCTCATATCTCTATCCTTTTATAGACAAGCCTTTGACGCAGACATGGAGGATTGTCCGTGGCCTACGAACATTGCCACATCAACATCGCCCCTTCAAGTGTCTTTCTCTCCACCAAGGCCGCACCAAAATTGAAGTAGCAGAAGATTTCTGCATGAAAGTTGCCGGTCATGCGTCCGCGTGCACCACGCGACACCTAGAAAACGCTTCAGTTTCCAGAGATTCAAGAACGGAAACTTTTTTCTCTTTAGAGGAACTACAAGCGGCCTTGACGGCATGCAAACGATCTTCATCGCCTGCTCCGGATGGGATCACGTACATGGCTCTTTGCAACCTCGGAGAAGCAGCTCGACGGGCCCTTCTATCCGTGTACAATGACTCGTGGAGCGGCGGATTTATACCTCATTCATCGAAATCCGGCCACCTCGTCCCTGTGCTTAAACCAGGTAAATCTCCTCTGCACTTGACCTCTTATCGCCCCATCGCGCTTACCAGCTATTTCGATGAAGTGATGTAGAGGATGATTTTGACTCGCCTAGAGTGGTACTTGGAGCACCACGAGGTATACCCTCATGCTATAACGGGCTTGCGGCGTGAACGGTCCGCAATTCATAACGTTATAGACCTGGTCTCATCTGCTCAGCATCAAAAAAATTGCCCGCAGCTTCCCTCGGGGGAACACTGAGGAGGATGCGGAGCATTTAATTGGTTAACGGGGTGTTAAAGTGCGACTTACTTGGGTCGATGGCTCAATTGGTTAACGTGGTTGTGAAATGGGGTGTTAAATTGCGACTTACTTGGGTCGATGGCTAAATTGGTTAACGTGGTTGTAGGAGGGGGTGTTAAATGAGTGAACACGTACACACGTATGCGAAAGGGCGGCGCTGGTCGAAGGGACGTCGATCATTGTGTTTGTGGATTCGTTGGAATTCATTTCACCGCGACCTTGGACGTCGACGCGCCGTACAAACCAACCGACGAGCGGCAACTGAGCGAGCGAGCGCCGACCTTGAGTATATATACAGCACGACGGCGCATGCACTGTCAGCTGTTGAATGTTCTCGAAGCGCGACGCCACATGCGCGTCCACTGGAGAATCAGGAGAATTGTAGATGTCGAACGCGGTGTGTAGAGGAGGAAGGGTGCACAGATGGTGGAGGAGTGAAGCGCGCGCGGTGTGTAGAGGAGGAAGGGATGCACAGATGGTGGAAGAGTGGGCGACGGCGCGACGGCGCATGCGCGCGCGTCAGCTGTCGAATGTTCGAGAAGCGGTGCGGACGGCGCACTACAAGGCGCGAGTATAAGATGCTTCCGCATCTAAAAAGACTGAAACGTTTATCTGCGGCGTTGTTCTAGGACGTGAAAGGTGCATACCATATCGTATCACATGAAGCCATTCTGGATGTCATGGAAAATGTTGGATTAGGGGGTCGGGTTTACCAATGGATCCACAGCTACCTGAAAGGCAGAACTTTCTTTGTACAGACGGAGAATGGCACAACAACGCACCATTGCAACCGTCGTGGTGTGCCGCAAGGCGGTGTTCTTAGCCCCACACTTTTCAATCTAGCGCTACTCGGCCTGGTTGACGCACTTCCAGAATCTGTCCATCTATTAATATATGCAGATGACATCTGCATCTGGGCATCAGGCGTAACACGCCTCCATTTGCGTGCCCGGCTTCAGAGAACGGCTACAATAGCGACAAAGTACCTGGAAGAACGGGCACTAGAGCTGTCGTCAGAAAAATGCTTGCTTATAGCATTCACACATAAGGCTATGAGCCCATATGTTATTAAAATCAACGGACACACGATCAACTACGTGAAGACCCACCGATTCCTTGGAGTCATAGTTGATCATGACCTCTCCTGGAGCCCTCAAATCGCCCACATGAAAACTAAACTCACCATGATCACCCACGTACTGAGGTTTCTTGCTGGAAAAACGTGGGGTGCATCGGTACGAGCAATGCTCCAACTCTACACTGTTCTGTTCCTCGGTTATATGCGATACAGCTTACCCGTGCTTTGCGGGATCCGAAGAACAAACTTGCGCGTCCTCCAGTCGATCCAAGCCCAAGCCCTGAGAATATGCCTTGGTCTCCCGAGATGCGCGTCTACAGCAGCGACAGTCATCATTGCGCGTGATTATCCAGTCAACGCATACATCCACGTAGACACTTTAAGAATGCACATAAGACATTTCGCTCGGGTTCCATCTGATCTCCTCGCCTCACTTCGAACTTCCAGGCCCCACTCAACGTTCAGCGCAACTGTAGCTCAGCTTTGCGCAGTGCTTCCATTGCACTTCACGCATGCAGCACAGCCGCCAATGCCATTATGGTGCCTACACCCACTGAAAGCCCTTCTTACAATTCCTGGCATCCAAAATGAGAAAAAGTCATCGCATCTAGCCCTGAAACAGGCCACATTACTTTTCCTGCAAGAGAAGCACAACGGGCGCATTCACAACTACACAGATGGCTCGGTGTCCTCAGTAAGCTCTGCAGGGGCGGTGGTTATTCCCGCGAGGCACATCACAATTAAATTCATGACATCGCATTTGACGTCGTCGACAGCTGCAGAACTTGCGGCCATACGTGCAGCTCTGGAGTTTATAGTGAAAGAACCTTCGGGAATTTGGTCTATCTTCTCGGACTCGAAGGAATCTCTTCAATGTCTTATGTCACCCTTTCACCATGGACATAATTAACAGTTATTAGCTGAAATAAGGCTTCTTCATCACAAAGCAATCGCAAAACAGCACAGCATAGTGTATCAGTGGATACCAGGTCATTGTGGTATATATAGCAATAACCGCGCAGATGAGGCCGCTAGATCTGCGCACGATGGTTCACAATACACAGCCATCCCGTTGTCAAGAACCGACGCAGCTACAAGACTTCATTCACTTGCACGTGACCTCACACTGGTAGAGTGTAACTCAACAGACTTCACAAACGCGCGCCTGCATAACTTGCATTCCAATCTGCAGATTCGCCTTCCCCCAAGGATATCTCGAGCTGAGGAGACTTTTCTATGCCGCCTGTGGCTTGGAGTGGCCTTCACGAACGCATACTCTTATCTCAATGGGATGACCAGCTCTCCTACATGCACTTACTGCAGTTGCGAAGAAACCATCGCGCACCTTCTGTGTGAATGCACCCATTTCAACGCGCAAAGACAAGAACTCACTGCAGCTTTGGATAGACTAGACGATCGGCCTTTGTAGGAACAAAGGATTCTGGGTCATTGGCCGAGCCCATCCTCAGCCCAGAAGGCTTTGAAAGCTTTGCACAACGCTTTTACATGACTTCAAGTCTCTGCTTTCCCCAAGCCCCTGTTTTTTTCAAAGGACCCGCATAGGAACTTGGGTTTACTCAAGGTGTAAATCAGATGTGAGGACACTTTCGCCATCTGTGACATGCCATTCAAAACGTCGCGCTTTTTGCGTCGATTCGGAGCCACTATGATTTGGCCATCGCAGATTGCGGTTCAAAGAAGGGCGTGTAGGCAGGAAGACAAAAAATCGCAGCAATCCTTCTTGAAGTATTATATTCTCTGAGAGAATAAACTATTTTATATATTATATATCTCTTGTAGGCTTATCGGCTCAACGCTTGTTGCATTGTAGCACTCGTAAGCAATGTTATTAGAAAGGCAGGGGCCCCCAATTCCTCATACATTTTATACCGTTTTCTTACTATCTAAACCATGGTCCCTAGGCTCGCATGAGCCTCGTTGATGATAAATAACTGCAAATGCTCGTTGTGATTTCTATTAAATTACTTATTACCGTGTCTCCTTACAATGTGGAAGAACTAATTTAACTGATTGAACTGATTGACAAAGAGCTGCACGACTTGACAGGTGTGTTGAAATGTAAGAGAAAGACCGCATTAACACGAATATGATAACTGAGTCAAAAACCAGGATCACTGATTTACTGATATTTAGGCATGGACATGTGCAGTAAGGTTTTAGTGCCAATTAGTGTTTTTCGTTTCTGCCGTCGCGCGCTTTTTAAGTCATCAGTCGCTGTTTGTGGTCTCGTCACTTCTCTGTTTTGTGTGTGAATGCACGTCAAGTCTTTCAAACAACAATATATGGGATAATAACTTGGTATGCCTCTGAAAAGGTTGAGGGAACAATAAGCAAAAAAAAAGATAAGTGAATTCTTTAGCTCCTTGCGACCAAGTAATAAAGGTCGCTACTGAGTGGCCGTAGTGGGGAAAAGCAGAATAATTTGAATATATCTCGCATTCAGTTTTTTGTGTGTATGCACATCCTGTCCTTTAAACACCAATATACGGGCTAATAACTTGGTATGCTTCTCAAAGCGTTGAGGGAACAATAAGCGAAAAAAATACGTGAATTTTTTAGCTCCTTATGACCAAGTAATAGCGGTCGCTACTGCTTGGCCGTAGTTGTGAACAGCAGACTAACTTGGAAATATCTCGCATGATTTCACGCGCAGCTCATTCAGTGCCTCATTTACCCTGCATTGAACTAAGACAGGCATCGAACTCACGGCCTCTATCTGAACAGTCAACAGCATGCATACTTTACTAGCACGGAGAGTATTATGATCCTCATTGTTTTCGTTACACGTGGCAGCAAATGCGCCGACATAAATTTTCAGATGATGATGTATGCCGATTTAGTGTAGCGACGACTGGCAAACAGCAGGGTCAAGCATATCGATCCTTTCACAAGGTCGGGTGTCACAAGTACGTTATAGATAATCCATGTAGAAGCTATAAGTCTAGGACTAATCTAGTCTTACCACATGCGCTACAACTGAGTGGAAAATAAGATCAACTATAGTCATTAACATCCTAAGAATAAATTTGGGCTCCACCTACAAACTTAACTCTTCCACTCCCGCCAAAAATTGCATAGGTAGTTCATCCAACCACATTTGCTCATTAATGTGACGCTCAGGGATGCCCACCTAAGACAACGTTTTCCCTAGATCGGACTTTGAAAGCTTTTTAAAATACAAGATGAAGCACTAGATTGCATTTTTCTGTCACATTTTAGGCTAATGCAATCAGCTGTGTGGCCCAAATAATTAAAAAAAATTGTTAAACTAAAAAATATATTAAAATCAATTAGGGCGTTTTTTGTTTTGTGCATTTCCATATACAGGGCTTGCACGTTACGCCAGTTGCTAGAAAGACAGATTTGTGTGTCATGTTCAGTTTGCGCACTCTTTTAAGGCATACACGTGACGATTCGCATCAACTGTAAGTTTATAGTGCCTTCTGTTAATTCCAGCTTGCGAAGTGCTACTCAATATCCAATTTTAAACATTTTCAATCAGTCTACCATGATTTGCAGTAAATGTGTGTGGGCCCTCATTCTTAGTGGCAAATAGCTACGCTTTTCTTGTGTACTCACCCGCATAATTTAATGTGGATAGTACTCCACTATGATGCCAAAGTTTTTTTGTCAAAAAGCGTTGACTTCTTGCGCAATTTCTGCAAACATTATGACATCACTCTCTGTCAGACTAAAGTTTCAATTAGAGATGACGAACGTTTATTACCATTGGACATATTGTTCGTGCTAGCAGCAAAAAACTCCCTGTGGTTACAACGGCAAACACGTAGCATGACTATCTCACACAGATGAATGAAAAGTGAATTTATTCCTAATCACATATACTAGAGAAGTTATGCTTTGCACAAAAACTGGCAACAAAGTTGTTTTTTCAGCAAAAACAGGTTCTCTAGTATGTGCCATAAGGTGAACAGAGACGACAGAGGGCCTCACGTGTGTAATAAATGAACACGCAATCAAGCTTGATTAATGTTGTTTCTGTGCGGTATGCGAAATTCCCCTATCATGCGGCCATTGTTACATCAGGCAATCTGGCCGCTGTGTCATCAGGCAATCTGGCCGCCTCAGGAAACACTGAAATCTAATGCGGGGATCTGTTGGCAGCCACTGAGCTGCGCATAGCTCCGTTTGCGGATGTCATGCATTGCTTGATCAATGAAAGATTCTGCGATGCGGGAGAGATCGACGAGCTCGTGAGATTTATGAGGCGTTCTGCATTAACTAGAAGGTGATATGTGTGTCAGTGCGCCTTCGATAACGCTGCTCACTAGGGAATAGGCGTATTTGACAAGTGAATGTTTGCGTAATCACAGTTCTTATTTCAGACGCATACAAACATAACAAAAGTTACTCTTCTACGCCACGCTTCTCCTGTCGCCCCCCTTTTAAAAGTCGTGTGCTGTACATTCCACCATATACAAAATACACTTTGGTTGTAAGTTCCGTGCTTTGTTTGTTTCCGTTATGTGCTGTGTCACGCACTGTTTTTCTGCTTTTATAAAGAAATACACCTCTGTGCCCTTCAAAGCATCGATAAGGTGAGTGAGTAAAAGCGTTGTTTATTTAAATTGCTAATTCAAGAATAAGAAAATTGGCGCGCAAGGCAAACTTTTATAGATCATATGATACAGCATGACACGCATGATACAGCCTTGTTTTTTTTGCTTGCGGCGTAAGCCTTTCAAAAGGCAAAAACGTTTTGGGTTGTTCACGTAACGTTTTTTTTATTTTTAAGGCCGAAGGCTTGAAAATCTTGAACAGAGATAGTTTGAGTAAAACTAGTTCGTTAGTCGAGAAGTCTCTTGACATCGATAGGACACATGTAGATGTGAAATAAAAAAAAATACTCCCGAATGAAGAAGTTGGAAGCAGAAAAGTCATGAGCTCTAGCTTGAGCCACCCGTTCACACACAGGCATGGTGCGCATAGTCGCTCTACGTTGAAGCAGACGTGCTGCAGAAGGGACCTGCTGTAATAGAAAATATGCTTAAGTTTAGCATGTAACACTTCAATACCCACAAATTTGGTGTTCTCTTCTAGAGACCATAAAGGCAGGACGACGCTGCCCCATGCTCGCTCACAGGTTCCAATATTAAGCGTCACTTTGTCTCCCTAAGCTCTACCAAAGTGAAGCTTTTTCGACACAGTGAATTCCATTCCCGCCACCGTGGTGTAGTGATTATGGTGGTGCACTGCTTACCTGCAGGTCACGGGATCGAATCCCAGGGGTGGGATCGCGTTTTCAGTGAAGGAGAGAATACGTCAGACCAGCGTGCAAATAGTAGGTGCACATTATTTATTTATTCATTGTACCCTCAGGGCCCGAGGGCATTAGAGAGGGGAGTGGAGATATACATAACAGAAGCAATTTGAGACAGCCAAGAAAAAAACTCACAGCAGATAAGTAAGTGAAATAAAGTAGGCATAAATGACAACAATTTATAAAGAAAATCGTATACTAACAATAATAGGCTTATATATACACACATATATACTACATATATACAAACATATATATATATACAAACATTTAGAGAAGATTACTAGTTTCACGAAACATACTTTTATCAGTTATTTAAGCGATATCATTAGAACACCGAATTGGTAGAAATTTCCGGAGCTTCAGATACGGGTACTATAATCACCACTATCTATAGTGGTTTCAGAATGATAAACATCAAAAATTAATATTACTATCACATACTTTTAGGGCACCTATTCGATCAGAAAAAGAGAAGCCAATGCCTGTGGGTGTACAAGAACGCGGACCTGGAAAAGTCTGTTGACAGGCGTATTTGTTCGAGCCGTTTTCTGATAACTCATGCTCTTGATTATCACCATTCAACCATTTATGATGTGGTAGTCTGATGTTTTATCAATGTTAATAGTTTTTTCATGATGGCACATTTGACTCTTTCCTGGATCTTAACATATGACGGGTGCTATTACCTGCAGCAACTGACATACTGCACTGGCAGCCACTACGAAGAAGAGACGTTTTCCGATATGAAGGAAGGAAGTTGTTAGTAGGGAGCATCGCGCAATGCGAAAAGAGAAAGTGAATAAGTAAAGAAAGTCACAGGTTTGCCATAAAGGAACAGTAATGAATGAGATAGCAACAAATTGAAAAGTCACGCGCAGAATAACAAGCAGATCGAAACGTGTCCCACGTTTCGATCTCACAAATAACACCCGAAGCGCACTGACAGGTACAGATGAACGCAAATTAGCGTCTCAGTCATTACTTCGCTGTGTCAGAAACGCGCACCTTTCTCGCTAACGGAGGCTGTGCTCAAAATTTCTGGAAAGTTGCATTAAGAACACAAAGAAAAAGCTGAACTGTTGGCGGTGTTATTGCTGGAGTTTTCTGGCAATGCGACTCTTTGCCTCGTGACATAAACGCCGTCAGAACGGGTGGCCAACCCTAATGAAAGCGCTGAGGCAAGCACCAGTCCAGCGTCATATGTTGCGCCCTAAAGACAATCAACCTCACACCTCGCAAAGCAATCTGAAGGTTCCGTATAGGAACGAACATGAAATAAACCCAAATACACGAAAACACCGCTAGTTATATTAACACCAAACTAGGAACAGCTGGCATGATAAACCACAGGCGCTCTTTGTTATAGAAAGCTGTAAAGGGTGTGTCCCCTTCTCAACCACTGTGGCCTTTACTGTCTTAAAGTTCTGTAGAGCGTGCTTTGCCTCGCACGTACTCTTAGAGTGGGAAAGCCACCACAAACGCGACAGGAGAAAATTATTTTTAGAGATGAGAGACAGTTCGAGTACATAAGCAACTACCAAAAAAGACCATACTTATCAGTGTGGTGATAAAGAGAAACTAACTATTATAAAAGTGAGGTTGACAACAGTCTAATAAAATGAATCGCTTGTAACCAATATTTTTTTGGCCATTATGAGTGTTTAGCCCACGATTCTGAGGGGTTTCATCTCAGTCAACAAACTTTTTTTGGAACTTGCATTAAGAACATAAAAAAGAAGCTGAATACTTGTGCAGTCATTACTAGTTTTCTGGCAATGCAACTCTTCGCATCATGACATGAATGCCATCAGAACAGGTGCTCAACCCCAATGAAAGCGCTGAGGCCAGCACCAGTCCAGCGTCATACGTTGCGCCCTAAAGACAATCAACCTCACACCTCGCAAAGCAATGTGAAGTTTCCGTCAAGGAACCAACATGAAATAAACCCAAATACATGAAAACGATGCTAGCTATAATAGCACCAAACTAGGAACAGCTGGCACGATAAGCCACGGGTGCTCTTTGTTATAGAAAGCTGTAAAAGGTGCGTCACCTTCTCAACCACTGTTGCCTTCACTGTCTTAAAGTTCTGTAGAGCGTGCTTTGCCTTGCACATATCCTTAGAGTGGGAAAGCCACCACAAACATGGCAGGAAAAAATTATTTGTAGAGATGAGAAAAAGACACTTTGAGTACATAAGCAACTACCAAAAAAGACCATACTTATCAGTGTAGTCATATAGAGAAACTAATTAATACCAAGGTGATGTTGACAACAGCTTAAAAAGATGAATCGCTTACAAGCAATATCTTTCTTTGGCCAATATGAGTGTTTAACCCACGATTCTGAGGGGTTTCATCTCAGTCAACAAACTTTTTTGGAACTTGCATTAAGAACATAAAAAAAGAAGCTGAATACTTGTGCTGTCATTACTAGTTTTCTGGCAATGCAACTCTCCGCATCATGACATGAATGCCATCAGAACAGGTGGTCAACCCCAATGAAAGCGCTAAGGCCAGCACCAGTCCAGCGTCATACGTTGCGCCCTAAAAACAATCAACCTCACACCTCGAAAAGCAATGTGAAGTTTCCGTGAAGGAACCAACATGAAATAAACCCAAATACATGAAAACACCGCTAGTTATATTAGCGCCAAACTAAGAATAGCTGGCATGATAAGCCACAGGCACTCTTTGTAATAGAAAGCTATAATTGATGCGCACCCTTCTCAACCACTGTAGCCTTCACTGTCTCAATAATCTGTAGAGCATGTTTTTCCTTCCACGTACTCTTAGAGTGGGAAAGCCACCAAAAACATGGCAGGGAAAAGTTATTCGTAGAAACGAGAAAAACACATATCGGGTTCATAAGCAACTATAATAAAAGACCATACTTATCAGTGTAGTCATAAAGAGAAACTAATTATAATAAAAACGAGGTTACAACAGCCTAATAAAATGAATCGCTTACAAGCAATATCTTTTTTTGGCCGATATCAGCGTTTAATCAACAGTTCTAAGGGGTTTCATCTCAGTCAACAAAATTTTGCAGAAGTGGCATTAAGAACAATAACCAGAAGCCTAACCTTTTGTGGTGTTATTTCTGGTGATTTATGGCGCTGCGACTCTTCCCATATTGACATGAATGCCATCAGAACGGGTGGTCAACCACAATGAAAACGCTGAAGCCAGCCCCACTTCAGCGTCACACATTGCGACCAAAGAGAATGAACCTGACACCTCGCAAACCAATGTGAAGTTTGCGTCAAGGAAACAACATGAAATAATCCCCGATACATGAAAAGACTGCTAAATTTACCAGCAGCAAATAAAAAGTCACAGCTTCTCGCGAAAGCGAATCAGTGAACACGATAGCGAAAGTTGGATGGCCATGTAAAAAATGGCAAGCTTATCTAAAGGCGCCCCATGTTTCTCACGCTCAAATGACGCACGAAGAGTACTTATAGGTACAGATGAACGTGAAAATCTCTGTGTCTGAAAAGCGTGCCCTTTTTATAAACAGAGACTGTTCAACGAGTGCAGTGGCCATTTTGCGCCTGTAGACTACAAGAGAATCATTTCGGTGAAAGCCCAAGGTTTACGATTGTGTCCAATGCGAGATAAGCTAGCGCATGCGGGAGCGCCCCCTTTCCATTGAGTAAAGCACATGTGGGAGATGAGAACGCACGCCACCGCGTCGTGACAATCTGGTCACGCGCTCTCATTGCGCCATCTCGCTGTTAATGCTAAAGACACGATAATAGTTCCCCGGAGATGCCCATCACTAGCGCTAAGTGGTAGGTATGAATAGCTTGCTGTTTGAACGTTCAATAGGTTGCTCTGTCGTGATTCCTTGGCTTACACCTTGCACTCACAATTCAGAGGTCGGAGGTTCCAGTTCGTGCATAGAGACTTTTTCTGGATTGTTTTTCTTTCTTGCGTTTACGTATATATAAACACGTAATCATATATGGTGAATGACGCCAGCGGCAAAGTCATGCCGTGAGTGTTCATATAATTGCTATCGCAATAATACCTAAAGAAATAAAGAAAAAATAGAAGAAAAGAAAGAAGGAAAGAAATAAAGGAAAGCATGTGATTGCCAAGATTCGTTCGCCTCTATTTATTGAATTGGAGAAGAGCTGTTGAATTTCGCTTATTGATAACTCCAATTTCAGGAATTCCCTGTATCCAAACATTGTCAGCGCAATCACCTGACCTCTTACAGTTGTTGCAAAACCTAATGGAAGTCTTGTGAAATGTAAATACGCAATGCAAGGCGAAGAAAATATTAGCAGAAGCAAGAGCGTCCTGTTATATTTCCTCTCTGAGCTGTGCTCCTGTTATCTTCCCCTTGCATTCAGTCAACTGCCTTTTTTATGCAGTATGAACCAATTCAAATGACATGTTGTATTACGTAATATAGGTTATAAAGAGTTTGCTTCTAATCTCTTTAAATAAAAAAGGCGGGGACTAACAAGTGGGCGTTCTGGATACCTGTAATCTGCGATACCCTGTATTATGAAAATTTTAATGTCGAAGACCAACACTAAGTGAGGTGTTTACCCTTCTGATTTCCATATTGCAATAGTTGGAAATGACATTGTAGGCTTTAGTTTGCAAGTACAGCTGTGTTCAAATCTGTTTGGTGTAGATTTTCACCCTGGCACTGTTTTTTATTCATTTGAAATTCGTTGAATTTTGGCGGCGCGAACACATACGAACTACGTTGTTGATTCTTCAAATCATTACTCTAAAAGTTTGAGTGTCGAAATGTGCGCTGCCCGAGATGCGAGTGACTATTAGAATTGACACAGGAACGCGGGTTAATGAAGGAATAATTGGTCAGTGTTAATAAAGCGGTAACAACATTCATCACAGTCAGCATGAATATAATAGCGATGCTGTGCTCAGTCGCATTAACAATCGTGGCGCACTCGGCCGCTGTTTTAAGTAGTTAATTATCAGTGAGACTAGGGTCCTTCTTGTAATTAGAAGCAACGTTACGAGACAGTTTCGAGCTTTTAAAGAAGGTGAACTGCCAGCACTTCCGCAATCAATCAATGCAACTTTACTTTGTAGAAGTAATACGTGTTTCTGATTGTAAGTTTCATTTTCTGGAATTTTAGGAGCTGCGTTACTGAAGCGTTTAGAGCGTGCTAACCTCTAGACAACTACGATTGAAATGGTGTTGGACCACACGTCAACAACATTATTTTGTTCTTTTCAAGTTGTAAAGAAATCCCAATATTTTTCTATTAGGAATTCCAAAAACTTGGCCATAAACACAAGAACAAGGTGACCATATAAATCGATCGTAGGTTATCACAACGACGACATAATATTTTGTTGAAGCTTCCTTAGCGTGTACTAGAGCCCACCAAATGATTTCATCGTGACAGTTAAAACCAAAGCTACGTTAAAGCTATCACTATCGTTATTTTTTTTCATTGATAAGCAGTAACCAACGTATAGTTTCTCTAGTCCTATAGGGCTGTACACTGTTTAATATATCTAGTTTTGAATTCGTTAAATAAGCCTTTGACTATAGCGCTTGAAAAACTGCTTCGAAAATGCATCTGCCTGCGACATGAGAGGCTCAGCCACAATGACCCTCCAGGAGCCGTTCGGGGTAAAAATTGAAGTTGAAAAGTTGCAAGCAAGACAACGTACACAAATAAAACGCTGATAAAGAAGGCGGTAGGAGATAGTTCTGTCTTGTCACCTCTTTTTTACGTGTTCGTTGTTGTACGAAGTGGCCGCACATCTCGACTTTGTGAAGAAAAGTTTGTGATCGCTATATAGCGATACAGAGTGCTTACAATCATACCCGAACGCGCGCGAATACAAAGTTGAAGTGGTAGAGTTATTTGACAAATTTAATTTCCATCTTACTAATTCGTGGCAAGCCGCTAGCTGAAGAACTTCACACGAGTTTGACGTGTCGACATCGAGTAAAACGTGTGCGAAGGATTCTCCTTCCTGGGAGGTGCAGGGTGAAGATTTGCTGCAAGCGCCCCCTTTCCTATTATGTCCATATACGGGGCTGGCTTTGCGCCCCCCTCTCACCCAACCCTCCAGATCTACCCCTAAACTCCCAATCATATTCCACTTAAAATTCTACATATAGCTTGGAAACCAAATATTTTTCTTCTTGTTTCCTCGATATAGCCAGCATTCAACCAGAACCTCATTAATAGTGTGTCCACTGAGTGGAGGTGTTGCGCCAGGCCAGCTTGCCACGAAGAAAACAAAATGAGCCGCGTGATCTGCGAGCCACGTGCAGAACACAATGGCTGAGCTCTTGACCTGGCTGAACGCCGTAGCCACAACCCCCTCAGTCTTTCACTTCACCTGCGTTCTAATAAAGCTGCCACCATGGCTCTGCCTCATCCGACACCGTCTGGTATGCTTGCTCTACAGAATCAATAGATGTGAGGCAGCTCAAGAGAACGCAGCGTCGACACGCAGCCAATTTTTTCTGGTAACAAGGGCTTGTGGGCTATAGTAACGTTTAATGAACCGTGCTCACCCACTATCCGCTGATATGCGAGTCGATACACTGTCGACTAAACAAGTGTCGTATTACTTCGAGTCGAACACCTTTATATTAGGCTGCATTCCTTGCTCACGCTATTTCGTTCTAATTCGCTTGAGCTGTGAAGCAATGCCGGCAAGGTATATCGGAGACGTGCTCTGACAAAGAGATTGGATACTTCGTACCGGCAAGGGCTTTAGTCGCCAATATAGTGCACACGTGTAAGCAACCCTTCGTATTTATACGCCTGAGCTTGAAACCACTCGATGGAAGTCGTCATTACTTCTGCGGATATGTGCGCCAGATCCCTCATTAAGATTGAATGAAGCAGTTGTAGCTAGAGCTCACTATCTTGCTAAGATTCCAGGCACCATAGCTGATTTATCGAGACACTTGCGTAAGTTTAGCGCGAAAAGACCTACGAGGTGGCGTTTCGAAAGATTCCGAGATCGCTGGACAAGTTAAAACAGCGGCGTATTTAATAAATAGTTTGAAAAATCAGTGGTATTTGCTGTGGGGCTTGTTGCTGCATGTTTATTGTCAGTATTAAATCTCACGTAGCAGAGCCGGACATCGTAAGAAAACACAGGGACTTATACAAATGAAGAGCTGCCAACGTGTTTGTGTTCAGGCGTGGTAGGTTCTTTTTTCATAACCAAACTGTTTTTTTAAATATGTGGCTGGCCGTGCACCTGACTTGACATACCAGCAGGCCACAGAAAAATTAGCATGCCATTTCCCCAAATACTTTACGTGATTGACTTAGTCTTTCGTTGTTGCCGTTACTGTTGCCGTTCATAAATTGTCGTAGACTGTCGCTCCTGCATGGATGTTTTCTGTGAGTAAAGTGAGGCATTAGGGTTGCTTTTACCACATGATGATAAAAATTTCTCGCATGTTGAAAGGTTCCTGGAAACGTCCTATAGGCTGGTGCTTTTGCTGACTGAAGTGCACCGAATTACAAACTATGCACTTAGTGTTAAAACATGGTAAAGTTGTTTCGTTTCAGTTACAGTGACGCGACACCTGTGAGTTGTTTCTTGAACCGAACTTAGCACTACCAGAAGTACGAGTTACTGTTAGAGATGAGATGAGAATCCAGAATACCACTCACATTTTAATTTCTCGTATGCAAATTATTTTTTGTGGATATTCAGTATACGAAGTCTCGTGGCTTGAATGCAAAAGCAAATATTTCAGGATACCAATTCTTCCTACAGTTTTTCTATGAACCGTAATAATTTCCGATAATGTAGAAAAATCTACCGCGACTATTTTGAATAGCGTTTTTGATTTTCATTTTTACGTCTCCTTGATTGCGAACAAGCGTTAATTAATACACACACCTAATTTGACAGAGAACGACGCAGTGGGCTGTTACTGCAATCATTTGTGGGACATACCACGGGACACAGCCAGGTCTATCATTAAGACATTCTTGTATTACGCTTTCACAACGTAATTGTTTGTTTTAAGCAGTCATACTCGACCTCATGATTCAGCTCATGAGCGAGTTCACTGCGGATTGCGTGCTTTTGACACTACAATATGCTTCAAATAGTCTAATGCCCCTGTCTGCTAATAAATGTGTGCTACAAGCGTCATTGACGTGTCCCGCTGCTCGTGAGAGACACCAGTGTGAAATTTGGCGCGGCAGACACGTATACACTTCTGAGAAACGAGCAACATACCAAAATGCTTTAAGCGGTTGCTAGGAAAGTGCTATTGGTGGCGTTCGCCTCCATCCCTCACTAGCAAGATTTATTGAGGTAACGACGCTTGATTCCACCATGAGCGCTGTCGTGATATGAAATATATTACTGAGTTGAAAGGCTTAGAGGCCTCATCAAATGTTAACGCTGACTATTACTGTCGGCGACGGAAACACCACAACATTGCAGAACTTCACACGATGAGAGATTGCTGTTGATGAATTCACCATGCTGTGAAAGATTATAGAAACTTGGGAAGTTATAATGGCGTCATGAGATGACGTCACAAAATAACGTTATCACATGGTAAAGATAGGCGAATTTCGCTGGCAGCACCGAACTATGGTAGATTAAGAAGGCTTTCGGGAGTGGGGCGGAAGGCCAAAAACACACCAACTGAGAAAAAAATTAAGCTGGCTATTGCCTTCGAGTTCCCTTATGGGAGTGGATAAGTTGCCCTGTGAGTTTGTGGCATTTGCGATGAATAGTTGTGTGATTTGTAGTAATCGCTATGAAGAGGTGCCCACTAGAACTGGGCACCGAGTTGCCGCGGTGCGATTGCGAAAGAAATATAATTTTTGGGCAACATTGTGGCTTTTAAGTTGAAAAATGTCGTTACCACGCAAGCGTTTCATTTCAGGTGTTTTAGTAGGCAACCTTTTTATGTCCACCGCAACTTTAGTGACGTATTTCCGTCACGTACCGTCACTGTAAGTGCACGATCAGACGGCCAAGAGAACAGTTCCGTCAAAGAGAGTCAAACCAACGACCTCTCGTTCCGCGACGACAGATGCCGGGAACGCTACCCTATTCGCAATGGTCACGAACTCCGAAAGCTTTCCAAACGTGCCTTTTTTATGATACACTGTTCTCTCGGAATGCTCTTGGTAAAATTATTTATTGCATAATGATTGCTGAATACGCAATTACCTCGTTCATCATGTCTTTGCTAGGCATACGTCACAGTCAGCGCGTATTCAATAGAAATACAAATTCGTTGACGCCTTAACGCACCACCGCCTGGTAACCTTAGCCAAGCGTCAGCTTTGCTCCTATTATTAATTCCTACAAAGAATAGTTCTGTCACAAGCATTTGCGTCCACTCTTTTGGCTGTACGCGTTGCTCTAACACGGTGTTTCTCCCTTACGCTTGCCGCGACAAACGTCACGTTCGATGAACAGAAAGGACACTACGCGCGTTACGTTTTCTTGTGGTCGGGTCACTAAATTCTTTGACGTGCGGTGAGTAGGCAAGCCTATCCATAATTCTCTATCAAATCGGCGACATTCCTATGCCTGCTTGTGAGAAGCGGAATACTGCTCTCACCGTTCTGCCCTCGCCGTTCTGCTATCGCCATTCGTTCACAACTACAGCTAGCACAAGGGTTTTTTCGAGGATTGACCATAGACGTTGGTCATTAAGGTGAAGATCCGTTAACAATTTTCAACATGTGTTCATCCACGTTTTACGGTGGCCTAGATTTGAAACACGAAAACCATAGGGCATGCTATTTTATCGCAATGTAGAGCAAACATGAAACTTCTGTAAGGAGATGTTTTAAATTAGCGTTATATAAATTCCTAGCATGGAGGCATCAAACGAGTTTTCTCTACCGTTTTATATCATGATGTTACTATCTGAGAAGCGTCTGTTGAATTTATGCACAATGCTAAATCCATTAGGGCGTGCAGGTCATGTTTTAACATCTAAAGCTAACTTTTTTGAAAGGTTTACTGACACAGAAGAAAAACACTACATACTAAAACAGTTTTTGTTCTCAGCTTTTTTTGCAAACCACTCTTTCATAGCTTTACTCAGTTAGGTTTTTTTTGTACGTTCCACATTTCTGACATAACTCAAAACAACGTTTTACCCAGCTCGTGTCAAGTAACGTCCTTTTTCTCATATAACTTTTCGCAAAGCACGTTAAGCGGCGTCGCAGCACGTTAAGTTTAAGTTTATATGTCTTTCGATTGAAATGCATTTCTATGTTTGTGTTTATAATCGATCATTATTCTTCAGTGAAGCTGCGTGGAGAACCGCGAGATTCTTAGTTCCGACAGGGACACGACGTCATATCCTATCTGCTTTGCAAAATCCGCTTAGCGTGCAGCGCGGGGATTGGAGCTGGCGATAAGCTGATTACGAGCGCCGTCGAGGATCCGTGCTTACTGCTTTGAGCGTTCAAAATTTAAGACATCTTAAAATTGTTGCTCACCCCTGTTGGGGCCTGAACGTGAAATTCAAGCACTTTGGCATACGGGATAAAACCGAGTCAAAAACGACAGCGATGTTGCTCTTTTGAATAAAGTGGATCTAAAACAAACAGCTTTGACATAACAGCAATTGAAGTTGGCAATTCAAAAACCTTGCTGTTTTACGAAAATGACAGAAGGTATGCGATACACAGTCTAGCGCGATCGGAAAGTTGTCGCGCGAGCGTCGAGTGGCTTAGCACCCCTGAATCAGCCTAGTGATGCATTTGCGCTCGGTGAAAATATAGATTTTGTACTCTTCTCTCCCTCTTTAGCTTTTCCGTGCTACAACAGTCAACTGTATAATGAATACTTGGCCCTTTCCTTAGATTAGAAGCTTTCAAATAATTGTGGTCAATAGTGTACTCAGTTGGTATCTCGCGGGTGATAGCGAGATCGATAATGAAAATCTGCTAACGCTGGTGCTTGCCACAATACTTTATTTGAAGAACTTGATAAGTGGCAAGAAATAAGCATTGCATTGCTACAAAGAATATAAGAAATGAAACAGCCCCTTTCTCATACAGAAGTGCTCGCCGGTTGAGCAACTCTAGAAAAGTGAGTGGATCTTGCCTCCTGCCTTTTTCTCCTTGACAGTTTTCTATCCCGGGGCACAGTTGCTCTTGTTCGATGCCGGCACGGCAAGATTCACATTAGGCTAGGTTGTACATACGCGCAGAGGCTACTGATGCTCTTCTGGCACAAATGTGTGCAACCCATGAGCATGAAATAGCATCGCTGTGTTCACAGAACACTAAATTGAGCACCTGCGAAAGTCTGCACTATAAGGACAGGCCCATTGAATTAACTTCGCCTTCCCAGTTTATCGCACTGTCCCCCTCAGAGGAAGTTTTATGCTGGGAACCCTGCGTTTTAGAAACACAGTGAGCTGCCCACTTTTAGCCTGAAAACAATGTCGTAGGATTGTGTCATAAACTTTTGCATTTTGTGACGCCATGTGAGAATTTCTTCTTTGTGGATTGGAGTTCCAAAATATAACACTAAATTAAAAACGTGTCTGAGGGAGCTGCAAATGATGGCTGTCAGTTCAACATAGGGATGATGGGTAGGACGTAGATTTTCCTCATACTCGTTCTTTCAGGCCAGTGTGATGTGAAGCCGTTTTTTTTGCTTGCACTGTGAATTACAGAAACTTTTCATCAGTTCTACTTTACAATCTTGATGTTGTCAGGCTAACTAATCCAAATCAGCTCACGATGTTCACAACAAGCCATACATCGACCATAAACAAAACATAAAAGAGAAGAATGAAGAAAGCCACACGCACTTTCGAAGCCGCAAGCACAAACACTTTCGAGATACGTGTAATGAGCATAGTTCTCTTCATGATCGAACAATGACAGCACCACAGGTCTCTCTGTCAGTGTAGCTCTATAGTCTATGCCTTCGAGGGTTTTTTGACTATTCGCACTGACACCAACTGGTCCAGTAATCCGACTGAAGTGGCATATATAACTTTTGTCTGTGTGTTGCTTTTTACCATATCGCAGTAGTAAATTTCCGGGTACCGTACTTAAAATTCAACTGCTCTCACCTGTGCGCCAACATAGCTTGCCTCAGCAGGCATGGCAGATCACCTATACAAGGCTCAAGATATATGTCAAAAAATATTCCCAAATAGGTAAAATGAAATATCATATCACAAACGCCCATGGCAAACAAACGGTTACAATATTCACATTTTAACCATCTGTATTCGCTATTAAAAGTGGTTACTAATTTAATTTATTGCTTTATTACCTGAATAAAACCAATTAGGCTTCTTATAAAGTCTGACGATGATTAAAAAAAAGAACTTATGAAACTAGTGAAGAAATTATAAATGTTGTATATATTTGATGCTTTGCGCAACGTTGCTTGCTGTAACGCTCATTTTCTACCAGTCTTCCCATTGCAGCAATGATTGTATATTTCATAAACATAAGAAAAGTGATATAAACAACCTGACTTGAAAAAAACAACAACCCAGCTTGCACTGCGTCGCTCAAAGCTTCAAAGAGTGATACCGAAGGTTTTCGAAGTGCAACAAAACCACCAGTAACCTAGATATAACCTAAAGAGAACAAGCTAAAGCACAGCAAAGGCACAGAAGCAACCAAGAAAACAACATAGCTAAGATCCAAGCGCTTGATCAGGGGCATCTCGGCACCACCCAGCTAAGAACGCAGGAACTGCATTGAAACAACCAGGCATCACTAAACTAAGATTCGGGAAACAATTTGAAAGTGACGTAGAAAGAACGTGGCATCACTTAGGCACTGGTACAACTAAAGATATGATAAACATGACTTCATAATAGTGCAGTTTTGTTCTTTCAAGCCTTGCTCGACTTTGTGCGAGCTTCCTTTTGTTTTTTTTCCTGCGCTATACTTTATAGACGTTGAATTTTCAATACTACCGTCACGCATAGCTATCCTGAGTTATGCCTTTGTCTAGTTTTGCCACGTTTCACTAATCAGAGAAAAATGAGACGAAATTTTATGTTCGATAGCCATAACTTCAACTTCCTACGTCACGACTTGCCTTCGTGGTGTTGTGGTCATGAGACTCGACCACTAAACCGAAGGTCGCGAAACTGAATACCAGCCACAGCACCCGCGATTCCATGAACGTGCAATGCTAGCTGCTTTCAAAAAACACAGACGCTAGATGATGCCAGGTGGTCGAATTCTTCGAAGCTCTTTGCTATACGTTGACACCCGTCATCATATCGTAGTTTGAGATCGTTAAACCTCAACAACCGTTATACCATTGCCGCTCTGCGTACGAGTTGACCCAAAAAAATGTGGGTCGATTTGTCAGTAGTGCCTGCCTTGAGACTTCATATCTCAGCAGCCGCCGGGCAAAGCCATCGCCTTTTAGGCGTTAGAAAGGATATACGTGAACATAACCTCGATGGTTTACCTTGCTTTCTTTTTTGTCGTGCAAGCGTATACTAAAAATATATAAATAAATGGAGCTTGAAGGGTTCGCCAGTGTCCACTGCCTAAGGCAACCACGACTCCAGGTCATTCTGAGATTTCTTTAGCATTCAAATATCGCACGCAAAGCAGTGGAACGAAACGATTAAAAAAAAACAAGCAATTTTATTGTTCATTGATTCAAGGGAACCGTCTTTCCGCGCACATTTTGTAATAATGCTGTGCTACATAAATGAGTGTCACAAAGTTAAGGTCATCCTAAAAGCTTTTTGATTTCTCGTGGTAAATATAAATTTGCTCCTAATTTAGTTGTGTTCTGCAAACATGGCTGTGGAACGTCCACAAATGTAACTGTGGACATTTTCGTGTCGTTAAGACACTTTTTGTAAACATGTCATTCATGCGTTCAAGCCAGTGAAAAAAAAAACAGAACCTAAGACTTTTGCAGCACGTGTGTTATACAGCACTAATATACCGAGTGAGCAGTTTGCTAGCAGAAAAAAAATTCCTAGACCGAAAGGCAATTGGAGATATTTATTTCGGTGGTTTGGTACCTCGTATCTCTTCTTTTTTTGAAAAACCCCCTAAAAAGGTGTGAAAATACAAACAAAATCGGCATGTTTCCACGCACCATTGAAATCGATGTCACACGAGGCATGCGACGGTGCGGTGAACGTAGTGTAATTTTTTCTCGAAGGAAACGTTTCGAAATGACGCGAAAAAGTTGTGCAAATTCTGCAAATTGTGCAAATTGTGCAAAGTCTTTGTTGGCCCTCGATAGTGCTACGAAAGGTGCTACGTAGACCAACTTCAGTTGATGGCACTTAACTTGAATGGATTTGATCCCGACTTGATGCCTTTATCATAGGCGTACTTATTGAATATTTGTAAAACTATATGGACAGCACTGCAACCACAATTCACGTTTCACCAACAGTGCGACGGCGTAGGGTCTTTTTCCAAAGTTGTTCTGAGATTCGGCGTGGCTTTTTGATAGGATACTTGATCACCACGCAAAATGGTTGTGTTTTATTTCTGCTGGGACCATATGATTTATTGTTTGCATTGGATTTTTAAACGCAAAGTATTTCTTAACCGAATTCGGTGAACTTGAGCGAATCTATCTATCTATCTATCTATCTATCTATCTATCTATCTATCTATCTATCTATCTATCTATCTATCTATCTATCTATCTATCTATCTATCTAACTATCTATCTATCTATCTATCTATCTATCTATCTATCTATCTATCTATCTATCTGTCTATCTATCTATCTATCTATCTATCTATCTATCTATCTATCCGCCTACGACTTTTAGCTCTCCTGGCCGTTTCGATAGTGGTATCGATACCAAAATTCGTATGGCCGAACATGACGGTATGGCGAGCATAAGTGTCTAGTCATAACATTAAAAGGTTGATGTGTATGTCATGAATATCATAATTTACTTTTCATGGTCTTGCTGCTCTTGGTGGTAGTTTTGTTCCCATGACATATTGCGAAAGTGTTATGGTCATCACGACATGCATGTCATGTAAGTCGCGACTACATGCCACGCTCATGGTGCGCCAGCGGTCGTTTGCTAGCCTTAATATATACCACATGTGGTAATACGAGAAGTGAATGAATGACGGAGGTGTGTGACTAATGCTAACATTATAATCATGAGATGCGTGTGATGTAAGAACATGACTACCTACCCCGCTCATGATGCACTCGCGGCCGTTTCACTAGCTTCACCTATACCGAAATTGGTATTACGTGGGGAGAGCGGAGAACAAATGTGAATCACACTTCCAAACGTAATAATTATGACATGCGTGTCAAGTAAAACACGACTACATGCTATGCTCACATTGCGTTTGCTGTCGTTTCGCTAGCTTCACATATACCAAATTTGGTGTTACGAGACGTCAATGAAAGACGAAGGTATATGACTGGTGCAAACACGACAATCATGAGATGCGCGTCATGTAAGAACTTGACAGCATACCACGCTCATGTCGCGCTTGCGGACGTTTCGCAGCTTTACATATACCAAATTCAATATTACGTGACGTGAATGGACGAAGAAGGTAAATGACATTTTCATACATTACAATCACGGCAAGCGTGTCATGAAAAACGTGACTTCATGCTACGCTCATAGGGCATTCACGGCCGTTTCGCTAGCTCTGTTACATGACGTGCAAAGAGGATGAAGGTAAATTGTGAGTCCAAACATGTTTGCCCGAAGTTTTTGTGGTTTGGTGTGCTGGATCTTTTCAGAGATATGAAATGGAATGCAGTGTGCTATGCCCTTATCTGTGTCTTTTTAACTCTTATTTGTACAAGTGTTTTACATTGGTACAGTGAGTGCTGAAGCTCATCAAAACACAGCTTTTTGTCGGTTGCCATTCCCACGGGACTACTATGACTATACATTCAAGCATAATGTTCAATAAAACTTAATAGCTGTCAGGCACTGAAAAATTGATCTTACGTTTTAAATAGAAATTGACACAAATATGTTTAGTTTAAGCATGGCACAAACACATCCCCACTAATAACACTTCTTTACCGACAAGTGGCAGGAGTTTGTTACTTTATATTGATTCACATTGTTGAAAAGAAGAGGTAATATTCAGTTCTGCTGTGATTGAGGCCTTTTCGTAGAGGTATTTCTTATGCAGAAGATATTCTAGTACTGTCCCGGGACTTGTTGGGTTTAATAACTTTGTTGAGCTGAATGTGTAGGCAACCAACCAGCAGGATCCACTTCTTCACTGCATAGTGCATTTATATCGACGCATTCTCATTTCAACGATTTCAACCGAGTAGTTAGACGGCTCCGATTAGGTTTTACGATGCACTGGTGCCGGTGACGATTTATTTCCAATAATTATTGCAATTGTATTCAGAAAACTGCACCGACCCTAAATAAAATAAGTGATGTGGAAAAAAGAATGCATCTGTGAAACTTTGATTCTCCTTATACGAACTCCTTTGAAACTCCTTATAAGAACCAAGATTTCAATTCGTGCAAACCATGTCGCTTCTATTACAGATCATAAGAACGTAACTACGCAATGCATTCCATTCGCTTTTTTAAGATTTACGTAATGTCTTTCACACAGTAGCATTATATGAACGTGCTACCGAATAGACTAATAATTCTTTGCTCAGTGTTCTATTATCTAGGAAGAGCCCGTCTTCAACGAACATTCACTATCAAATAAAATAAAGTAAAGAAAACCGTTTGTTTTACCAGCAAATTGGGGAAAATCTCTAGAGCTTAAAGCTACTTTGGGATGCTTGACTTGCTCCCTGAAGGCCTTTTGATTTGCTCTACCCTAGCTCCCAGCAACAATAAACAACTGTTCACCAAATAACGTAAAACCCCACAAATCAATCAATCACCAAATAACGTAATCTTCCGTCTATTCAGTCTCACATTTTCTTCACCGCTTTTAAAATCCTTGCGCATATTTGTACTCGGAGATAACAACACAAAGTCGCCTATTCTCTACGGAATTAGCTTGTTCCGGGAATGGCGAATAGGTAACAATACTAAGACTTCCACTAATTATGGAAAAATGAGCATTGTTTTTTCATCAATTTCACTATGGAATTCTTTGTCACATGATGTGAAAGACTTAATGCACATTCATGTTTTTAAGAGGAAATTCAAAAAGTCTCTATTAAACGTATAACTACTGGATTTTGTTAAGTTTTGATATCTTGCTTTGTTTGTAGAAAAAAAAAGTTCAAAATGTTCTGTGCCTTGCTCTTTCGATATTCATATTTTAGCTTTTTCATTGTAATAACATAGGAGGTCCCGCCTGCGGTTTACTACCTTGGGACCTCCTCCTGCATACTTACTCACAATGTACACTTCTGATGCTAATAAAGAAACATTGATTGATTGATTGATTGATTGATTGAATACTGGAACCGTCCATACGACATACAACCTCTTCCTTCGAAAGCGCGTACACTTGTTGGAAAGTGTGACAGCCACCGTACATTACAATCTAGGCACCTGAAAATTGATGTTTGTGTATTGTCCCATCGAGACTCGGTCGATATTCTCTCCAAGACGAGAACAGATTCATGAAGCGTGTAGCGGAACTTCCGCTTTCTTGTTTGTCGAGAAAAGCACCCTTTGTGAGCTCGACATCAGCGACGAATAATTGATGACGCCGCTGTGCGAGTATATGCAAAAGTTTAAGAAAAGTCGCAGTTTGTGAGGTCACGTACGTCTTGAAGAAATTACGTGTTATGAGGGCCCCAACAATGGCCGGCAAGTAAGTGGTTATGATTGTCATTTGTGTCGTGGTTTGAGATGCGATAATTGTGCAGACTGCACATGAACACTGCAAACCAAAATATTTCGAAAGCAGAGGCCGAATAGCCGTCATTGGCCTCGAGAACATACCATGACGCCATCAATGTCGTAATGTCCCTCATAGAATGCCGAGTGTGCAGGCCGCATTTCCTGCACTTTTGCCGTAATGAGTTTTTGCTGTGGATAACATGCAGGCTTTCACTTGTTTTCAGGCTCATTACGTGAAGAACTGGCATCACCTGATGATCCGGGCAAGCGAACCACGAATGGGTGCTCACGCTAGCACCCACGTGTGTGATTTTTGTAGTAAAATTGTGACCTAGAATTGAAGCTCTTTACTGACGATGACAAAAAGCTTCGATTTGATATTGATACATAAATGACCGACTTGAAAATGATCCCACAATTTGTAGTACTGCTTGGACTCCTTTGATGAAGTTACACGAATCAAAGTGACACCGTGGGGGCTAATTGTCTAGGAACTGTTGCATTTCATTGTGATAGTTAATCTGTTAGAGCAGCTTAATGAATCTGCAAGAGCGGTTCCTCTAAGTGCATAAAGCTTGTAGTTGAAATTTGCCTCCCAAATCAATGAGCACATTGAAATTTCCTGGAGCTTCATTTTTTTTTGTAGTGAGAGCTGCGTACAATGGCCGTATTCTCGCCGTTTAGCAAAGGATGGCAGGGCACTATCCAGAAATATTATTCAAGGGGGGGGGGGGGGCTTCATTATTTTGAAGAGGGCATCTGCTTAAAATTGTCATTCCTCACTCTCTATGTCAAAGTAAAAAAACTTCAGTGGGGGGGGGGGGGGGGGAGAGTGCATAACCCAGTGTGCCACCCCCCGGGCTACGCTCCTGGTGAGCGGTGGCTGCATAGCTCACCGTGTTGTCTGGCTCGACGTCGAAGGAGGAGCTCGCGAAACACTACTCGTTTTTTAGAGACTTTTCAGTTCGAAAGATTTCGCTCGGAAGACGTCGGCCCTACTCGTGAAACTATTGAGCTGAATGTATAACCGCTACAATGAAAAAGCTTTTCGGTGAGCCGTAAAAAACCGGATCTAGAAGAATCGCTTCTCTATGCCTGCTATAAAAAGTGTTCCAGTGTATGGCAAGTGAACAACGTTCCGCACAGAAGGAGTGAGGGAACTCCTTCGAACGATAAGGTTGCGGTGACGTTAGGTACACGCCAAATCATGAAGTCTACTTCGCCTGACTGGTCAAGGAACCAGCCAAGCGCGGAGAAGCACACCGACCGTGTTCGTATATCTCGCGGATCACAAATCAATACCGTAGTCGCGCGCCTCTTTACCACAGAGTTTACCGCCAAATTTTGTCTTATTCAGCCTGCAAAGAATGATGAAGCCGTACGTATAGGACCGATTGGGACATTCGCTTTAGCCTCATTTAATAGTGGTCGCTCGTTGGCTTAACTTACACCTCACCTACCAGGACTTTTTTTTTCAACAAGTCTTTCACGTCCCAAGAAATAATAGCGACGTCACAATGATGTCTGGAAATCCGGAGGCATGTTACATCGTGCTGATGTTGTATGATGATGCCCTTGCGCGATGATATTGCTACCGCGTTTTTTTTTGTGATTCTCGATTATAAAAGTCGTGATAGAGTTAGAAATTATAGTTTTTTACACGGCTGCAACTGAACCACCTTTGTAACACAACAGGTAACTTTTCATTACGTACAGGGAAAAAAATTGAAATTTGGTATTCGCTTGTGACGTGATGGCCAAAATTAGGTAGGAAAATATGAAAAACAAGTTGTGTTATATTTGAATGAATACTGTATATGCATGATCTGGAGCATCCATATAGTTAACGTACATTTTCAGTAGGCCTAGTTTATAGGCGAAGAAGCGTTGTCCACAAAGTGTTTAAAAGAAGTGTGTCAGAAAATTCTAGAAATTTTGGGTAATGCGTCTGTTGCTCACTATGTATTTCTTGGCAATAACTTTTTCTATATATGGTGAAAGCCGTTTCAACTGGTGACAAGGATTACGGTAGTAATGCACTGACGAATATATATATATATATATATATATATATATATAAATATATATATATATATATATATATATATATATATATATATATATATATTGAAAGACGCAGGCAGACTAGGTACGGCGAGCAGGCAGGGCGAGCAGAAGCGTTTATTCTGCGATGTCTGGCTCGGCTCAGAACCACACCAAGAGAGAGAACGATGATGATGGGTATGTGCAAGTGAGAACGATGATGATGGGTATGTGCAAGTGAGAACGATCAAATGCTTGGAATGTGCTTACAATTTCCCCCCCCCCTCTGCGAAGCGGCCAACCTGGCCGCCAGTCAGAGATCGGCCGAACGAGTAACAAAAGGCTTCATGCGTGAGACGTGAACTATTTCCGTGCTGCGCAGACGGCGGTCAGTGACAGACTGAAGCGGGGTGACGAGGTAGTTAACTGGAGATGTCTGTCGTACAACGGTGTATGGGCCAACATACCGGTGAAGAAATTTCTCGCAAAGGCCCGACGCTCGAACCGGGGTCCATAGTAAAACCTTATCGCCAGCATTAAAGGCCACGTCGCGTCGTTTTTTATCACAGCGATGTTTTCTCTCCTTTTGGGTTGCTTCCGTGTTTTTGCGAGCAATTTCACGGCATTGTGTGACTCGGGCTGCGAACTCTTCTGGGAGCGAGGTACTGCTTGGGGCCGGTGCAAAGAAAAATGCCGTGTCGAAGACCGAGGAGGCGGATCGGCCGTACACGAGAAAAAACGGGCTGTAGCCAGTTGATCGTTGTACCGCAGTATTGTATGCGAAGGTGACAAACGGTAAAATGTTATCCCAATTTTTGTGGTCAGGATGCAAGTACATCGATATCATGTCAGAGAGTGTTCGGTGGAAGCGCTCGGTAAGGCCATTCGTTTGCGGATGGTATGTAGAAGTGGTTTTATGCACTGTATTGCACGCCTGCAGGACTTCATCCAGGACCTTGGAAAGGAAGGCTTTGCCACGGTCACTCAAAAGGACGCGAGGGGCTCCGTGGCGCAAGACGATGGAGTTCAAGAAAAAATTGGCGATTTCTGTGGCGGTAGCAGAATGAAGAGGTGAAGTCTCGGCGTATCTTGTTTGATGGTCGACTGCAGTGACGATCCAACGGTGACCGGAAGGTGTCAACGGCAAAGGACCATACAAGTCTATTCCGACAAATTCGAATGGTGTGGTGGGACAGGGAAGAGGCTGAAGGAAACCAGCAGGCGGGGATGTGGATCGCTTGCGGTGCTGACACAACGCGCACGAGCCCACGTATTTGGCCACCGTTGTGGACAAGCCAGGCCAGAAGCAGCGCGTCTTGATGCGATCGTAGGTCTTGTGGAAGCCTAGATGACCGGCAGCAATATCATCGTGGAATGCTTCCAAAACTCGAAGACGAAGGCAGCGGGGAAGAACTGGCACCCACTTGTTACCGGTGGGATGGTAAATGTAGCGCTTAAGCACACCGTCCTGAAGGCGAAATTGTCGAAGCTGGCGTCGCAAGCGGCTGTTGGGTGGTTTAGTGACACCGCGAAGGCGATCAATGAAAGACCGACAGTAGGAATCTGCCAGCTGAAGTGAACGTAAATCGGAGTTCGAAGATAGCTGCATTGGATCCAGCGATGCGAGCGATACGTGTTGTGAGGCAAGCTGGGTGTCAGAGTCATTCGAACGCGATGCGGTGGACGTATTGTCACGAGAGAGCGAAAGTGGGCACCGGGACAGCGCGTCGGCATCATGATGACATTTGCCAGACTTGTACGTAACTGTAAAGTCGTACTCTTGTAAGCGCAGTATCCAGCGCGCAAGACGTCCTGACATATTCTTCATTGATGAAAGCCAACAGAGTGCGTGGTGGTCGGTGATGATGGTGAAGTGCCGACCGTAGAGATACGGGCGGAATTTCTGTATCGACCATACGATAGCCAAGCACTCCTGCTCCGTGATGGTGTAATTCCGCTCAGCTGTTGACAGAGTCCGGCTAGCGTAGGCCACAACCTGCTCTTTAGAGGTGGAATCACGCTGCAGAAGGACTGCTCCAATGCCTTGTGCGCTTGCGTCAGTATGGAGTATGGTAGGCGCTCTCTCATCGAAGTGACGCAGCACTGGTCCGGAAGTCAGGCGTTCTTTCAAAATTTCAAATGCAGATTCGCAGTCGTTGGACCATGAGAAAGGAGCACCAGTGGCCAATAACTTATTTAGCGGAGCCGCTAAGGTAGCAAAGTTGCGTATAAAGCGACGAAAATAGGACGCGAGACCAAGAAAGCTGCGCAACGTCTTTTGGTTGGACGGTCGAGGGAACTGTAGCACAGCTGCGATCTTCTCGGGATCTGGTTGGATTCCGTCTTTGGAAACGACGTGACCGAGGACTTTGATGCTTTTGCTGGCAAATGTACACTTCTTTGTATTTATCTGAAGGCCAGCCTTGGAGAGACATTGTAGCACCTCGTCTAATCGTTGAAGATGTTGGGCAAAGGTACTTGAAAAAACAACGATATCATCTAAGTAACAGAGGCAGGTCTTCCATTTTAGGCCACGAAGAACAGTATCAATCATTCGCTCAAACGTGGCTGGAGCGTTGCACAAGCCGAATGGCATTACATTAAATTCATAAAGGCCGTCCGGTGTGGCAAATGCAGTTTTTTCTTTGTCAGCCTCGTTCATGGGGATTTGCCAGTAACCTGATCGTAAGTCAAGGCTCGAAAAATAGTTCGCCCCTTGCAGTGTGTCTAAAGCGTCATCAATTCTAGGCATAGGATATACGTCCTTGCGTGTGATCTTATTTAACGCGCGGTAGTCAATGCAAAAACGAACAGAGCCATCCTTCTTTTTAACTAAAACGACTGGAGATGCCCAGGAACTCGAAGAAGGTCGTATTATATTTCGCGATAGCATCTCGTTCACTTCTTTTTCAATTATTTCTCTCTCTGATTGCGAAACCCGATATGGGCGACGGCGTATCACACGAGAACCGTCGGTTTCAATGCGATGTACAGCCGCGGAAGTCTGACTCAGTGTTGTGGTACAGCTATCAAAGCAGGCTTTGTGCTTAGCCAAAAGGGCCAATAGTGCTTCAGACTGTTTTGGTGTGAGGTCTGAACCAATGACAGGTCGAAAAGGGAAAGAACGTGAACCTGGAGCTGGTACTGGTGACGAAGACGGGCAGAGTGTCGCGATGGAGGTCAATGGAGAGAAGTCAATCTTTGCCACTGTCATTCCCTTGGGCAGCAGCACAGATTCTGCAGTTGTGTTAGAAACGGGCAGAAAAGCGCAGCCAGAGGAAAACCGGAGGAGGCAAGAGGCGACGAGAATTCCACGGGAGGTGCAGCGAAACGAAGGAGCCACAAGTGCATCACCGTCGGTTACTTGGGTAGATGCGACAGCTATCACGTGTTCGTGACCAGGGTGCAGGACGCAGTCTTCAACAATGACCAAGTTGGAGATCGAGGGTGATGAAACTGGAATGGGCGCATCCGTTGTATCCGTTATGTGAATGACGTTCTCTTTAAAGGATATAACAGCGGAAGCAGAATGCAGAAAGTCCCAACCAAGGATAAGTTCATGAATGCACGTGGGCAACACAATCATCTCGATGTGGTGACGTATACCATCAATAGAAACACGAGCCGTACACTGTCCGTCAGGTTGAATCAGCACGTTATTTGCCCCACGCAACACAGGTCCCACATAGGGCGTTCTGACTTTACGGAGGCGCGAGCACAAGTCACTACGCAAAACAGAAGTGGTTGCACCGGTGTCAACGAGAGCTTGCACAGGAATACCTTCAATAGTCACTGACAACATATTAGCTGGGCGAACAGGAGGTATTTTTGTTGGTCGACGGGACGCAGTTTTCCCTCCAAAAACTGCAATCCTTAGTTTTCCGAAGATTGGTCAACAGGACGGGAGATGATTGGACGAAGTGGCGATGCGGAGCGGCGATAGGGCGATGGAGAGCGTCGTCTGGAGGAGCGGTATTCCTGATGTTGACGAGGGGACACTGGAGGAGACGGAGACCGGTACTGCGCGAACGGGTAGGTGTCTGGAGCATAAAGATCTGGTCTTCGGAACCGGTCTCGTTCGAACTCAGCATAGCCTCGTCGTTCCTCTTGCTGGCGGCGACGGCAGTAACGAGAAATGTGGCCTCGTATACCGCAGTAAAAGCAAACAGGACGGGATTGACGCCACTGAGGATACAAGGGTGCAGCAGTCATTCCACCTCGCATAGCAGCCAAATGGCTACTAGCAGTATCCGTAGAGCTAGATGCCCCGGGAGCAGGCGGAATCGCAGCGATCTCCGCATATGTGGGCATTACCGTTTGAACAACCGGTGCTGCCGGTGTCGACCTGGGCGTCACATCGGCGTATGTGGGCATCGGGCGTGCTGGCGGAGCGACCGGGGATGTCGGTGTCGCCATTGCCGCTAACTCCTGCTTAACAAGATTCCGCAGGTCGAATGGTGGAGACGGAGCGGAGGCGACAGTGGACCGCTGCTGTTCAAGGTCTCGAAGTTCTTCCCGGATAATTGTGCGGATAAGGGTTTTTAATTCAGAGGGAGGCATCAGGCGTGGATCACTGTCTTGTTGAAGCCGAAGGGACTGCAACTGGTCAAGGCGTTGGCATGTCGAAATGACGTCGTTAACCGTAGCGGGATTGCCAACAGCCAAGGCGTTGAATGCGATTGGGCCGATTCCTTTAAGGATGTGGCGAACGCGCTCATCTTCCGTCATGTCTTTATTCGCACGGCGACAGAGGGCCAAAACATCCTCGATATACGAAGTGTACGACTCATGTGCCAGTTGTAGACGCACAGCCAGCTTCTGTTTCGCGGCTTCGGAACGACCCGATGAGCATCCGAATATTTGTCGCAGTTTGTTGGCAAAGGTCGACCAATCAACGAAGTCAGTTTCGTGATTAAAATACCAGGTTTTGGCTACGCTGGTCAAATAGAAAGGAAGGTAGCTCAGTTTCTCTGCTTCGGTCCATCGATTGGCTGAACCCACACGGTTGTAAAGGTCAAGCCATTCCTCGACGTCGTCACCGCGAAGACCCGCGAACACGGGCGGTTCGCGCTGAGGGCTGGTGACAGTAGATGAAGAGCGGGCAGCCGCCGGCGTAGGGGCTGTAGCGTTAGGGCTAGGCGTTAGGTCCGATGTCTGCATACCTGTGTGGGTGGCTGGGTGCAATCGGCGACCAGATCGGAGCTCCAGGTGGGAAATGAACGTAGGAGGACGTCGGGATCTTACCCCAGCACCTCCACCACTCTGAAAGACGCAGGCAGACTAGGTACGGCGAGCAGGCAGGGCGAGCAGAAGCGTTTATTCTGCGATGTCTGGCTCGGCTCAGAACCACACCAAGAGAGAGAACGATGATGATGGGTATGTGCAAGTGAGAACGATGATGATGGGTATGTGCAAGTGAGAACGATCAAATGCTTGGAATGTGCTTACAATATATATATATATATGACGCAGGAGCCGTGCTTGCTGCACGATGAACAATTTATTTTTCTTCCTCCTTCTCTACCATTCCAGGCAGAACACCATTCTCGTGTGATTCGTCACACGCTTCCCCCCTCCCCCGAGAGAGACGTAGATGCAGGGGCGGATGATATCTTTTAAGTCTCCCGACATGAACGATGTCAGTCTGGCGACCGAGTGGAGCCACGCTGTGGTAGATCTCGTAGTTAACTGCCGAAATCTTGCGTACGATTGTATAGGCTCCTACCATGATTGCGCTGAGTTTTCCGCGGTTCGGGCGCCAGGGTGTTTCATATAGAACAAAGTCTCCTACTTGAAGCTCTAACGGAAGGCACTTCTTGTCATATATTATTTTGTTTTTCTCGTGATATGCTACTGAATTGCGGACTGCGTTTGTACGAGCTTCCTGCAGATTTTCGGTAACGCCTGGAAGAAGATAGGGATACGATGGTGTGCCATACATAAGAAAGCAGGGTGGATAGCCTGTGACTTCGTGAGGTGTTCTATTGCACTCGTCGACAACGCCCGAGAGGAGACGTGGCCACGGTTTTCGGGGTTCGTCGTTGATCTTGCATCGGAAGAGAGTAACGATCGACTGATTAGTGCGCTCGTTTAGGCCATTACACTGCCGGCGTTGTGAGCTTGTTAAAAGCTGATAAATATTGTTGTGCTTGAGGAACTGCCTAAATTTGCCGGCAGTGAATCCTGTGCCGCGTTCGGAAAGGAACTTGCGCGGCTTTCCAGCAACGAAGATACTGTTCAAGCAAGAGATGTACGCGTCGCAAGTCTCATTCTTGTGTGCGAAAGCCCAGACATAACGGGTGGCATGGTGAACGGCTAAGTGAATGAATCTTTTGGATGAGTCGTAGTTGGCAAAACCTCCGATAGTGTCCATGGCCAGAAGATCAAATGGTTGTTCCGCTGGTGGCAAAGACTCCAAGGAACCAAATTGTTTGGTCTTCGGTTTCTTGCAGCGCTGGCAAGTATCGCAGTGGCGTATGTACTCGCTCACGTCGGTGATGATGTCGGGCCAATAGTACTGTGGAGAGACAAGCCGCAACGTCTTTTTTACCCCGACATCACCGAAAGCGTCATGAGCTTTTTGGAGAAGAGAAGACCAGAGGGCAAAAGGCACAGAGACTTTTCGTATTCCTCTGCGTGTCACAATACTCAGTCCGTTCTCAATGGTATGCTCTCCGGGTGGTTTGTCGTTGTGATGCTCTCGCCGTTGCTCAGCAGATAGGAGTTGAACTATCGGGCTTCGAGATAGTGCATCAGCTTCAATGTTGTCAATGCCCTTTTGGTGTTTGATGTGCACGTCGTACATGGAGAGTTTCAAGGACCACCGGAAAAGTCGGCCTCGGGCATTCTTGATGCCTTTAAGCCATTGCAACGCTGCGTGATCTGTGATCACAGTGAAAGGTTTCCCGTGTAGATAGCAGTGCCATTTATCGATGGCGTCAATAATTGCCAAACATTCGAGTTCTGTGATGGCGTAATTAATTTCGTGTTTTAGTAACTTCCGTGAATGGTACGCAATTGGGTGTTCTCTACCTTCATCATCAGCCTGCTTCAAGACGGCGCCGATACCTTTGTTGGATGCATCGCAGTATAGCACACAAGGCTTAGTGGCATTGTAGATGTTAAGGATTGGCTCTTCTGTCACGCATTTCTTGAGCTGAGTGAAAGCCAGTTCACACTCTGCATCCCAGTTTCAGGTGGCGTCTTTGCTGAGCAGGCGCGTCAGTGGGTGAGCGATTTGACTAAAGTGGTCGATGTATCGCCGGTAAACATTGACAGTGCCGAGAGAACGCTGCAACTCTTTAGGGCGTGATGGTGTCGGAAACCGTAAGATTGCGTCCAAGTTGCTTTGCTTTGGAGTGACAGTGCTATGCGAAACCTTGTGTCCCCGGTACTCAATGGAGGTTCGAGCGAATTGCCATTTCTTTAGTTTCAGCTTGACGCCTTTGCTTTTAAAAGCTTTCAAAACGCCCTCCAGATGCCTCAGATGGTCTGGAAACGTGTCAGAGTAGACAACAATGTCATCGAAGTAATTCGTGACGTTCTGCAAACGGTGTTTGGCCAATATGAATTTGACAGCACGTTCGAAGGTGGCCGGAGCATTCCGAAGGCCAAAAGGCATGACGAGCCACTCGTAGTGACCGGTACGTGTGACAAACGCCGTTTTCGGAATGTCATCAGGGTGAATCCTCACGTGCCAGTAACCTGACGTTATGTCTAATGTCGAGAAGTACGTAGATTTCCCTAGATAATCGAGAACGTCACCGATGCAAGGGATGGGCTGATAATCAGGCACCGTCAATTCGTTCAGCTTGTGGTAGTCGACGCAGAAGCGCGCGCGTCCTTCCCCTTTTTTCTCTGCCAGAAGTGCTGGCGCAGCGTATGGGGAGGTAGATAGTCGTATGACACCTTGCTTGAGAAGCTCGTTGACCTGTCTGTTATTTCAACGCTGTCAGTTTCTGAGCATTGATAGGGAGCTCTACGAATGAGAACATTGTTGGTGAGATGAATGCGATGCATTTCGCCGTTGATGCACCCGATGTCTGTCTGTGACTTGGAAAAAATGTCATCGTACTTGTAGATAAGCTGCTTCAATGCGAACTGTCGAGTTTTATTTAGATGCAGTACACCGCAAACTTCAACACCTTGCAAAGACGCGCTCATGTTAGCCGTGGTGTGGTTTTGTGTACGAGAATGGAGGATGTCTTTCCCTTGGTGTAGAGTAATGGTGTCAAGGTCCAGCGACAAGTTAAAGAGGCAAGCACTATCCAAGCCAAGAAGTAAGTTGCTCTTCATGCCTTGTAGAACATGAGCCTGAATTTCTGTTGTCGGTTTTCCTATCTGTACCTTTAGGTTAACGTGACCCAAAGTTTTGGTAGATGATGTGACTTGTTGAACTGAGACGCATGAATTCCTTATTATTTGCAGGTGAAGTGCCTTCAGCACTGCTTCGCTGATAACGGTAATCGTAGCTCCGGTATCAAGTGTACGCTGACAGGGCACCCGTTAATGAGGGCATCAAACTGAATTACATGAACTCTGGGTCGCCCTCCTTGCTTCCCTGGTTGGTGGAGAGGGCGGAAATGCTTGAGCGTCGTGGGCATTCCACGACGCTCAAGCCAGTGCATCTGTCGGGGTAAGCCATCCATCGCGCAGTGTTTGCACTCACGCACGGGTGTTCGTACCGGGGAATGACGTGGACGCTGACTAGTTCTGTCACTTGTTACGTTAATCTGTGTATTCCGAGCTGGTGGAAAGCGATGTAACTTCATTCCCTGCATGGTTGACTCTACACGATGTGCAGCTGTAAGCCATGCCTCTGGTGTAGACGAGGTAAGCCCAGCAAGCGCCATCTCCTTATGCGCAGGAAGGCCGTCGATGAGCCCTGATATAAGGTGCGTGTCCTTTAGGTCGGCGAGGCGTCCGAGAGACATTTTTTCATTATAGTATTCCTTCAAGCTCTGGCCTCTTCGCAACCGGCAATGAATGAATTGGCGAAAATGATCCGCGACGCCGCTCGTAAAGCGTCCCTTCATGCGTTCACATAAGCTCTCCCAAGACGCGTCTGTGTCAAAAACCTCGGTGAGAAACCATCGGAAAGCCTCACCTTCAAGGTAATCGGAGAAGTAGCACAGCTTGTCTCGCTCCGTCCATGCTGCGGCCGCAGTCCTCACCTCAAAGAGTCGGAGCCACTTGTCAAAGGGGACGTCCGTAGATGCTCCCGAGTACTTCGGGATGTTGATGACTTTCTTGGATGTGGCCATGATGAAGGGCACGGTAGATCCTGTCGACTAGTGTGACGCAGGAGACGTGATGGCTGTACGATGAACCATGTATTTGTCTTCCTCCTGTTCCACCATTCCACCACACCATTCTCGTGCGATTCGTCATATATATATATATATATATATATATATATATATATATATATATATATGGGAAACAAGTGCATACTTAAAAGCTCGTTTTGTCGTGTTTTAAACAATATTATAGAGATATAACAGACAATAATGCCAAGGAAGGTATAGGGGAAGTTATCAGGCCAATTGTAAATGAGAAGAAAGAAAAGTGGGTGAAAAGATAACTTGCCGTGAGCAGGATCCGAAATTGCAACCTTCGAATAACGTGTTCGATGCTCTACCACTGAGCTACCACGACAGCTATCCCCCTAGCCACTTTATTGGGTATGTATGTCAATTAAACGTGGGAGTGCCAGTAGTGGGGCACACTCTTTTACGAGCCTGTTTGGCGTCACGTAGCACGTGAACTTATTACTAACTGGCAGCTGACACATAGTCCCCCGTATACAACCTAAAGGCACCAAGTCTGCCAGTACGAGACCCTCGTTAATAAATAAGGGAAACAAGTGTTAACTTAAGCGCTCGTTTTGTCGTGTTTTACACATTATTATTGATATATATATTGTTATGGCGTTTATTAGCAGGCACACAGCGAGTATACACAATGGCGGCAGTAACGGCCAAGCACGGACTCTCAGCGCGAGCGGCGTCCTTTTTTGGGATAGACCCACTTGAGAACACTTGAGAGTTTGACCCACTTCCGTGTTCGGCGGCTTCTCTACAATATAACTATATATATATATATATATATATATATATATATATATATATATATATATATATATATATATATATATATATATATATATATATATATATATATATATATATTGTCACGATGAGTCACAAGTACTGGGGGGATTTATTGAAAGACCGGGTAGCTAGCTCTAGGACGATGCGTCAGTCGTGGCTGGCTCTCGAGCAGAGAAGAAGACACGCGATCTTCTTTTTCCTCCAGATTGAGAGCCGCTCTTGCTGTCGACCCACTACGTGCTGATGGCATTATCCCCCCTTCCGAAAAGAAAAAAAAACAAGTCCCAAAAACAGGAAAGAAAAGTACATAGCATCACCGCGATGCTACAACATAGGCACGTGAAAAAGAAATTGGAAATTCGGATAAAGTGAAAGTAAAGATTGAAGAGCATGCCAAAATAAGAAACGTCAATGAACGAGAAAGCAAGTTCACACAAATAAACAAAAAAATTGCCCGCAGCTTCCCTCGGGGGAACACTGAGGAGGATGCGGAGCATATAATTGGTTAACTGGGTGTTAAAGTGCGACTTACTTGGGTCGATGGCTAAATTGGTTAACGTGGTTGTGAAATGGGGTGTTAAATTGCGACTTACTTGGGTCGATGGCTAAATTGGTTAACGTGGTTGTAGGAGGGGGTGTTAAATGAGTGAACACGTACACACGTATGCGAAAGGGCGGCGCTGGTCGAAGGGACGTCGATCATTGTGTTTGTGGATTCGTTGGAATTCATTTCACCGCGACCTTGGACGTCGACGCGCCGTACAAGCCAACCGACGAGCGGCAACTGAGCGAGCGAGCTCCGACCTTGAGTATATATACAGCACGACGACGCATGCACTGTCAGCTGTTGAATGTTCTCGAAGCGCGACGCCACATGCGCGTCCACTGGAGAATCAGGAGAATTGTAGATGTCGAACGCGGTGTGTAGAGGAGGAAGGGTGCACAGATGGTGGAGGAGTGAAGCGCGCGCGGTGTGTAGAGGAGGAAGGGATGCACAGATGGTGGAAGAGTGGGCGACGGCGCATGCGCGCGCGTCAGCTGTCGAATGTTCGAGAAGCGGTGCGGACGGCGCACTACAAGGCGCGAGTATAAGATTCTTCCGCATCTAAAAAACACAAAGGATGCTGTACAGTAATGGAAATGTTACGAGCAACGCGCAATAAATGGTTTCATGCGCAACACATGAACGACGTCTGGCCTCAGCCGTGTCCTACTCCGTGCATGGGGTGTTTAGTCCGGAACCACTTCGTAGTTCACGTCACTGACGCGGCGTAACACTTTATATGGGCCAAAGTACCGGCTCAGCAACTTTTCACTAAGGCCACGGCGGCGGACGGGCGTCCACACCCAAACTTGATCTCCGGGGCTGTAAAACACTTCTCTGTGGCGGGTATTATAGCGTCGTGCGTCTACCTGCTGTTGCTGGCCGATGTGCAGTCGCGCGAGCTGCCGGGCTTCCTCAGCACGCTCTGCGAATTCTTTGGCGTCAGTTGCCAACTCGTCTTCGTCTTGACACGGTAGCATGAAGTGTAGCATGGTCTGTACTTCGCGGCCGTAGAGAAGCCGAAATGGCGTGAATCGCGTGGTCTCTTGCACGGCGGTATTATACGCGAAGGTCACGTAAGGTAAGATCCGGTCCCATGTTTTGTGCTGTACGTCGATGTACATTGAGATCATGTCTGCGAGGGTCTTATTCAGTCGCTCGGTAAGTCCGTTGGTTTGCGGGTGGTACGCAGTTGTCCTTCGGTGTCTGGTGTTGCTCAGTTTGAAAACTTCGTCCGTAAGCTGCGCCGTGAATGCCTTCCCTCTGTCCGTTATTACACTGGAAGGAGCACCGTGTCGTAACACGATGTGGCGCATGAAAAATTGTGCTACCTCAGAAGCCGTGGCTCGTGGGATCGCTTGGGTTTCAGCGTAGCGTGTCAAATAGTCGGTCGCGACGATCACCCATTTGTTGCTGTCCGCAGACAGGGGAAATGGCCCGAGAATGTCCATGCCGACTTGGTCGAATGGCGTGCAAGGTGCTTCAATGGGCTGAAGCAAACCAGCTGGCTTAACAGATGGTTGCTTTCGGCGCTGACGTTCCCGACAGCTCTTGACGTACTTCTTGACGCTTGCCGAAAGTCCTGGCCAATAGTACCTCTCACTCACTCTGGCAAGTGTCCGTGAGTAGCCCAGATGACCGGATGTGGGTTCGTCATGGCAAGCGAAGAGGACGTCGTCTCGCATGTCTCGAGGAACCACCAGGAGGTAGGCACGGTTGTTCGAATGAGCGTTCTTCTTGTACAGCACACCATCTCGAAGGCAGAACGATGGCAACGAGCGGAATAAATGACGTGGTATGATTGTGTCCTGGCCCTCTAAATGATCGATGATCGGACGAATCTCTGCGTCATCCCGCTGCCGTTTACTCAAGTCTGATGAGCTAATGGCGCCCAGAAAGCCTTCGTCTTCCTCTGCATCCTGACTGACGACAAGAAGGGGTGCGCGTGACAGTGTGTCAGCGTCTTCTTGCTTACGGCCGGACTTATGGACGATGGTGACGTCAAATTCCTGCAGCCGCAAGCTCCACCGTGCTAGCCGTCCTGAAGGGTCGCGCAGGCTTGCCAACCAGCAGAGGGCGTGGTGGTCCGTCACTATCTTGAAGGGACGACCATAAAGGTACGGGCGGAACTTGGTGATTGCCCACAGGACTGCGAGGCACTCTTTCTCCGTAGTGGAATAATTCGCCTCGGCACGGGATAGAGAGCGGCTGGCGTAGGCTATCACTCTTTCGATGTCCTCTTGACGCTGAACGAGCACTGCACCGAGCCCAATGTTACTAGCGTCGGTATGGACTTCCGTGTCAGCATCATCGTCGAAATGAGCGAGAACGGGCGCTGATTGCATGCGCTGTCGCAGCTCATCGAAAACTGCTTGTTGCTCGTTTTCCCAGACAAACGGCGTGTCGTCCCTTGTGAGACGAGTCAGAGGTTCTGCTATTTGTGAAAAGCCATGAATGAATCGGCTATAGTAGGCGCACAAACCAAGGAAGCGCCGGACGGCTTTCTTATCGACAGGAGCTGGTAATTCGGCAACAGTGGCAAGCTTGTCCGGATCGGGACGGATTCCTTCGGCGCTAACTACATGTCCAAGAAATTTTAGTTCTTTATAGCCGAAGTGGCACTTCTGTGGTTTTAGTGTGAGGTCCGCCGATCGGATAGCCTCCAGCACGCTGCGCAGGCGGTGAAGGTGCTGCTCAAACGTGGTAGAGAAGACCACCACATCATCAAGGTAGACAAGACAAGTCTGCCACTTCAGCCCTGTGAGGACAGTGTCCATCATTCGCTGGAAAGTTGCCGGCGCTGAACACATGCCGAAAGGGAGTACTCGAAATTGGTATAGGCCGTCTGGAGTCACGAAGGCTGTCTTTTCGCGGTCTCGCTGATCTACCTCGATTTGCCAGTACCCGCTTTTGAGATCGAGAGAAGTGAAATAATGGGCACGACGAAGTCTATCGAGCGAATCGTCGATACGTGGTAGCGGGTACACATCCTTTTTGGTCACGTTGTTAAGCTTTCGGTAATCGACGCAGAAGCGTAGCGACCCATCCTTCTTTTTGACAAGCACGACTGGAGATGACCACGGGCTGTTGGATGGTTCGATAACGCCATCGTCAAGCATCTCGCGAACTTGCGTACGTATCGCTTCACGTTCTTTAGCCGACACGCGGTAGGGGTGCTGGTGTATTGGGCGTGCGTCCTCGTACGTGATGATCCTGTGTTGAGGGATGGACGTCTGGCGGATCTTTGAGCAACTTGCGAAGCAAGACCTGTACTCGAACAAGAGCGCTCGCAGCGCAGTCTGGTTATCGGTGGACAGATCAGAATTGATGTCAATGTGGCTCATTGATGTGTCTGCGTTATCCACGATTTCTGACGTGAGACAGTTGGTTACGTTTGCTACTTCGTGGGCAAACGCTATCGAAGTGCCACGGAAAAGGTGTCGATGCTCGTTGCTAAAGTTGGTAACGAGCAATTCAGATCGGCCGTCACGAACGTGTATTACACTGCTCGCTACACATATGCCTTGCTGCAGGAGGTGTTCTAAATTTGTCTCGGCCACCACATCGCCATCGCTCAAACCACAGCATGTTACGTCGACTAGAACACTGGCTCGGGGAGGAAGCGTCACGCTCTGTTCAGAAATACGGAGTACGTCGACACGCATTCCGTCATCCTGCACGTTGATTGCTCGCTGGGCTGAGAACGTGACGCGGCGCTCTTGCAGATCAATGATAGCTCCATTTTCCTGTAGAAAATCAACTCCCAGAATGACGTCACGGGAGCATTCACGTAGAACAAGGCAGCTTGCTACGAATGTGTACCCTTGAATCTGTACTCTAGTTGTGCAGGCGCCCAGTGGAGTAACGACATGGCCACCAGCTGTCCGAATCTGCGAGTTATGCCACGGCGTGATTACTTTCTTCAGCTGCGTTGTCAGTTTCCCGCTCAGTATGGAATAGTCTGCGCCGGTGTCCACTAATGCATTAACTACACAACCATCAATTGTTACTGCTATGTCGAGTGAAAGCCGGCTATCCTTTGCAGCAGCAGGTGATGTCGGACCAGTTTCTGTACGGTTCTGCGTCAATAGGAGGTCTTCAGCGCTTCGACGTTCAGCGACTCCGCCCCCAGAAGTCGCTTCGGCTAGTTTTCCCGGCGGGGGCTGGGAGATCGTGCGGTAGAATACCGCTGGGGCGTTGATGAAAATCGCCTCGGTGATGGCGAGCGCGACTGGCGCACGGCAGACGGTGGTGCATGCTGCTGGGAGAGGTAGTTTTGGATGTCGCGTGGTCTCTGACCATAACGGGGTGGCGGCGCGTACGCAGAGAAGCCACGAAGCCCAAGACGGCGATAAGGGCACTGGCGGTACAAGTGATCAGCTTCTCCGCAGTGAAAGCATAGAGGCCGATGATCGGGTGTGCGCCAGACATCAGACTTCCGAGGAGACGAGTGGCGATCGTCGATGTACTGGACCGGTTGCACCGAACGATGGGCGACAGAAGCACCACGGACAAAGGGCAGGGGCCGTGGAGTGTACGTGCCTTCGTAGTATGGTATGTGCTGCGCTGACTCGAGTGAAACTGCAGGGACAGGATGAACGAACAATGGCGGCGATGCAGCAGGGCGCTTCAAGGCTTCCGCGTAGGTTGTCCCACGGTGGTATTCAACAGGAGCTGACGCAGCTGTATCAGGAGGCAAAGTGTCCCGGAGGGCCTGGTGCAGCTCATCCTTGATCACAGTTGCAATAGAGCTAACCGTAGGATGAGGTGTTACACCAGCCTTTTGCAACTCTTCACGTACGATATTACGGATGAGTTCACGTAAGGAGTCATTGCTGGTCCCAGCGGCGGCGAAAATGTCAGCAGTGGACATGCCACTGACTTGCCTGTCGTATTTGTTTGATCGCTGCTGTAGCATTTTTTCCATTGTCACGGCTTCAGACAAGAAATCCGCGACCGTCTTTGGAGGGCTTCGCACGAGGCTGGCGAAAAGCTGGTCCTTGACACCACGCATCAAGTGACGCAACTTCTTGTCCTCCGTCATTCTTGAATCTGCCCGTCGGTAGAGACGCGTCATGTCTTCGACGTACGCGGTCACAGTTTCGTTTGGCGACTGGACGCGGGCAAGAATAGCTCGTTCAGCTCTTTCTTGGCGGTCGGCGCTGGCATATGTCTGCAGAAGCCTACGACAGGATTCGGGCCACGTCGTCAGCTGCTCCTCTCGATTTTGATACCACGTGCGAGCCCCGTCTTCGAGATAGAAGTAGACACGACCCAGTTTCGCCGCGTCGTCCCACTGATTCAAGTTGGCTACGCGCTCGAAGTCCGCCAACCAGTCCTCAACGTCTTCGTTCTCCGTACCATGGAACGTCGTCGGTGCCCGTGGGCTTTCCAACGTATATCGGTTCGACGACGTGCTTCCCGTGCCGGTTGGCAAGGTTTGTACCGAAGTGCTGGTCATGTTTGTTGACGTGGTGGGAGTAGTATCGTTGACTTCCGGAGGCAATCCCCTGATTCGGTTGCTGGTCCGATGCACGGGAGTATTGACTGGCACTGGACTCGTATTACGGCTTCCTGGGGGGGGGGGGGGGGTCTGCAGCATCCGTGAGACTACCCAGCACCTTCCACCAGTTTGTCACGATGAGTCACAAGTACTGGGGGGATTTATTGAACGACCGGGTAGCTAGCTCTAGGACGATGCGTCAGTCGTGGCTGGCTCTCGAGCAGAGAAGAAGACACGCGATCTTTTTTTTCCTCCAGATTGAGAGCCGCTCTTGCTGTCGACCCACTACGTGCTGGTGGCAATATATATATATATATATATATATATATATATATAAGAGAAAGAAGTGTATACCTAAGGGCTCGTTTTTCCGTGTTTTAACACAATAATAATGAGATCTAACAGACAGTAATGCCAAGGAATTTACAGGGGAAGTTATTAGAACCAATGAAATGTAAATAAGAAGAAAGAAAAGTGGATGAAAAAATAGCCAGCCGTGGGCAGCAATCGAATCTACGACCTTCGAATAACGCGTTCGATGCGAGCATCGAACGCGTTATTTGAAGGTCGTAGATTCGATTGCTGCCCACGGCTGGCTATTTTTTCATCCACTTACTTTTCTTTCTTCTTATGTATCCGCATCCACAGTCTTTGCAAGGAATTTTATACACTACACCGAAAAAATCCTGTCTGTCTATCTTATCTTTGACGTTTGTGAGACGGCCTATGAGCTTTCGTGCCGGAACGTGAGTCACTTGGACGTCATAGACGCGCAAAACCCGAGCAAGGATGTCACTGAACCCTGGGATGTAATTAGGCAGCGATGCGCGCTTTCATGTAGCAATGGTGCGCGATTGAGCCGGGCGCTGCAGTTGTCACTGCACGGAGTTCATGAAGAAAGGCGGGTATCCGCAAGTAGCCAGCTCCCGTCGACACTCCGGTCGTTTTCTGATCTTAACTTCTGATGCACCCATCCCACCATGAACTTTCTGTTGTTTACACTCGCAAAGCGCGCTTGGAGGATTTGTTCTAAGGAAGAAGACGCAGTAGAAGATGTAGAGTCCGTTTGACGGGAGCTGGCTACTTCCGGATACCCGCTTTCCTTCTTGAACTCGGTGCAGCGACAACTGCAGCGCCCGGCTCAATCACACACTATTGCTACATGAAAACGTGCCTCGCTGCTAATTACATCCCAGGCTTCAGTGACACCCTCAATTGGGTTTTGCGCGGCTACCACGTCCAAGTGGCTCCCGTTCTGACACGAAAGCTCATAGGCCGTGTCACAAACGTCAAAGATAAGTTGGACAGACAGGATTTTTTCGGTGTAGTGTATAAAATTCCTTGCAAAGACTGAATACGGATACAATGGCGAAACGGGCAGTTACAAAAGAAGGCTTTGGGAACATTTTAATGACCTCAAGAACAAGTAAGTCGCTCCTGATGTCCTCGCAGAACTTGTTGTGTCTACTGGGCACGCTATCGCCTAGTATAAAGCCTGCGTTATTGCCACGGAAGGAAAGTTGTTACCACGATTGCACATGGAATCTCTAGCAATTCAATCTACTGCGCATACGTTGAACCGAAATATTGGGACAACCCCCCCCCCCCCCCTGTGTAGGCACGATGTCTGCAACACGTGATGAAGCGTGCATAAGAAGAGCACACTACGCCATTTGCGGTCACTGTGAACAAGGCTCCCGTGCGGGGAGCCGAAACGTCTTTTTAATTTTTGTGTATTTTGACTTGGTCAGCGTTTTTGATACTTTGCACAATAACAATTTTAATGGAAATACTATACTAATGACTATTATAGTTATCTAATACAACGACTGATATAGCTAATATAGTAAACTGAATAAAAGATACAAGATGAAGGTGGTATACAGGCTTATGCGCCTACATCCTGCCATGATGACGCTTCAGTTGAAAGCTTCTATGAAGACGTGGAATCGGCAATGAGTAAGGTAAAAACACAGTATACTATACTGATAGGAGACTTTAATGCAAAGGTAGGGAAGAAGCAGGTTGGAGACCAGGCAGTAGGAGATTATGGCATCGGTACTAGAAATGCCAGAGGAGAGCTACTAGTAGAATTCGCAGAACACAATAATTTACGAATTTTGAATACCTTCTACCGAAAACGAGGAAACCGCAAGTGGACATGGAGAAGCCCTAATGGCGACTATAAGAACGAAATAGAGTTTATAATGAGTCCACACCCAGGCATCGTACAGGATGTGGAAGTGGTTGGAAAGGTACGATGCAGTGAACGTAGAATGGTACGGTCTCGAATTCACCTAGACTTGAAGAAGGAACGACAGAAACTGATACGCAAGAAGCCAATCAATGAGCTAGCACTGAGAGAGAAAGTACAGGAATTCAGAGTCTCGCTTCAGAACAGGTACTCTGCTCTTAGTGAGGAAACCAACCTTAGCGTAGATACAATGAATGATAATCTGACGAGTATCATTATGGAGTGTGCAGTGGTAGTTCGACAGGACACTGGCAACCTTTCTCAGGAAACGCAGAATCTCATTAAGAAGCGTCAAATTATGAAAGTCTCAAGTACAACAGACAAAATAGAACTGGCAGAGCTTTCGAAGTTGAATAATAGGCGTAAGGTATGCGATGTAAGATCGTATAACATGAAGAGAATTAAACACGCTCTGAAAAACGGAGAAAGCGTCAAAGCAGTGAAGAAGAACCTTGGGATAGGCAAAAATCGGATGTATGCTCTAAGGGACACAGAAGGCAAAATAACTACCAATATAGATAGGACAGTTAAAAAAGCAGAGGAGTTTTACAGAGGGGTGATTCCACGAGAGATCGACACGGGTCCAAAAGTTGATATTTTAAATTTCATTGAGTACTTTATATTTCGTGCACCTCTCACCAGGTAGCCTGAAAGTTAACTTCATTTTATAATTAACAGCATAACTTACGAGAAAAAAATATCAAACTTCACCAACACGGAGGCGCCAATTTCGTCACCTGTCATTTTCGAAAATTGCAGATGCTATAAAAAGACAAATATTGTTGTTTCAAAGAAGATATTTTTCACCTGAAATACATGTCTAATAAAGAATGAATTCGCACGTTTTCAAGTTTGTAGACTTTAGGAAAATAGCCTTTAAAAATGTCAAATTTTGGCACCGTTTTGAATAAGTTACGTATTCCCCATTTTTTTTCTCCGAAAGTACTGCAGAGTTTTGAAACTTGGCACGTTTTAAGAATATAATGTGTTTATTAGGTACATAAGTTATTCTGCCGTAGGGAAAATGTAAATTTTTGTATATTGCCTCAAAATTCTCATAATGGAAAAAGTGTACTCCACTGAAATTTGAATAATAAAACAAAAACCCATCTTCGATCTTTCTTAAAATCTCGTAAGTAGACAACCGAAGGCCATCGTACAGTATTATAAAAAAACATGTTGCATTATTTTGTTTTTAGCGACAATATTCGTGGTACAAATCAGAGCTTTTCGAGAATGCGCTGATAAGTTGAGAAATCTAGAAATCGGAACGGAAAAGCGGCAATAAGCTTCAAACACGAGTAAACGTGACCGCATTTGGTGGAAAAAGGCTGTTTTAGCAGATAGGAGTAACTATTTTGAACACGGTTTTCTACAGTATCTGAATTCACTCTTATACGTAGAACACTGAGACTTATACTATGTGGTGCTCTCCATTACTGACACACGGATGGAGCAGCTGTGACGGCCATGAGTTTGTAACACGTTGAGTAAGAGAATTGAATGTTGAATGAGTTCATAAACGATTCATAACAAATTTTTATCATTTGGGGAACGAAGACTGCCACATTAGACTGAAGAACACGCTTTAGGGCAAGTTGTCAGCCGTCGTCTGCTCTACAGATGAATCGCTGTGCGTCGCATCTCGGAGGCAATGCTTTAGATCATATGGTTCAAAGTAGGGACAATGACAATCATTACGCCCCCCGTAATTTTATCGACAAAAACATTGTGAAACTTGTTTTAACGTACTATACTCCAGTTTTGCATTTGCACTGTGGATACTTGTGCGCAAGTATCCGTGGAGAGGCACCACATATTAGAAGTCTCAGTGCTCTACGTATAAGAGTGAATTCAGATACTGTAGAATACCGTGTAAAAAATAGTTACTCCTATCTGCTAAAACAGCCTTTCTTCACCAAATGCGGTCACGTTTACTCGCGTTTGGAGCTTATTGCCGCTTTTCCGTTCCAATTTCTCGATTTCTCAACTTATCAGCGCATTCTCGAAAAGCTGTGATTTGTACCACGAATATTGTCGCTAAAAACAAAATGTTGCAACATGGTTTTTTATATTACTGTATGATGGCCGTCGGTTGTCTATTCACGAGATTTTAAGAAAAATCGAAGATGGCGTTTTTTATTATTCATATTTCAGTGGGCTACACTTTTGTCAATATGAGAATTTTGAGGCAATATATAAAGCTTTAGATTTGCCTTACGGCAGCAATAATTTATGTACCTTATGAACACACTATATCCATAAAATGTGTCAAGTTTGAAAATGCTGCTTGCAATAATTTCGGAGAAAAAAAAGGGGAATACGTAACTTATTTTAAACTGTCGCAAAATTAGACATTTTTAAAAGCTATTTTCTTAAGGTCTACAAACTTGAAACCGTATGAATTCATTTTTCAGTAGACATGCATTTCAGGTAAAAAATATCTTCCTTGAAACAAAAATATTTGTCTTTTTATAGCAGCTGCAATTTTTGAATATGACAGGTGACGAAGTTGGTGTCTCTGTGTTGATGAAGTTTGATATTTTTTCTCGTAAGTTATGCCGTTAATAATAAAACGAAGTTGAATTTCGGGCTACCTGGTGAGAGGTGCACGAAATATAAAATACTCAAAGAAATCTAAAATATCAACTTTTGGACCCATGTCGATCTCTCGTGGAATCACCCAGAGATCTGTATAGTAGCCGGGACAACCACGACCTTAATACTAGAAGAACTAGAAGTAACCCCGATGACACCCCGCCAGTAATGATAGAAGAAGTTAGAAAAGCTTTGGAGAGCATGCAAAGAGGCAAAGCTGCTGGTGAGGATCAGGTAACATCAGATCTGCTGAAATAAGGAGGACAGATTGTGCTAGAAAAACTAGCGACCTTGTTTACGAGGTGTATCCTGACGGGAAGAGTACCAGAGTTTTAGAAGAACGCTTACATCATCTTAATACATACGAAAGGAGATAACAAGGACTTGAAGATTTACAGGCCGATCAGCTTGCTCTCCATAGTATTGTCACGAGGTCGTGACGTGGCCGAAGACAGGAGACTTCGTGTTGGGATTTAACTGTTTATTTGCGCGAACCTGTGCCCGGTAAACGGAAAGTCGAATTACAGCAGTAGTCTTGCACAGATAGCAGTCTCGGACTGATAGCGGCGAACGGAGCGTCGGCCTTCGATCAACAACTGACAAGCGGTGAAGCGCGTCGGCATTTATACTCTTGCTGTCGAATGTTCTAGCGTTATCGCTGGCGGTGGCGTAGGTTCCAGAACAATCTGTACCGTTCGCACACTGGGCGTGATCTTATCGAAATGATCTACTACAGTCCGGAACCTTCTCAAAAACTGCAGGCGCGGTTTGCGCTGAGAATCGTGTGGTGTTTTGGGACGATAACAAAAACTTGGGAAATGGAACGTGGCAGTATACAAGCTATTTACAAAGGTATTTGCTAACAGAGTTAAGAAAACTTTTGAATTCATCCAACCAAAGGAACAAGCAGGATTTCGAACAGGCTACTCAACAATCGACCACATTCATACTATCAATCAGGTAATAGAGAAATGCTCAGAATATAACCAACCACTATACATAGCCTTCATAAATTACGAGAAGGCGTTTGATTCAGTAGAAATATCAGCCGTCGTGCAGACACTGCGGAATCAGGGCGTCGATGAAGTACACATAAACATCCTGAAAGAAATCTGCAGGGGATCAACTGCTACCATAGTGCTTCATAAAGATAGCAATAGAATACCAATCAAGAAGGGTGTAAGGCAGGGGACACAATCTCCCCAATGCTATTTACCGCGTGCTTACAGGAGGTTTTCAGAAGCCTAAAATGAGAACGGTTAGGGATAAGTGTTAATAGAGAGTATCTTAGTAACCTGCGCTTCGCCGATGACATTGCATTGCTGAGTAACTCAGGGGACGAATTGCAACTCATGATTATGGAGTTAGGCCAGGAGAGCAGGAAGGTGGGTCTTAAAATAATCTGCAGAAAACGAAAGTAATGTACAACAACCTCAGAAAAGAGCAGTGCTTCGAGATAGGTAATAGTGCACTTCAAGTTGTAAAAGACTATGTTTAATTAGGGCAGGTAATAACCGCGGAGCTGAACCACGAGATTGAAGTAACTAGAAGAATAAAAATGGGGTGGAGCACAATTGGCAAGCACTCTCAAATTATGACAGCTAGACCGCCTCCATCCCTCAAGAGGAAGGTATATAACAGCTGTATCTTGCCGGTACTTAGCTACGGAGCAGAAAGATGGAGACTTATTAAGAATGTTCAGCTTAAATTGCGGACGACGCAGCGAGCAATGGAAAGAAAAATAGTAGGTATAACCTTAAGAGACAAGAAGAGAGCAGAGTGGAATAGGGAACAAGCGAGGGATAAGGATATCATAGTTGAAATCAAGAAGAGGAAATGGACATGGGCCGGGCATGTAGCGCGTAGACAGGATAACCGCTGGTCAATAAGGGTAACTAACAGGATTCCCAGAGAAGACAAGCGGGTTAGGGGGAGACAGAAGGTTAGGTGGGTAGATGAGATTAAGAAGTTTGCGGGTATAAATTGGCAGCAGCAAGTACAGGACCGGGTTAACTGGCGGAACAGTGGAGAGGCCTTTGTCTTGCAGTGGACGTAGTCAGACTGCTGCTGATGATAATCATGTTGATGATGAATATAGTTATCTACGTCATCATCATCATCGATTCAATACACTAAAATTTTATACGAAATTATATCTAACCACGGTAATATTGAGACACAGTAAGTGTACTTGAGATGTATTGAAGGCTTCACCACATAAATATGCATACGTGACAGCACAAAACCTTCAATACAAAGCACATACGTTTAATCATCGTATTGCAAATCGAAGCTTGCTATAGGCAGGGCTGGGTAGATATAATCAAAAGAGTTTTCCGGAATACAGCAATCAAAATACATGTGCTGAAGCCCTGAGTACAGTTACTGAGATAGATTTGCTCTTGACGTAGCGGGATATTTCTGAAATACCGGAAAGACTTAAGAAAAATACGCAAATAACATTTCGGAATGCAGTTACGAGAATACAAATAAAATTGTAAAAATAACTAGAATGCATTTAATAATAGGAATGCTGATGATGCTTCGTAAGGACATTGATTACTTACCGGATACTATTCTCATTATAATTTCACAATATTGAAGTTTTCAAGTTAATGAATCGCTGAACTCATGAACGAACGCTGGTGAATTAACAAAAGTATATCTTAATGCTAAACTTCTGCTCTGATGGTTGTTTCGTTAACTTCATATAACCCTTTGAGACGCTATGTACAAGATTGAGTACGCCACTCGTTTCGCAAGTTAGCATTGAGTAGTCGCTAAGAAAAAGCAAGGTATATTGTTCTTTAAATGTATTGAACCTCTTGCATAATAAATTTGTTTTCATTGAACTTCACATTGCTGTGTCATGACAGATATGATCACTTTTTTGAAGGCACTACTAGGTTCGATGAGTCATTATGACGCGCCGCTTCCTGCAAGCGTCTTAAAAGCAGTTTTTGTTTGCTTAAAATGGGTATAACCAACTATGAATTAGCACTATTTTTTTAACCTGAGATTTTCTTCTGCTTATGCCAAAAATAAGCATCGAGGACTTCAGGGCTAAGAGATATAATTACAACTTGATTATGATGAATCACTATAACACTCATAATTTCAACAATTATCACAATATTCCTGATGCACTAGCATATTGGGTGCTTTGAAGTAACTTTGTAGTGATTTGGTAATTTTAAGAACAGTTTTTTGTTAGTGGAGTCTAAAAGGGATAAGCAGCAGCAGCTTCTCACCCATACTGTCATTTGGACGACATCGTTTATTTCTCAATGAAGGACACGCCAAATGTGTTGCCTTCTAAAAAATTAGGGATGTGGAACCTGGCTTTAGGGCTCAAGAATTCTAGCAGTAGAACATCAAAATACTGCCTCTGTGATTCTGACCTCATGGCATAAGACGCCTGCTACATAGGCCGTTCTGTGCGTGTAAGAACCCATTCGCCACCCCCCCAATTGGCCGCGCCTCCTTTGTTTGGCTCGGCACACACACACACAAAAAAGTCTTCCGTCCTCCTCTGCAAACACATCAGCGCATTTCCCGGCCAAAAAAGTTTCGAGATAGCCGAGCCCTTAACACTATCGCTATACAAGCAATACATATCAAAAGTATTTGAGTAATGAGATACAAATGTAGTTTTTAAGTGTGTATTGATACAGAAATAGATATTCCAAAGTATTCTTAAATTACTGTCGTGATACTCTTGTTTTCCTATACCGCCCAGTCCAGGTAATAGGCTACTGCCACCGATGGAAGAGCACTCTTTTCAATTGAGTAATCCAAACTTTGAAAATGGCCTTTGAACGTTGAGAATGCCCTTTTAAATCCCAGTTTTTTAGATAAACTTGAAGTGCCAAAACTTTTACCGGCAAGTGCTTATCGAACTTTTTTCGGACTATTCCTTGATTGATTTGATTTGTGGGGTTTAACGTCCCAAAACCACCATATGATTATGAGAGACGCCGTAGTGGAGGGCTCCGAAAATTTCGACCACCTGGCGTTCTTTAACGTGCGTCCAAATTTATTTCGGACTATTGCAAAAACACGAATTTTCATTATTATACTAGTCCTATATTTGGGCTTGGTTCGTGTATAGTTACACACGACACTACCGAGGTGTAGACCACTGACACATCGGTCCAATATACATGCGCTAAGCAACTACACTTGGTGGTCAGCGCCAGTAGCTCTCTGTGTATCATCTGCCTGCATTTCGGTCAAAGTGCACGTGCCTGATGAAAATTGAGCACCGAACACTGTCAGCAACTGAAAGAACTTTACTAGGTTTAGGAAAAGTTTGCGACACCCTGGCGCAAACACAGATGCCAGCTTTATCATTTCCTCTTCATTAGTTTGCGTACCAGCATTTTCTACGACCAACTAGTAAAGCTGCTCCGAAAGAAGGTGTGCAAGATTTGTTTACCCTGGAAAACAAGCCCCGAGGCAATTCACCGAAATTCCTCAGCGTGTGGTCCTGCACAAAATTACCTCTCACACTGTCATGGTTCCGTTCACCGCAGTCGCGTTGGCTTCCACTTATTTCGGCTTGGCCACAGGTTTTTTTACCTCTACTTTGCGGAGACAGGCACTGTGCGAGGGAGGTGCAGGGACGAGGTATATTCATCCAAAAGGAGCTCGGTACGCCAGTCATTAAGCGAGGGTGACGTTTCCACCATACACAGGTTTGCGCCAGCGTAGGCCACGGCCGGACTTGTGCCGCTTCTTCAGTCTGGCTGTGCGTAGGCGCACATTGTAAGAAATAAAAAAGAAAGCTGTACGATTATTAAAGACCATAGTACTTCTTGGGATACTTCAAAGTTAAATATAGGCATGTCGGTCTTTCCGTTAGTCTGTCTTTCACGATTAACCTACCAGGTGAAGGACGAAGCAACAAAAGGGAGAAGGCAGGGAGGTTAACCAGAAAGACATCCGGTTGGCTACCCTACACTGGGGGAATAGGGGAGGGGACAAGAAAGACCAGGTGAAAGTTTAAGCCATTGCTCAACACCCATATCATGATCTTGTGTCTGCGCTCATACTTGTCAACATTGTCGACCAAAAACGAACATCACACCCATCTGAAGCACAGCATCAGTAAATAAGTATAGTGTGTACCTTTAATAGGAACAGCATAGATACGTAACTTTAAAGGCCCTAGTGTTTCTTACTGTGCACTAACAATGCGACGCTGTGCACGGAAACGCGCATGTTTCACAAGCTTCGCTGACACAGGGCTGCTGCCATTTACCAGTAGCTGTGTTATACACAAGCTTTCGTTTCCTGACATTACATCCAGATGGCGTCCACCTATCAAGTAGCGCCTCGAAACAAAAGACTATTGTGTTTCGATGACATTTGCAGCTAAGAACGCAGATACGTGAGCAACTTCAAAAGACGATAGCCTGTCTTGGGACACTTCGACACAATTTTGGTCTGTCTGTCTGTCTGTCTGTCTGTCTGTCTGTCTGTCTGTCTGTCTGTACACTTGTCTGTTTGTCAACCAAACGGCTTGTTTTTTTGCTTTTTAATCTGTTAGCATTTAATTCCAAAATTCAGCCACATCGGCAGCGCCCACTAATATTGGTCTGGTTTCTGCGTTCATACTTGTACGTAGCATCGATTAATAAAATGCCCCCCCCCCCTCCGCAAAAGGGATCGTGCAGGTGCGAAGACATTTTTCACGCTAAGAAAATATACCGTTGCCTTCAAACTTTTGCCTTCCGACTTCTGCCATCGCTTTCAGAGGCTTCCCAGCCAGCGAATGGTGCACAGTGAGGAGTGAGTGGACGAAAGAGTAGGGTTCCAGCCTTCTCGGCTCCGCGTTGGCGTTGCCATATCATTGTCGAGACGCTGAGAGTGCACATTCGGCATTTTTCACGGTTTCCGTCATGGCATTTAGCATTTTTGACAGCGTGAAAGACCCAGTCTTCCTTCTGCGGTATCCCAACGAAACATCAGGACATATTACCACCTCCCTTAAAACTTGCGATGCGTCCAGCAGCTGCGTTATGGAGCCTCCTTCAACCCTACGTGCGCTTATCTGTTCCTGGAATCGTTAAGAAGGCACGTATGTCACCGCTAGCTCTGAAGCAATTGACTTTGCATGTGTTGGACGAAAGGTAGTTTGACTGCATACACGTTTGCACTGATGGCTCCACTAATTTCAACAGTTCTACAGGAGTAGTGGTTGTTTCATCTGGTAAAGTGTTGCTTCAATACAAGTATTCTCGCACCATGCGGTCGACAGTAGCAGAGCTGGCAGCGCTTCAAGGTGCAGTCAAGTAAATTCTTCGCCAGCAACCCAATCAATGGGCCATCTCTTATGACTCGAGGTTCACCTTACAGACACTATGGCTCGGTATGCACCACGGATTACACGAACAATTAGTATATCAGATAAGGCATGGCAACCACGAAGCGCTCGTGGAAGGTCATGATATTGCCTTTCAATGGTCGCCGAAACGGTTGCCGAGTCATTGCGGAATCATCGGCAATGACCGCGCGGATGAAGCGTCTCGATCGGCTCATGACCAAGACCTGCGTACGCCCATACCCTTCTTGAGAACAGACGCTGCAAGGCGGCTACAATCACTTGCTCGCCGTATTACTCTTCTACAATAGAACACGCCAGGTTTCTCCAATGCGCACCTGTATTCGATCAACCGCAACTCGCAACCTCGTTTGCCACCCGGGCTTCCACGATGCGCTGAAACATTGCTGTGTCGCACGAGGTTGGGCGTGGCATTTACGAATGCGTATTCTTGTCTCCTTGGAATGGCGAGCAGTTCGGCATGCAAAATCCGTGCCTGCGAGGAGACGCTTGAGCACATTTTATGCTAATGCCCAGTACACCAGTCTGAACGACGTATTACGGAAGGCAAGCTCTGTCAGCTGGATTCACAGCCGCTTGAATAAAAGAACATCCTGAACCTTGGCCGACGGTTTCGCATACGCGCAAAGTCACGAAAGTCCTTTTGGACTTCCTAAAGGAGCGCTGGCATCAAATTTCAAGCTCGAATGTGCCCATAATTTATGAATAGGTCTTCTTGGCCGAATTTGCATGCATCCGTTCCGCGAAAGTTATTTTCATTCAATGTGAAACAGCACAGAAAACCTAACGCAAAAAAAAACGAAAAATAGACTGCCCTGTGACATCGACACTAGTGCTGCCTGCTCGGTGTGGTACATTTCACAAATACCATCCTGAGTGACGATACGCTGGAATCAATTACGTCGACGATCTCAGAGTGTGTTTGGAACCGACTCCTGGCCATGCTCTCTCTAATGTTTCTCCTTGCTGTGCTGAAGCGTTCGTGCGACTCCTTGTGTCGAATCGACTGATTTCACATGTGCTTCACAGCGTTAGTACGATCATTCAGACTGACAGTACGTGCCATATTGTTGGGTGCGGTAGACCTCTGAGTCTTTCTGCTGCGGGGCGGCTCACATGAAGCAAAAAA